>NC_041380.1:548922298-548965222 GCF_002162155.2 Triticum dicoccoides | reverse complement strand
ATGCACACACACACACATACAAACATGGACTAAATAGTAGACCCGGGCATGGACAGCCCAGCCCGTTCAGTCCGCCCGAATGCCCGACATATGGGCCGGGCTCGGGCTCAGCCTCTCCGCTCGAAAGCCCGAAAATAGGCCTGAATAGGGTATAAATCATTACTTTATGCAAAATGTAGGTACACTATAAATTTTAAATATCCTAAAAATATTTATTTTAATTAAAAAAGGGCAATGTTCATGTTATTCGGGCCAGGCCGGGCTCCGGCTTGAGATTTTGAGGTCGTGGTTTACAAAACCCGGCCCAAGCTAAGCCTAGCCCGACGAATGCCAAAATTTTCCTACGAGACACCCAAGATCTATCTATGGAGATGTAAAGCAACAAGAGGGGAGTGTATCTACATACCCTTGTAGACCGAAAACATTAGCGTCGTAACGCGGTTGATGTAGTCGTACTCTTCACGATCCAATCTGATCTAGTGCCGAATGGACGACACCTTCTAGTTTAGCACACGTACGGCTCAGCGGCATCCTCTCCTTCTTGATCCAACAAGCAAGGGAGAGGGGGTAGATGAGATCGGGACCAACACGACGGAGTGGTGGTGGTGGCAGTGGAATTCCAGTAGGGCTTCACCAAGCGCTCACGGAACATGGAGGAGGAGTAACGGGACCCCGAAAACAACTTTCCATATATAAATCTTTACCTCCGGACCATTCTGAATCTCCTTGTGCTGTCCCGGGTCTCATCTGGGACTTCGAACAATCTTCAGACTTTCCACTCTTAATATCTCAATACTACCCTAGCGCTACCGAGCGTTAAGCGTGCGACCCTACAGGTTTGAGAATCATGTAGACATGACCGGGAATCCTCTCTGATCAATAATCAATAGCGGGACCTGGATGCCCATATTGATTCCTACATATTCAATTAAGATATTTATCGGTTGAACCACGATGTCAAGGATTCCGTTAATGCCGTATGCAATTCCCTTTGTCCGGCGATATGTTATTTGCCCGAGATTCGATCGTTGGTATCTCCATACCTAGTTCAATATCGTTACCAACAAGTATCTTTACTTATTTCCGTAATATAAGATCCCATGACAAAACTTGCTTGCAAGCTTCTTGTGATGTTGTATTACCAAGAGGGCCCAAAGATATCTCTCCATCATACGGAGTGAAAAATCCTAGTCTTGATCCATGCAACCCAACAAACACCTTCGGAAATACCTGTAGAGCACCTTTATGATCACCCAGTTATGAATTGACGTTTGATAGCACATAAAGTATTCTTCCGGTATCCGGGAGTGGCATGATCTCATGGTCTAAGGAATAAATACTTGACATGAAGAAAGCTATAGCAAATAACTAAGCGATACGATATGTTGCTAAGCTTACGGTTGGGCTTGTCCATCACATCATTCTCCTAATGATGTGATCCTGTTATCAAATGACAACTCATATCTATGGTTAGGAAACCTTAACTATCTTTGATCAACGAGCTAGTCTAGTAGAGGCTTACTAGGTACACTGTGTAGTCTATGTATTCACACATGTATTTAAGTTTCCGGTCAATACAATTCTAGCATGAATAATAAACATTTATCATGAACAGGAAATATGATAATAATCATTTTATTATTGCCTCTAGGGCATATTTCCAATACATAGTGCATGCAGGTGCGCAGGCCGGCCACGACAATGTGCTCATCAATCCCGTGCAGCAGGTGGTCGAGGAGGTACTTCTTCTCATTCCCCTTTCGTAGTTGCTGCTAGGATTTAGAATATAGGGTTAGTTAGTTAGATTCTGATTCCTGCGTTAGTATAGTTGGTTAGATTAGTTGGTCTGAGAGTTAGGGTTTTTTCTATTATATTCGTGCTAGGATTTAGATAGGTGTGTCATAAAGGATGGGTGTGAGATTTTGTTCTGTCAGGATAGTTGGTTGGGGAATGCCACTCTCTGGGTAACCAACTATTTTTGCTTTGCTTCTTATCCAAAATCAAAATGTTTAGGTACCATTAAATTTTTATTTTTTGTTGGTTCCTCTAATTATGAAGTTCTCCACTATATATAGTTTTATTAGCTTTGTTGTAAAATCTCTGCGCATGCTTATGCAAAATGCAAATAGGTTAATGATACGTCTCCAACGTATCTATAATTTTTTATGGTTTCATGCTATTAAAGTATCAATCTTGGATGTTTTATATGCAATTATATGTCATTATATATCATTTTTGGGACTAACGTATTAACTTAGTGCCAAGTGCCAGTTGATTTTTTTGCCAGTTTTTGGTTTTCCAGTATCAGTACCAACCGAAGTCCAAATGCCACGAAACGTTTTGACGATTTTTTTTATGAACATAAGAGACCCTAGAAGCTTTGGGAGGGGGTCACAAGACGAAGGAGTAGCCCACAAACCACCAGGGTGCGCCCAGGGGGGGTAGACGTGCCCTGGTGCCCCCCACCCTTCGCTCCGTTTAGGGATGGCAATGGGTCGGGTTTGGGGCGGGTGGAGCTGGTCCAAATCCAACCCATGACCCATCTTCCTACCCTCTGCCCATCCACCAAATTATCCATGGGCAAAACTTGTGTCCATGTCCAAACCCACTGGATACCCACATACCCATGGAGCTCCATGGGCATAGAAAAGTCAGCATGAAGCCTTCCCAAAGAGAAAATTAACTCATCATCATTCACTCACAAATGACAACATAAACTACATTCATAAGTAGGCAACAAGTAATACGATGAGTCCTTAAGTGTGACATACCAGAGGTTGATTCTCCAGCATATAGCTCATGGAACAAGTTGCATATTTCCTGCCATTTTCCATTGATTCGCTCTTTCTACTATCACTGGCATATGGCCCCACATGTCATACGGGTATCCATTGGATATCCATGGAGCATAAACTATAACCATGCCCAACCCCGCTGTTCGTGGGTATCCATATCCATGGACCCATGGGTGAAAATGTGCTCCATACCCTTGCCCAACCGGGTCGGGTATCCATGGATATCCAGATCCGTGGATAAAATTGCCATCCCTAGCTCCGTTCGACCTAACTCCGCCTCTATAAATTCTCTAAAATTGGGAAACCAACAGAGAGCCACCCAAAACGCTTTTTCTACCACTGCAAGCTTCTGTTCTCGCGAGATCCCATCTAGAGGACTTTTTCGGCACTCCACCGGAGGGGGAATCGATCACGGAGGGGTTCTACATCAACCTTGCCGCCCTTCCGATGATGTGTGAGTAGTTTAGCATAGACCTATGGGTCCATAGCTAGTAGCTAGATGGCTTCTTCTCTCTCTCTTTGATCTTCAATACAATGGTCTCCTTGATGTTCTTGGAGATCTATTCGATGTAATCAGTTTTTATGGTGTGTTAATTTGTTGGGATCCGATGAATTGCGAGTTTATGAATAAGTTATCTATGAATATTATTTGAAGTCTTCTCTGAACTCTTTTATGCATGATTATTGTAGCTTTGTATTTTTCTCTGGTCTATTGATTTGGTTTAGCCAACTAGATTGATTTTTCTTGCAATGGGAGAGGTGCTTTGTGATGGGTTCAATCTTGCGGTGATCTATATCCTAGGGATAAAAGGGGACAAGACACATATTTCTATTGTTGCCATTAAGGATAAAACGATGGGGTTTATTCATATTGCTTGATTTTACTTTCTCTACATCATGTCATCTTGCTTAAGATGTTACTCCATTCTTTATGAACTTAATACTCTAGATGCATGCTAGATAGCGGTTATGTGGAGTAATAGTAATAGATGCAGGAAGGGGTCGGTCTACTTGTCTCGGACGTGATGCATATATACATGATCATTGCCTTGGATGTCGTCACGATTATTCGCTTTTCTATCAATTGCCCAACAGTAATTTGTTTACCCACCGTATGCTATCCTCAAGAGAGAAGTGTTGGGGAACGCAGTAATTTCAAAAAAAATCCTACGCACACGCAAGATCATGGTGATGCATAGCAACGAGAGGGGAGAGTATCGTCTACGTACCCTCATAAACCGTAAGCGGAAGCGTTATGACAACACGGTTGATGTAGTCATATGTCTTCACGATCGACCGATCTAGCATCGAAGGTACGGCACCTCCGCGATCTGCACACGTTCAGCTCGATGACGTCCCGCGAACTCACGATCCAGTAGAGCTTCGAGGGAGAGTTTCATCAGCACGACGGTGTGATGACGGTGATGATGATGCTACTGGAACAGGGCTTCGCCTAAGCACCGCTACGATATAACCGAGGTGGATTATGGTGGAGGGGGGCACCGCACACGGCTAAAAGATCAATGATCAACTTGTGTGTCTATGGGGTGCCCCCCTCTCCCGTATATAAAGGAGTGGAGGAGGGGGAGGGGCCGGCCCTCCTAGGCGTGCCCCAAGGGGATTCCTACTCCCACCGGGAGTAGGACTCCAACCCTTCCAAGAGTAGGAGTAGGAGAGAGGGAAGGAGGAGAGAGGGGGAAGGAAAGGGGGGCATCGCCCCCCCCCCCTCCTTGTCCAATTCGGACTAGAGGGGGAGGGGGCGCGGCCTGCCCTGGCCGCCCCTCCTCTTCTCCACTAAGGCCCAATAGGCCCATTACACTCCCCGAGGGGTTCTGGTAACACCCCGGCACTCCGGTATTTGTCCGAACTTACCCGGAACCTTTCCGAAGTTCAAACATAGTCATCCAATATATCGATCTTTATGTCTCAACCATTTCGAGACCCCTCTTCATGTCCGTGATCATATCCGGGACTCCGAACTACCTTCGGTACATCAAAACACATAAACTCATATTACCGATCATCACCGAACGTTAAGCGTGCGGACCCTACGGGTTCGAGAACTATGTAGACATGATCGAGCTCCGGTCAATAACCAATAGCGGAACCTGGATGCTCATATTGGCTCCTACATATTCTACGAAGATCTTTATCGGTCAAACCGCATAATAACATACGTTGTTCCCTTTGTCATTGGTATGTTACTTGCCCGAGATTCGATCGTTGGTATCTCAATACCTAGTTCAATCTCGTTACCGGCAAGTCTCTTTACTCGTTCCGTAATGCATCATCCTGCAACTAACTCATTAGTTACATTGCTTGCAAGGCTTATAGTGATGTGCATTACCGAGAGGGCCTAGAGATACCTCTCCGACAATCGGAGTGACAAATCCTAATCTCGATCTATGCCAACTCAACAAGTACCATCGGCGACACGTGTAGAGCTCCTTTATAATCACCCAGTTACGTTGTGACATTTGGTAGCACACAAAGTGTTTCTCCGGTATTCGGGAGTTGCATAATCTCATAGTCATAGGAACATGTATAAGTCATGAAGAAAGCAATAGCAATATACTAAACGATCAAATGCTAACTAACAGAATGGGTCAAGTCAATCACATCATTCTCTAATGATTTGATCTCGTTAATCAAATGACAACTCATGTCTATGGCTAGAAAACTTAACCAATCTTTGATTCAACGAGCTAGTCAGGTAGAGGCATACTAGTCACACTTTGTTTGTCTATGTATTCACACATGTACTAAGTTTCTGGTTAATACAATTCTAGCATGAATAATAAACATTTATCATGATGTAAGAAAATCTTATATTTACTAATTGGAGGCACCTTTCAAGTCGTCTCATTAATCCACATCATTAAAATTAAATACACCGTTGGATTGTAGAATTTACGCTGAGGATAAAAGGAAAACATACGTAACAGAAATGATCTGGACATCCCTTAAAAGAGTCATGTGACACGTCCAGCGTTAATTAATAATAAAACAAAAGTAAATAAAAAAGCATCTCAAAAGCCGGCTCTATGATAAAAATATTCTGCCGATTAAACAGATGTGATACTAAATTTGTACATACAAAGGTAAAAGAAGGAGCCGCTTGCAACGTGGACTATTGAGTCCTCCTTTTTTTTGAGAGAGAGAGAGAGTCCTAATGCTACACGTTTGGCTGGATAACATAAATTACATAGAGTTACGTCTAAAAAACAGAGCTTCATATAGCTTTCAAGTTGGGTATCTATATGTACGTGTGTGGTGCCTCTATCTAACAAATACTCCCTCCGTCTGAAAATATTTGTCTTAAAAATGAATGTATCTATAACTAAAATAAGTCTAGATACAACCATTCATAGAACAAGTATTTCCGGACGTAGGGAGTAAAATTTTGTGTAGCTTCCAAGCTGGGTATCAATACGTATGTGCGTAGGGTCTCTATCTAATTTATTTCTTGTGACCTTGCAAAAGAAACTAGCTCGGCGTCTATGGAGTCATCATGAGTCGACATCTTGATATGAAAAGTGAAGCTTTGGGGCGTCACGAGTGTCTACCAACCCTTATACTATACGTCACCATGCGCCGGAACATTGTATTGAAGATCAAAGAGAGAAAAAAAGCCATCTAGCTACTAGTTATGGACTCATAGGTCTATGGTAAACTACTCACACATCATCGAAACGGCAACAAGGTTGATGTAGAGCCCCTCCATGATGGATTCCCCCTCCGACAGAGTACGGGAAAAGGCCTCCAGATGGGATATCTCGAGAACAAAAGCTTGCCGCGACGGAAAAAATATTCTGTATGGCTCTATGTAGGTTTCCCATTTTTTAAGAATTTATAGAGATGGAATTAGGTCAAATGGACGCTCATGGGCCCAACGAGCCACCAGGGCGCACCCACCCCCCATGGCGCACCCTAGTGCCTCCTGGGCCACTGCTCCATCTTCTGGCCCTCTCCCGAAGGTTCCAGGGTTTGTTATGTCCAGAAAAAAAATCCAAAAAAATCCGTGGCATTTGGACTTCGTTTGGCACTGATATTCTGGAAAACCAAAAATAGGCCAAAAAAAATTAATAACAACTGATACTGGGCACTAAGTTGATAGGTTAGTCCCATAAAATGACATATAAATGCATAATAAACATCCAACATTGGTACTATAGCATAAAATAATAAAAAATTATGAATACGTTGAAGACGTATCAGTGTTTAACGCAGATGTTTATCTTACCGGCACCTATGCAGTTTCCGTCCGGAAAAATTGACGGGCCGAGCCGAGTATTTTTTTACAGGGTATTTAAAAGGACAATGATAATCCAAACAAGGCCTAAGAGTGTTGATGCTCCGACTTGACACTGCAGGTTGAGACAGTGGTGGTGGTAGACCTAGCGAAGGGGGCTGGGCGGTTAGCTAGATACAAGATGACAAGCTAAGACGGAGAAGAGAAGGTATGAAATAGGAGGACAAGGCGGGAGTGATGGGGAGAGAGGAGCATGCGGCAACGGGAAGGGGCAGGACAACGAAGACAACCGCTCGGGGGAGAATAAGGAGTGCTCTAAAGCTTAAACACGAGTATTTACACCCTAGATTTGGTTTATAAAAGATTCAAATGATCGACTCAATTGACATAGAAAAATATTTTCTCATTCAATTATGCTAGTTGTGAGATGAAAAGTTTTTGGTCCTGTTTTTTCTTCCATGAATCCTGAAGCCTAATCAGATTGTTCTTGGCTATGACTTATAAATATTTCTTTCTCTATCACCAATCGCCTAAAAATTAAAGTATCAATAAAACATTTGTCTCAACCACGAATCACTCCAAGTAGGCGCCTCTGGCTCATCTCCCCTAAAAGCTTAGGGTTCCTCCGCCTCCCGTCGGCAACCAGTTCGTCTCGTCTCCAGTGGCCTTGGAGCCATGGGGACGCGGTGGATCCCAACTCTTGCCGGCGGAAGGGCTCCGCTTGTAGATCTTTCTTTGAGTTTTGTTAGGGTTTATGTCCTATTCAGGAAGGCGAGACGGCGGCGGCGTTCTAAAGATGGAATAAGATTCTCCCCGCCTAGCCCCCGTTCCGGTGGTGCATCAAGCATCATCAATAGGCGTGTGGAGGTGTGTCTCCGATGGATCTGTCTTTGGTAGATCTGCTCAAATTTGGTCATCCTTCGTCTTCGTTCGCGTGTCTTCAGATTAGATCCTTCCGATCTACGCTACTCTTCATCGTAGGTGGTTGTTGTTCTGATGCGCTGCTTCTATGGAGCCTTAGCATGACAACTTTCCGACGGTTTACTACAATTTTTTTTGCCCGGCTCCCGTGAGGGAGGGGCCATGACGATGGCGTGCCTTCGGCTCGCTTCAGTGCTTGTAATCGTCGCTAGGTGGTCTACGAATTTGGATGTAATTTTTATTATTTCTGGTGTTCATTGTACTGCCATGATTAAAGATGAATAGATTCGAAGTTTTCTCGCAGAAAAAAGAAGAAGCATCATCGGTCAAAATTTTATTTCTGAAAATTGATAACACGAAATAGCTGTTCAAAAGGATTCTCCTCCCCTGGGGACATCACGACAACCATTACAAAGAAAGGAAAACACTTATTCCACAACTTCTCGACAAGAGTGAAACAAAATTAAAAATATATATTATTACATGCCCAGAAAATAGAGCCAACAGGTAATGTTTGTCTTCAGACGCGTGAAATTTTTCTTCCACGTCACAGCTAAATAAAACATCATCTCTCACTCGACTCTTCTAAGCCAGCAAACCTGAGAACCCCAGCTGAGCTAGATTTCTCGTAATCAAAAACCCACATCATTACTAGTGTGTGCACCTTTCCCGGTTTTGAAGGATGCTGCAAATAGATTTCACAGGAGCATGCACGTTAGTTAGCAGTTACATATAGTATCACCCATTGATTTGTCGTTTCTTCTTTCGATCTACTGCTAGTCCTTTTAGAGTTTAACACATTCTCGTTCTCCAGTACAAACTTAGGCAGTTATCTTTTTATAAATGTGTTTCCATGGAAGTATAATAGGTTCTATTATTATAGAAACTTGCGCACTTCCATTTGGTACACTTGGTAGCAATCCAAACTTGATGGAAAAAAAGATTTACTTATGCACTTTAAGTGCTTTTTACATATTAATGGCAAAGGTTAGTGAAGTTTGATTCACACATTATTAGGTGTCATCTATTTCTGAGCAAATGAGCCACATGTATTATTATCCTGAGCTAGTTATTTTCTCTTTTTTCTCGAATACGCTAAGGTAGCGTATCATTGCATTGATAGACAGAGAGAAAAAAGTATAGGGGTGGGAATCATAGTCTCGTGCGCACGGATGGCGAGCCTATGAACCCAGGAGAGCAGAAGGCAGGGGTTGCTCAGCCCCAACAGTTACAAGGTCAAGTTACAAAACGGTTCAAGATGAGCCCTCGAGCTCCAGCGGCAGCCCAGGAGCGAGCTTCCTCTTTGATTGCGGCGATCAGGGAAGAGGAGGAAGGGGTAATCTTATCGAAGATGATCGCGTTCCGGTGTCGCCAAAGGGACCAAGCAATGAGAGAGGCGATAGTGGCCAGGCCACGCCTACGCGCAGCCGGGAGGAGAAGGATGGCTGCGGAGAGCCAAACAAAGTAGCCGGTGGTGCCATCCGGCACAACCGTCGTTGGGGAACACCACGAGAGGATCTCGTGCCATGTGATGCGCGCGAACACGCAACCCACCAACATGTGATGGAGTGTATCGGGTTCCTGATAGCAGAAGACACACGCGGGTTCGTGTGGCAGGCCTCGCCGGGCCAGGCGGTCAGCAGACCAGCACCTGTTAAGGGATGCGAGCCAGATGAAAATTTTGACCGAGGTGGGGGCACTAGTTTCCCAGGTGAGGCGCCAGAACTCGGAGTCCGTGGAGCCATGGAATAGGGCGCTGTAGCAGGAAGAAGCAGAGTAGACGCCTTTGGCGGTCCATCGCCAGCGTAGCAGGTCCGGACGCGGGGCGAGCTCGACAAGCTGGAGGCGGCACCAGAGCCCCACATACTCGACAGCAGCAGCAGGACCAAGGGGGGCCCGGATGTCTGATATCCAGCAGCGATCAGATAGGGCCTGGGCCACCGTGCGCGATCGCCGGATACGACGAGGAACCAACGCCACCAGGGAGGGGGCGCTGTCAAGGGGGGAAAGACCATCTAGCCACGGGTCCACCCAGAAGCGGCAGGTGTTACCATCACCAAGGATCCACGACGTGGATGCCCGGAAGAACTGAGTCACCTCGGGGTCGCGCGGGAGCTGGAGGTGTGCCCACGGCCGAGAGGGATCAGTAGCTTGGAGCCAGAGCCAGCGTGTCCGAAGCGAGATGCCAGTACGGTGAAAGTCGCGGATGTCAAGACCCCCCAGCTCGATTGGGCGGCATACCCGTTCCCAGCTAACTAGGCAGGAGCCGGCGCGCGTGTCCTTCCTCCCGTGCCAGAGGAAATCACGGAGAATACGATTGGCCTGCTTAAGGATGGCGGGGGAGAGAGCCATGGCGAGGAGCATGTGGACAGGCATGGCGCTCAGGACTTGCCGAACCAGGTTGAGCCGCTCGCCGCGGTTGAGCAAGGCAGCCTTCCATGTAGCAAGCTTACGACCAAGCTTCTCAATCTGGGGAAGCAAGTGGGCGGTGGGCACTTTCCTGAGCGAGAGGGGGAGGCCCAAGTAATGAATGGGAAAGGGCACCACCGGGCAGGCGAGGGCGGCAGTGACATTGCTCGCAGAGTCGTCGGGGCACTGGATGGGAGCGGCAAGGCACTTCGCGAAGTTTGTGCGCAAGCCCGAGGTAGTGCCAAAAAGTTCAAGCAGAGAGTTGATAGCAGAGAGCTCAGATCTATCGGGGTGGCAGAAGATGATCACATCGTCAGCGAAGAAGGACACGCTTGACGAGGCATGCCTGCGTCAGCCGCTTGAGGATCCCGGACTGGACGGCGAACTGGAGCAGCGTGTTGAGCGTATCGATGACCAGCACAAACAACATCGGGGAGACCGGATCGCCTTGGCGAAGGCCCTGACCGTGCGGAATGGGGGGGCCGGCGTGCCATTGATCAGGACGCGTGTCGAGGCCGTCGAGATCATAATGGAAATCCACTCACGCCACCTCGGGCCAAAACCCACATGTTGGAGCACCTAAAGCAGGAACGGCCAAGAAACAGAGTCGAACGCTCGCGCGATATCCAGCTTGAGAAGCACACGGGGTTGCTTCAGTTGGTGCAGCAGCCGCACGGTCTGCTGGACGAGGAGGAAGTTATCGTGGACGCTGATAACCCACAAGTATAGGGGTCGCAACAGTTTTCGAGGGTAAAGTATTCAACCCAAATTTATTGATTCGACACAAGGGGAGCCAAAGAATATTCTCAAGAATTAGCAGTTGAGTTGTCAATTCAACCACACCTAGAAACTTAAATATCTGCAGTAAAGTATTTAGTAGCAAAGTAATATGATAGTAGTGGTAACGGTAGCAAAAGGTAACGGTAGTAAAAGTAATGTTTTTGGTGTTTTGTAGTGATGATAGCAATAGCAACGGGAAAGTAAATAAGCGAAGAACAATATATGAAAAACTCGTAAGCAATGGATCAGTGATAGAGAATTATGTCGGATGCGGTTCATCATGTAACAGTCATAACCTAGGGTGACACAGAACTAGCTCCAGTTCATTGATATAATGTAGGCATGTATTCCAAACATAGTCATACGTGCTTATGGAAAAGAACTTGCATGACATCTTTTGTCGTACCCTCCCGTGGCAGTGGGGTCCTTATGGAAACTAAGGGATATTAAGGCCTCCTTTTAATAGAGAACCAGAACAAAGCATTAACACATAGTGAATACATGAACTCCTCAAACTACGGTCATCACCGGTAAGTATCCCGATTATTGTCACTTTGGGGTTAACGCATCATAACACATAATAGGTAACTATAGACTTGCAAGATAGGATCAAGAACACTCATATATTGATGAAAACATAATAGGTTCAGATCTGAAATCATGGCACTCGGGGCCTAGTGACAAGCATTCAGCATAGCAAAGTCATAGCAACATCAATCTCAGAACATAGTGGACACTAGGGATCAAACCCTAACAAAACTAACTCGATTACATGATAGATCACAGCCAACCCATCACCGTCCAGCAAGCCTACGATGGAATTACTCACGCACGGCGGTGATCATCATGAAATTGGTGATGGAGGATGGTTGATGATGATGATGGCGCGGATTCCCCTCTCCGGAGCCCCGAACGGACTCCAGATCAGCCCTCCCGAGAGGTTTTAGGGCTTGGCGGCGGCTCCGCATCGTAAAACGTGATGATTTCTTCTCTCTAATTTTTTCTCATCGAAACTCAATATATGGAGGTGGAGTTGGAGTCGGAGAGGTAACAGGGGGCCCACGAGGTAGGGGGCGTGCCCTAGGGTGGCAGGCGCGCCCCCCACCCTCGTGGCAAGGTGGTGGGCCCCCTGGCCTTCATCTTTGGCAGGTATTTTTCTTATTTTCTCAAAAGTGACTCCGTGAAGTTTCAGGTCATTCCGAGAACGTTTGCTCCTGCACATAAATAACACCATGGTAATTCTGCTGAAAACAGGGTCAGTTCGGGTTAGTTCCATTCAAATCATGCAAGTTAGAGTCCAAAATAAGGGCAAAAGTGTTTGGAAAAGTAGATACGTTGGAGACATATCAACTCCCCCAAGCTTAAACCTTTGCTTGTCCTCAAGCAATTTAGTTGACAAGCTGAAAATGATAAAGAAAAACTTTTACAAACTCTGTTTGCTCTTGTTGTTGTAAATATGTAAAGCCAGCATTCAAGTTTTCAGCAAAGATTATAACTAACCACAATTGCAATAACGCATTGGTCTCAAGTTTACTCATATCAATAGCATAATCAACTAGCGAGCAATAATAATAAATCTCGGATGACAACACTTACTCAAAACAATCATAATATGATATAGCAAGATGGTATCTCTCTAGCCCTTTCTGAGACCGCAAAACATAAATGCAGAGCACCTTTAAAGACCAAGGACTGACTAGACATTGTAATTCATGGTAAAAGAGATCCAGCCATGTCATACTCAATGTAAACTAACAATAATGAATGAAAATGACAGTGGTGCTCTCCAACTGGTGCCTTTTAACAAGAGGATGATGACTCAGCATAAAAGTAAATAGATAGGCCCTTCGCAGAGGGAAGCAGAGATTTGTAGAGGTGCCAGAGCTCGGTTTTGAAACAGAGGTGAATAATATTTTGAGTGGTATACTTTCATTGTCAACATAACAACCAAGAGATGGCGATATCTTCCATACTACACACATTATAGGCGGTTCCCAAACAGAATGGTAAAGTTTATACTCCCCCTTCCACCAACAAGCATCAATCCATGGCTTACTCGAAACAACGAGTGCCTCCAACAAAAAGAGTCCCAGGGGGAGTTTTGTTTGCAATTATTTTGATTTAGTTTGCATAAAGCATGGGACTGGGCATCCCGGTGACCAGCCATTTATCTCGTGAGTGAGGAGCGGAGTCCACTCCTCTTGAGAATAACCCGCCTAACATGGAAGATACGGACAGCCCTAGTTGATACATGAGCTATCTGAGCATACAAAACATGATATTTATTTGAAGGTTTAGAGTTTGGCACATACAAATTTACTTGAAACGGCAGGTAGATACCGTATATAGGTAGGTATGGTGGACTCATGTGGAATAACTTTGGGGTTTAAGGAGTTTGGATGCACAAGTAGTATTCCCGCTTAGTACAGGTGAAGGCTAGCAAAAGACTGGAAAGCGACCAGTTAGAGAGCGACAACAGTCATGAACATGCATTAAAATTAATCAATACCGAATGCAAGCATGAGTAGGATATAATCCACCATGAACATAAATATCGTGAAGGCTATGTTGATTTTGTTTCAACTACATGCGTGAACATGTGCCAAGTCAAGTCACTTAAATTATTCAGAGGAGGATACCACCCTATCATACCACATCATAACCATTTTAATAGCATGTTGGCATGCAAGGTAAACCATTATAACTCATAGCTAATCAAGCATGGCATAAGAAACTATGATCTCTAGTTGTCATTGCAAACATGTTTATTCATAATAGGCTGAATCAGGAACGATGAACTAATCATATTTACAAAAACAAAAGAGGTCGAGTTCATACCAGCTTTTCTCATCTCAGCCAATCCATCTTATATCATCATAATTGCCTTTCACTTGCACGACCGAATAGTGTGAATAATAATAATAGTGCACGTGCATTGGACTAAGCTGGAATCTGCAAGTATTCAATAAACAGGAGAAGACAAAGCAATATGGGCTATTTTGTCAGATCAACAATAATTCATATAAGAGCCACCTCAACAATTTAATTATGGTCTTCTCCTATCGACTCCCCAAGAAAAGAAAAGAAATAAAACTATTTACACAGGAAAGCTCCCAACAAGCAAAAGAAGAACAGGAAATCTTTTTTGGGTTTTCTTTTTAATTACTACTACAAGCATGGAAATTAAACAGATTAAAAGCTACAACTATTTTTTTTTGTTTTTCTTAAGGTATATTAAACACACAAGAAGAAAGCATAAAAAGGAATTTAAACTAGCATGGATAATATAATGAAAAAATATGAGCACCGACATCTAGCAATGAGTGTGTGAACATAAATGTAATGTCGGTGAGAAATACGTACTCCCCCAAGCTTAGGCTTTTGGCCTAAGTTGGTCTATGACCACTGCTGGCCTGGCGGATATCCATAATAGTAGTTGGGATTGTACTGCAATGCAGCGGCTATCGCCTGCTAAGCTGCGACGTGGAGACGAGCGGCCTCCTCTCTCCTCTCGTACTCATATGCCTCCTCTCTGGTAATAGTATATCTTCCTCTTGCCTGATAATCAAAGAAGGCAGGAGCAGGGAGAGTAATACGGACAGCATGGTGTCTATCAAAGATTAGTCGATACTGGAGAGGTGATTCGTTCCTCTCAACAAACTGGTGGTGAACCATAGCATTAAAATCTAAATAAGCAGGTGGTAATTCAATATCATCTTCGTGTATGTCTACACCAAGAAAATTAGCTATGCGGGTTGCATAAATTCCTCCAAAGAAATCTCCATTATATCTATTAAGGTGCAACCTACGTGCAACAATGGCTCCCAAATTATATGATTGGTCTCCTAACACAACACTCCTAAGAATACTGAGGTCAGGGACACACATGTGACATGCCTCATCTTTACCATTGATGCATCTACCTATGAAGAGAGCAAAATAATGTATAGCAGGAAAGTGAATGCTCCCTATGGTGGTTTGTGTGATATCTCTAGATTCTCCCACAGTTATGCTAGTAAGAAAATCTCTAAATTCAGATTTGCAAGGATCCCTTATACTACCTCATTGTGGAAGTTTGCATGCAGTGGTAAAATCCTCTAAGTCCATAGTGTAAGATTTATCATAAAGATCAAACAGGACAGTTGGAGAATTACGTGAACTTGAAAATTCAAACCTCCTCACAAAGGTACTGGTGAGGTTGTGATACTGGCTGCACTTCTCTTCCTCGAAGCTCACAAGATCAGCGTTACGCAAATATGCGTTAAATTCTTCTTTAATTCCCGCTCGATCCATAAAGCTCTCAGAAGGCCATTCACAAGGACGCACTGGAGCGTTTCTTGGTGGCTCTTCGTCAGCATCACGCATTGCAAGCCTGGGCCCTTGCTTCCTTGAGGAACCACCTCGGAACATTTTCCTAAGCATATTTCTTCCTCTGAAAAATTCTGAAAATTTTTAGTAACTTCAAAATAAAAGTAAACCAAACTCAATAATATTGATAGCAACTACTCCTACAAGTGCCTAGGGCCTATATCATGCATCAAAACTACTTTTGACCATATAAATTTGACATGCAAGCTCAAGAACAAGGTCACCTAAGCAGCAAAAATTTGCAATGAATAAAGCACTAGAACAAAAACTAATTGGACCAATGGAGGAGTCACATACCAAGGAACAATCTCCCCAAGCAGTTTTGTGAGAGGTGCTTTGAGCAAGGAGATCGAAAATGGCAGCAAGATAAGCTAGAACTCATGCTTGAGCTGGATATTCACGTTTGTGGGAAGAAGATGAAGTGTGTGGGTACAGGAATAAGTGGAGGAGGGCCACCGTGGGCCCACGAGGCAGGGGGCGCGCCCTAGAGGGGTGGGCGTGCCCTCCACCCTCGTGGGCGGGTGGTTGACCCCCCCTGGTGTGTTCTCAGTTCCATAAATCCTCAAATATTCTAGAAAAGATCATATTTAAATTTCAGGGCATTTGGAGAACTTTTATTTTCGAGGTATTTTTATATTGCACGGATTATCAGATAACAGACAGAAAAATGTTTATTTTATTTAATATGAATAACAGGAAGTAAAAGTGGGGTACAGAAGGTTGTGCCTTCTAGTTTCATCCATCTCATGATCATCAAAAGGAATCCACTAACAAGGTTGATCAAGTCTTGTTAACGAACTCATTTCGAATAACATGGAACCGGAGAAATTTCGAATAACACTATGGTACCTCAATGGGGATATGCACATCCCCAATAATAAGAATATCATATTTATTCTTGACAGTAGGAAGAGGAAATTCAAAACCTCCAAATATAATCGATGGAATTTTTCCAATAGAGTTGATACTATGAACTTGAGGTTGTTTCCTTGGAAAGTGTACTGTATGCTCATTACCATTAACATGAAAAGTGACATTGCCTTTAGTGCTATCAATAACAGCCCCAGCAGTGTTCAAAAAGGGTCTTCCAAGAATAATAGACATACTATCGTCCTCGGAAATATCAAGAATAACAAAATCCATTAAAATAGTAACGTTTGCAACTACAACAGGCACATCCTCACAAATACCGACAAGTATAGCAGTTGATTTATCAGCCATTTGCAAAGATATTTCAGTAGGTGTCAACTTATTCAAATCAAGTCTATGATATAAAGAGAGAGGCATAACACTAACACCGGCTCCAAGATCACATAAAGCAGTTTTAACATAATTTCTTTTAATGGAGCATGGTATAGTTGGTACACCGGGATCTCTAAGTTTCTTTGGTATTCCACCCTTAAAAGTATAATTAGCAAGAATGGTGGAAATTTCAGCTTCTAGTATCTTTCTTTTATTTGTAATAATATCTTTCATGTACTTAGCATAAGGATTGGTTTTGAGCATATCAGTTAATCGCATATGTAAAAAGATAGGTCTAATCATTTCAGCAAAGCGCTCAAAATCCTCATCATCCTTTTTTTGGATGGTTTGGGAGGAAAAGGCATGGGTTTCTGAACCCAAGGCTCTCTTTCTTTACCATGTTTCCTAGCAACAAAGTCTTTCTTATCATAACATTAATTCTTTGATTGTGGGTTATCAAGATCAACAACGGGTTCAATTTCTATATCATTATCATTACTAGGTTGAGCATCATTATGAACATTATTATTAGTATTATCACTAGTTTCAGGTTCATTAACAGATTGAGTTTCAGTATCAGAAATAGAGATATCATTTGGATTCTCAGGTGTTTCAACAATAGGATCACTAGAAGCATGCAAAGCCCTATCATTTTTCTTTTTCTTCTTTTTAGAAGAACTAGGTACATATATATTATTTCTCTGAGAATCTTGCTCAATTCTCTTAGGGTGGCCTTCAGGATACAAAGGTTCCTGAGTCATTCTACCAGTTCTACTAGCCACTCTAACAGCATAATCATTATTTTTACTATTTAATTTATTGAGCAACTCATTTTGAGCTTTAAGTACTTGTTCTACTTGAGTGGTAACCATAGAAGCATGTTTACTAATAAGTTTAAGTTCACCTTTAACATTAGCCATATAATCACCCAAGTGTTCAAGCATATCTGAATTATTTTTCAATTATCTACCAAAATAAGCATTAAAGTCTTCTTGCTTAGCCATAAATTTATCAAACTCATCTAAGCATGGGCTAGCAAACTTAGTAAATGGGATTTCAGCTTTATCATATCTATAGAGAGAATTTACCTTTACTACCTGTGTCGGGTTATCAAGACCCATGAGTTTCTTCAATAGGAGAAGGGTTTGGATTATGTGTTTCTTCAACAGGCGGTAAATTAAAACCATGTATTTCTTCAATAGGAGGTAAATTCTTAACATCTTCAGCTTCAATACATTTTTCTTTCATAGATTTCTTTGCCTCTTGCATATCATCAGGACTGAGAAATAGAATACCCCTCTTCTTCGGAGTTGATTTAGGAATAGGCTCAGGAATTGGCTCCGGAGGTGTCCAATTATTTTCATTTGTCAACCTATTGTTCAATAGAATTTCAGCTTCATCTGGTGTTCTTTCCCTGAAAACAGAACCAACATAACTATCCAAGTAATCTCTGGAGGCATCCATTAGTCCATTATAAAAGATATCAAGTATTTCATTTTTCTTAAGAGGATGATCAGGCAAAGCATTAAGTAATTGGAGAAGCGTCCCCCAAGCTTGTGGGAGACTCTCTTCTTCAATTTGCACAAAATTATATATATCCCTTAAAGCATCTTGTTTCTTATGAGCAGGGAAATATTTAGCAGAGAAGTAATAAATCATATCCTGGGGACTACGCTGATACGTATCTATAATTTTTGATTGCTTCATGCTATATTATCTACTGTTTTGGACTATATTGGGCTTTATTTTCCACTTTTATATTTTTTTGGGACTAACCTAATAACCGGAGGCCCAGCCCAGATTTGCTGTTTTATACCTATTTCAGTGTTTCGAAGAAAAGGAATATCAGACGGAGTCGAAACGGAACGAAATCAACTGGAGAAGTTACTTTTCAAAGAAAACACACCTGATGGACTTGGACCCCATGTCAGAAGATACGGGAGCTGCCCACG
The DNA here is from genome assembly GCF_002162155.2 of Triticum dicoccoides. Classification (NCBI taxonomy): domain Eukaryota; kingdom Viridiplantae; phylum Streptophyta; class Magnoliopsida; order Poales; family Poaceae; genus Triticum; species Triticum dicoccoides. The sequence goes on along the minus strand of NC_041380.1, from coordinate 548,946,503 downwards.
AGGGTGGGGGCGCGCCTGTTGGGGAACGTAGCAGAAATTCAAAATTTTCCTACGTGTCACCAAGATCTATCTATGGAGAAACCAGCAACGAGGGAAAGGAGAGTGCATCTACATACCCTTGTAGATCGCTAAGTGGAAGCGTTCAAGAGAACGGGGTTGAAGGAGTCGTAATCGTCGTGATCCAAATCACCGGAGATCCTAGTGCCGAACGGACGGCACCTCCGCGTTCAACACACGTACAGCCCGGTGACGTCTCCCATCCCTTGATCCAGCAAGGAGAGAGGGAGAGGTTGAGGAAGACTCCATCCAGCAGCAGCACAATGGCGTGGTGGTGGTGGAGGAGCGTGGCAATCCAGTAGGGCTTCGCCAAGCACCACGGGAGAGGAGGAGGAAGAGAGGCAGGGTTGCACCAAGAGGGAGAAGTTCTCATGTCTATAGCAGCCCCAAACCTCAAATATATATAGGGGAGGGAGAGGGCTGCGCCTCCATCTAGGGTTTCCCCACCCCCCAAGGGGTGCGGCCAGCCCTAGATGGGGCTTGGGGAGGCGGCCAAGAGGGGGAGAGAGGGGAGGCGCATCTGGGGTGGGCCTTAGGGCCCATCTACCCTAGGGTTTGCCCCCTCCCACTCTCCCTTGCGCCTTGGGTCCCTTGTGGGGGGCACACCAGCCCACCTGGGGCTGGTTCCCTCCCACACTTGGCCCATGCAGCCCTCCGGGGTTGGTGGCCCCACTTGGTGGACCCCCGGGACCCTCCCGGTGGTCCCGGTACGTTACCGATAAAACCCGAAACTTTTCCGGTGACCAAAACAGGACTTCCCATATATAAATCTTTACCTCCGGACCATTCCGGAACTCCTCGTGACGTCCGGGATCTCATCCGGGACTCCAAACAACATTCAGTAACCACATACAAACTTCCTTTATAACCCTAGCGTCACCGAACCTTAAGTGTGTAGACCCTACGGGTTCGGGAGACATGCAGACATGACCGAGATGTTCTCCGGTCAATAACCAACAGCGGGATCTGGATACCCATGTTGGCTCCCACATGTTCCACGATGATCTCATCGGATGAACCACGATGTCAAGGACTCAATCGATCCCGTATACAATTCCCTTTGTCTAGCGGTATTTTACTTGCCCGAGATTCGATCGTCGGTATACCGATACCTTGTTCAATCTCGTTACCCGCAAGTCTCTTTACTCGTTCCGTAACACATCATCCCGTGATCAACCCCTTGGTCACATTGTGCACATTCTGATGATGTCCTACCGAGTGGGCCCAGAGATACCTCTCCGTTTACACGGAGTGACAAATCCCAGTCTCGATTCGTGCCAACCCAACAGACACTTTCGGAGATACCTGTAATGCACCTTTATAGCCACCCAGTTACGTTGTGACGTTTGATACACCCAAAGCATTCCTACGGTATCCGGGAGTTGCACAATCTCATGGTCTAAGGAAAAGATACTTGACATTAGAAAAGCTTTAGCATACGAACTACACGATCTTTGTGCTAGGCTTAGGATTGGGTCTTGTCCATCACATCATTCTCCTAATGATGTGATCCCGTTATCAACGACATCCAATGTCCATAGCCAGGAAACCATGACTATCTGTTGATCACAACGAGCTAGTCAACTAGAGGCTCACTAGGGACATATTGTGGTCTATGTATTCACACGTGTATTACGATTTCCGGATAATACAGTTATAGCATGAATAAAAGACTATTATCATGAACAAAGAAATATAATAACACTTTTATTATTGCCTCTAGGGCATATTTCCAACAGTCTTATCAAAGTTTCTCATAAACTTTGTATAAACCCAAAATCTTTGATCATCTTATCAAAGTGCACATTCCAACTCCGAGATGCTTACTCCAGTCCATGGAAGGATCGCTAGAGCTAGCATACCTTTTAGCATCCTTAGGATCGACAAAACCTTTCTGATTGTATTACAGACAACCTTTCCTTATGAAAACTGGTAAGGAAACTCGTTTTGACATCCATCTGCCAGATTTCATAAATGCAGCTAATGCTAACATGAATCCGACGGACTTAAGCATCGCTACAGATGAGAAAATCTCATCGTAGTCAACTCCTTGAACTTGTGAAAAAACTCTTCGCCACAAGTCGAGCTTCATAGACGGTGACATTACCGTCCACGTCCGTCTTCTTCTTAAAGATCCGTTTATCTTAATGGCTTGTTGATCATTGGGCAAGTCCACCAAAGTCCATGCTTTGTTCTGATACATGGATCCTATCTCGGATTTCATGGTTTCTTAACCATTTGTCGGAATTTGGGCCCACCATCGCTTCTCCATAGCTCGTAGGTTCATTGTTGTCTAGCAACGTGACCTTCAAGACAGGATTACTGTACCACTCTGAAGCAGTACACATCCTTGTCACCCTACGAGATATGATAGTGACTTGATCCGAAACTCTATGATCACTATCATAAGCTTCTACTTCAATTGGTGTAGGCGCCACATGAACAACTTCCTGTGCCCTACTACACACTTGTTGAAGTGACGGTTCAATAACCTTATCAAGTCTCCATCATCCTCCCACTCAACTTTTCGAGACAAACTTTTCCTCGAGAAAGGACCCGATTCAAGAAACAATCCCTATTGCTTTCGGATCTGAATTAGGAGGTATACCCAACTGTTTTTGGGTGTCCTATGAAGATGCATTTTATCCGCTTTGGGTTCGAGCTTATCAACCTGAAATTTTTTCACATAAGCGTCGCAGCCCCAAACCTTTAAGAAACGACAACTTAGGTTTCTTCAAACGGTGTCGTCTCAACGGAATTACGTGGTACCCTATTAAGTTGAGTGTGATTGTCTCTAATGCCTAACCCATGAACGATAGTGATAATTCGATAAGAGACATCATGGTACGCACCATATCCAATAGGGTGCAACTATGATGTTCGGACACACCATCACACTATGGTGTTCCAGGCGGTATTAATTGTGAAACAATTTCCACAATGTCTTAATTGCGTGCCAAAACTCGTAACTCAGATATTCATCTCTATGATCATATCATAGACATTTTATCCTCTTGTCACAATGATCTTCTACTTTACTCTGAAATTACTTGAACCATTCAATAATTTAGACTTGTGTTTCATCAAGTAAATATTCTCAACATCTACTCGAATCATCTGTGAAGTAAGAACATAACGATATTCACTGCATGCCTCAGCACTCATTGGACTGCACACATCAAAATGTGTTGCTTCCAACAAGTTGCTATCTTGTTCCATTTTACTGAAACCGAGGCTTTTCAGTCATCTTGCCTATGTGGTATGATTTGCATATCTCAAGTGATTCAAAATCAAGTGAGTCCAAACGATCCATCTGCATGGAGTTTCTTCATGCGTATACACCAATAGACATGGTTCGCATGTCTCAAACTTTTCAAAAATGAGTGAGTCCAAAGATCCATCAACATGGAGCTTCTTCATGCGTTTTATACCAATATGACTTACATGGCAGTGCCACAAGTAAGTGGTACTATCATTACTATCTTATATCTTTTGGCATGAAAATGTGTATCACTACGATCGAGATTCAATAAACCATTCCTTTAGGTGCAAGACCACTGAAGGTATTATTCACATAAATAGAGTAATCATTATTCTCCTTAAATGAATAACCGTATTGCGATAGACATAATCCAATCATGTCTATGCTCAATGCAAACACCAAATGACAATTATTCAGGTTTAATACTAATCTTGATGGTAGAGGGAGCGTGCGATGTTCGATCACATCAAACTTGGAAACACTTCCAACACATATCATCAGCTCAAGCTAGTCTCCGTTTATTCCGTAGCTCTTTTATTTCGAGTTACTAACACTTAGCAACCGAACCGGTATCTAATACCCTGGTGCTACTAGGAGTACTAGTAAAGTACACATCAACACAATGTATATCCAATATACTTCTATCGACCTTGCCAGCCTTCTCATCTACCAAGTATCTAGGGTAATTCTGCTCCAGTGGTTATTCCCCTTATTACAGAAGCACTTAGTCTCGGGTTTGGGTTCAACCTTGGGTTTCTTCACTAGAGCAGAAGCTGATTTGCCGTTTCATGAAGTATCCCTTCTTGCCCTTGCCCTTCTTGAAACTAGTGGTTTCACCAACCATCAACAATTGATGCTCCTTCTTGATTTCTACTTTCGCGATGTCAAACAACGCGAATACCTCAAGGATCATCATTGCTATCCTTGATATGTTATAGTTCATCACGAAGCTCTAGCAGCTTGGTGGCAATGACTTTGGGGAAACATCACTATCTCATCTGGAAGATCAACTCCCACTCGATTCAAGTGATTGTTGCACTCAGACAATCTGAGCACAAGCTCAACGATTGAGATTTTCTCCCTTAGTTTGCAGGCTAAGAAAATCATTGGAGGTCTCATACCTCTTGACGTGGGCACGAGCCTGAAATCCCAATTTCAGCCCTCGAAACATCTCATATGTTCCGCGACGTTTCGAAAACGTCTTTGGTGCCTCAACTCTAAACCGTTTAACTGAACTATCACGTAGTTATCAAAACGTGTATGTCCGATGTTCGCAACATCCACAGACGATGTTTGGGGCTCAGCACACTGAGCGGTGCATTAAGGACATAAGCTTTCTACTGTCCGCATAATCGCTACTGTCAACTTTCAACTATATTTTCTCTAGGAACATATCTAAACAGTGGAACTAAAGCGCGAGCTTACGACATAATTTGCAAAGATCTTTTGACTATGTTCATGATAATTAAGTCCATCTTATGAACTCCCACTCAGATAGACATCCCTCCGGTCATCTAAGTGATTACATGATCCGAGTCAACTAGGCCGTGTCCGATCATCACGTGAGACGGACTAGTCATCATCGGTGAACATCTTCATGTTGATCGTATCTACCATACGACTCATGCTCGACCTTTCGGTCTCTGTGTTCCGAGGCCATGTCTATACATGCTAGGCTCGTCAAGTTAACCCTAAGTGTTTCGCGTGTGTAAATCTGTCTTACACCCGTTGTATGTGAACGTAAGAATCCATCACACCCGATCATCACGTGGTGCTTAGAAGCAACGAACTTTAGCAACGGTGCACAGTTAGGGGAGAACACTTCTTGAAATTGTTGTAAGGGATCATCTTATTTACTACCGTCGTTCTAAGTAAACAAGATGCATAAACATGATAAACATCACATGCAATCAAATAGTGACATGATATGGCCAATATCATTTTGCTCCTTTTGATCTCCATCTTCGGGGCTCCATGATCATCATCGTCACCGGCATGACACCATGATCTCCATCATCATGATCTCCATCATCGTGTCTTCATGAAGTTGTCTCGCCAACTATTACTTCTACTACTATGGCTACCGGTTAGCAATAAAGTAAAGTAATTACATGGCGTTGTTCAATGACACGCAGGTCATACAATAAATAAAGACAACTCCTATGGCTCCTGCCGGTTGTCATACTCATCAACATGCAAGTCATGATTCCTATTACAAGAACATGATCAATCTCATACATCACATATCATTCATCACATTCTTCTTGGCCATATCACATCACATAGCATACCCTGCAAAAACAAGTTAGACGTCCTCTAATTGTTGTTTGCATGTTTTACGTGGCTGCTATGGGTTTCTAACAAAGAACGTTTCTTACCTACGCAAAACCACAACGTGATATGTCAATTGCTATTTACCCTTCATAAGGACCCTTTTCATCGAATCCGTTCCGACTAAAGTGGGAGAGACTGGCACCCGCTAGCCACCTTATGCAACAAGTGCATGTCAGTCAGTGGAACCTGTCTCACGTAAGAGTACGTGTAAGGTCGGTCCGGGCCGCTTCATCCCACAATACCGTCGAAACAAGATTGGACTAGTAACGGTAAGCATATTGAACAAAATCAACGCCCACAACTACTTTGTGTTCTACTCGTGCAAAGAATCTACGCAATAGACCTAGCTCATGATGCCACTGTTGGGGAACGTAGCAGAAATTCAAAATTTTCCTACGTGTCACCAAGATCTATCTATGGAGAAACCAGCAACGAGGGGAAGGAGAGTGCATCTACATACCCTTGTAGATCGCTAAGCGGAAGCGTTCAAGAGAACAGGGTTGAAGGAGTCGTACTCGTCGTGATCCAAATCACCGGAGATCCTAGTGCCGAACGGACGGCACCTCCGCGTTCAACACACGTACAGCCCGGTGACGTCTCCCATGCCTTGATCCAGCAAGGAGAGAGGGAGAGGTTGAGGAAGACTCCATCCAGCAGCAGCACAACGGCGTGGTGGTGGTGGAGGAGTGTGGCAATCCAGTAGGGCTTCGCCAAGCACCTCGGGAGAGGAGGAGGAGGAAGAGAGGCAGGGCTGCACCAAGAGGGAGAAGTTCTCATGTCTATAGCAGCCCCAAACCTCAAATATATATATAGGGGAGGGAGAGGGCTGCGCCCCCATCTAGGGTTCCCCCCCCCAAGGGGTGCGGCCAGCCCTAGATGGGGCTTGGGGAGGCGGCCAAGAGGGGGAGAGAGGGGAGGCGCGCCTGGGGTGGGCCTTAGGGCCCATCTGCCCTAGGGTTTGCCCCCTCCCACTCTCCCTTGCGCCTTGGGTCCCTTGTGGGGGGCGCACCAGCCCACCTGGGGCTAGTTCCCTCCCACACTTGGCCCATGCAGCCCTCCGGGGTTAGTGGCCCCACTTGGTGGACCCCCGGGACCCTCCCGGTGGTCCCGGTACGTTACCGATAAAACCCGAAACTTTTCCGGTGACCAAAACAGGACTTCCCATATATAAATCTTTACCTCCGGACCATTCCGGAACTCCTCATGACATCCGGGATCTCATCCGGGACTCCGAACAACATTCGGTAACCACATACAAACTTCCTTTATAACCCTAGCGTCACCGAACCTTAAGTGTGTAGACCCTACGGGTTCGGGAGACATGCAGACATGACCGAGACGTTCTCCGGTCAATAACCAACAGCGGGATCTGGATACCCATGTTGGCTCCCACATGTTCCACGATGATCTCATCGGATGAACCACGATGTCAAGGACTCAATCGATCCCGTATACAATTCCCTTTGTCTAGCGGTATTTTACTTGCCCGAGATTCGATCGTCGGTATACCGATACCTTGTTCAATCTCGTTACCGGCAAGTCTCTTTACTCGTTCGGTAACACATCATCCCGTGATCAACCCCTTGGTCACATTGTGCACATTCTGATGATGTCCTACTGAGTGGGCCCAGAGATACCTCTCTGTTTACACGGAGTGACAAATCCCAGTCTCGATTCGTGCCAACCCAACAGACACTTTCGGAGATACCTGTAATGCACCTTTATAGCCACCCAGTTACGTTGTGACGTTTGATGCACCCAAAGCATTCCTACGGTATCTGGGAGTTGCACAATCTCATGGTCTAAGGAAAAGATACTTGACATTAGAAAAGCTTTAGCATACGAACTACACGATCTTTGTGCTAGGCTTAGGATTGGGTCTTGTCCATCACATCATTCTCCTAAAGATGTGATCCCGTTATCAACGACATCCAATGTCCATAGCCAGGAAACCATGATTATCTGTTGATCACAACGAGCTAGTCAACTAGAGGCTCACTAGGGACATATTGTGGTCTATGTATTCACACGTGTATTACGATTTCCGGATAATACAGCTATAGCATGAATAAAAGACTATTATCATGAAAAAAGAAATATAATAACACTTTTATTATTGCCTCTAGGGCATATTTCCAACAGCGCCCACCCCCTTAGGGCGCGCCCCCTGCCTCATGGGGCCCCCGTGGCTCCCCTGACGTGTTTCTTCTGCCTATATAACTCCATATACCCTAAAACTTCCAGAACGCAACATAGATCGGGAGTTCCGCCGCCAGAAGCCTCCGTAGCCACCAAAAACCAATCGGGACCCTGTTCCAGCACCCTGCCGGAGGGGGGGAACCCTCACCGGTGGCCATCTTCATCATCTCGGTGCTCTCCATGACGAGGAGGGAGTAGTTCTCCCTCGGGGCTGAGGGTATGTACCAGTAGCTATGTGTTTGATATCTCTCTCTCTCTCGTGTTCTTGAGATGATACGATCCTGATGTATCGCGAGTTTTGCTATTATACTTGGATCCTATGATGTTTCTTCCCCCCTCTACTCTCTTGTAATGAATTGAGTTTCCCCTTTGGAGTTATCTTATCGGATTGAGTCTTTAAAGATTTGAGAACACTTGATGTATGTCTTGCCGTGGATATCTGTGGTGACAATGGGATACCGCGTGCCACTTGATGTATGTTAAGGTGACCAACTTGCGGGTTTCGTGACATTGGGAACCTATGCATAGGGGTTGGCACACGTTTTCGTCGTGATTCTCCGGTAGAACTTTAGGGCACTGAGGTCCTTTATGTTGGTTGAATAGATGAATCTAAGATTGTGTGATGCATATCGTATAATCATACCCACGGATACTTGAGGTGATATTGGAGTATCTAGGTGACATTAGGGTTTTGGTTGTTTTGTGTCTTAAGGTGTTATTCTAGTACGAACTCTAGGGTTGTTTGTGACACTTATAGGAATAGCCCAACGGATTGATTGGAAAGAAGAACTTTGAGGTGGTTTCGTACCCTACCATAATCTCTTAGTTTGTTCTCCGCTATTAGTGACTTTGGAGTGACTCTTTGTTGCATGTTGAGGGATAGTTATGTGATCCAATTATGTTAGTATTGTTGAGGGAACTTACACTAGCGAAAGTATGAACCTTAGGCCTTGTTTCCACACATTGCAATACCGTTTACGCTCACTTTTATCACTTGCTACCTTGCTGTTTTTATTATTTCAAATTACAAATACCTTTATCTACTATCCATATACCACTTGTTTCACTATCTCTTCGCCGAACTAGTGCACCTATACAATTTACCATTGTATTGGGTGTGTTGGGGACACAAGAGACTCTTTGTTATTTGGTTGCAGGGTTGCTTGAGAGAGACCATCTTCATCCTACGCCTCCTACGGATTGATAAACATTAGGTCATCCACTTGAGGGAAATTTTCTACTATCCTACAAAGCTCTGCACTTGGAGGCCCAACAACGTCTACAAGAAGAAGGTTGTGTAGTAGACATCAAGCTCTTTTCTGGCGCCGTTGCCGGGGAGGTGAGTGCTTGAAGGTATATCTTTAGATCTTGAAATCGAGTCTTTTAGTTTTTTGTTTTATCACTAGTTTAGTTTATAAAAGAAAACTATAAAAAATGGAATTGAGTTTGTCTCATACGCTTCACCTTTTTAATATCTTTCGTGAGTATGATGGAAAGGATAATTGTGCTCAAGTGCTAGAAGAAGAAATCTACAAAATGTTTGGCACTAAATATTTGAATGATGAGCATGATTGCAATGTTGTTAGTATGAATTCCTTGAATATCCATGATGCTAATGATATGCAAAGCCACAAGCTTGGGGAAGCTATGTTTGATGAAGATGATATTTTTTGTCCCCCAAGTTTTGATGAGCAAATTTATTATGATGAAAGCATGCCTATCTATGATGATTATTGTGATGACACGTATGCTTTAAAGAATAATGATAACCATGAAACTTGTCATCTTGATCTTAATTTTCAATCACATGATAGTTATTTTGTTGAGTTTGCTCCCATTATTATTCATGAGAAGAATTTTGCTTGTGTGGAGAGTAGTAAATTTTCTATGCTTGTAGGTCATGAAAAGAATGCTTTAGGTGCTGGTTATATTGTTGAATTCAATCATGATGCTACTGAAAATTATTTTGAGGGGGGAATATGAATTGCAATAATATCAAGTTTCCTCTCTATGTGCTTAAAGTCTTGAAGTTTTGCTTGCTTTACCTTCCTATGCTAATTGATTATTGTTCCCACAATTTGTTTGCTCACAAAATCCCTATGCATAGGAAGTATGTTAGACTTAAATGTGCTAGTCATATTCTTCATGATGCTCTCTTTATGTTACAATTCTTATCCTTTATGTGAGCATCGTTGAAATCACCATGCCTAGCTAGGGGCGTTAAACGATAGCGCTTGTTGGGAGGCAACCCAATTTTACTTTTGTTCCTTGCTCTTTGCTCCTATTTACTAATAAGTAATTCATATAGCCTCTGTTTAGATGTGGTTTTATGTGTTTAATTAGTGTTTGTGCCAAGTAGAACCTTTGGGAAGACTTGGGGAAAGTCTTGTTGATCATGCTGTCAAAAACAGAAACTTTAGCGCCCACGAGAATTGCTGCCATTTTTATTTGGAGAGTGCTATTTAGTTAATTATTTTTGCATATGATTAATAGATAAATTCCTCATATCCAGCAATTTATTTCAGAATTTTATGAGTTCCAGAAGTATACGTTTGATTCAGATTACTACAGACTGTTCTGTTTTTGACAGATTCTGTTTTTCATGTGTTGTTTACTTATTTTTGATGAATCTGTGGCTAGTAAAATAGTTTATAAACCATAGAGAAGTTGGAATACAGTAGGTTTAACACCAATATAAATAAAGAATGAGTTCATTACAGTACCATGAAGTGGTGATTTACTTTCTTATACTAACAGAGCTTATGAGTTTTCTGTTAAGTTTTGTGTTGTGAAGTTTTCAAGTTTTGAGTAAGGATTCGATGGACTATGGAATAAGGAGTGGCAAGAGCCTAAGCTTGGGTATGAACAAGGAACCTCAAGGTAATATTCAAGGAAAACCAAAATCCTAAGCTTGGGGATGCCCCGGAAGGCATCCCCTCTTTCGGCTTTGTTCATCGGTAACTTTACTTGGAGCTATATTCTTATTCACCACATGATATGTGTTTTGCTTGGAGCGTCAATTTATTTTGTTATGAGTTGCTTGCTGTTATTTATAATAATGTTTTACATCTTTTATTTCAATAAAAGTGGCATTGATAGCCTTTACTATGCCTATGTTACAAGTATACATGTTGTTGTTTGAAAACAGAAAGTTTACCGCTGTTGCAATAATTCCCTAGAAAAGTAAGAATGTAATAAAATGTTGAAACCTTTTGCATATTAAGCTCTGATAAATTTACTACAGTGGAAATTTTGTTTCATAATTTTTGGAGCTAGGGAAGTATGGATGTTGCAGCATTCTTTACAGACTATCCTGTTTAGGCAGATTGCTGTTATGTTTGCATTGTTTGCATATGTTTGCTTCTTTAATGATCCTATTTGAGGATAGGACTATTAAATATGCAGAGGCATTTAGTATGCAATGTTTAATAATAATTTTAGTGATTTGCTACAGTAGAGTGTGATAAGGTTTTGGCAATGGTTTATACTAACTTATCTCACGTGTCTTTGTTGAGTTTTGTGTGGATGAAGCTTTTGAGATTTGGGGAGACCGTGATATGAGAGGAATTAAGTAGACACAAAAGCTCAAGCTTGGGGATGCCCAAGTCACCCCAAGATAATATTTCAAGAAGTCTCAAGCGTCTAAGCTTGGGGATGCCCTGGTTGGCATCCCACCTTTCTTCTTCAACAATTATCGTTTGTATCGGTTGATCCTAAGTTTTTGCTTCTTCACATGATGTTTTCTATTCTTAGATGTCATTTTATTTTGCTTTGCTTGCTGTTTGAATAGAGTACCAAGATCTGAAGTTATTAAATGTTAGAGAGTCTTCACATAGTTGCATAATTATTCGACTACTCATTGATCTTCACTTATATCTTTCGGAGTAGTTTGTCATTTGCTCTAGTGCTTCACTTATATCTTTTAGAGCATGGTGGTAGTTTTATTTTGAAGAAATAGATGAACTCTCATGCTTCACTTAGATTATTTTGAGAGTCTTAATAGCATGGTAATTTGCTTAAAATCCTAATATGCTAGGTATTCAAGAATAATAAAATTCTCTTATGAGTGTGTTTAATACTATGAGAAGTTTGATACTTGATAATTGTTTTAAGATATGGAGATGGTGATATTAGAGTTATGCTAGTTGAGTGGTTATGGATTTGAGAAATGCTTGTGTTGAAGTTTGTGATTCCCGTAGCATGCACGTATGGTGAACCGTTATGTGATGAAGTCGGAGCATGATTTATTTATTGATTGTCTTCCTTATGAGTGGCTGTCGGGGACGAGCGATAGTCTTTTCCTACCAATCTATCCCCCTAGGAGCATGCGCGTAATACTTTGCTTTGATAACTTCTAGATTTTTGCAATAAGTATGTGAGTTCTTTATGACTAATGTTGAGTCCATGGATTATACGCACTCTCACCCTTCCACCATTGCTAGCCTCTCTAGTACCGCGCAACTTTCGTCGGTACCATAAACCCACCATTTACCTTCCTCAAAACAGCCACCATTCATACCTATTATGGCATTTCCATAGCCATTCCGAGATATATTGCCATGCAACTTTCTACCGTTCCGTTTATTATGACATGCTTCATCATTGTCATATTGCTATGCATGATCATGTAGTTGACATTGTATTTGTGGCAAAGCCACCGTTCATAATTCTTTCATACATGTCACTCATGCATCAATGCACATCCCGATACACCGCCGGAGGCATTCATATAGAGTCATACTTTGTTCTAGTATCGAGTTGTAATCATTGAGTTGTAAATAAATAGAAGTGTGATGATTATCATTAATATAGCATTGTCCCAAAAAAGGCCAAATAAAAAAAGAGAAAGGCCATAAAAAAAGAGAAAGTCCAAATAAAAAAAGGGACAATGCTACTATCCTTTTACCACACTTGTGCTTCAAAGTAGCACCATGGTCTTTATGATAGAGAGTCTCTTGTTCTGTCACTTTCATATACTAGTGGGAATTTTTTTATTATAGAACTTGGCTTGTATATTCCAATGATGGGCTTGCTCAAAATGCCTTAGGTCTTCGTGAGCAAGCAAGTTGGATGCACACCCACTAGTTTCTCTTGTTGAGCTTTCATATACTTATATCTCTAGTGCATCCGTTGCATGGCAATCCCTACTCACTCACATTGATATCTATTGATGGGCATCTCCATAGCCCGTTGATACGCCTAGTCGATGTGAGACTATCTTCTCCCTTTTTTTCTTCTCCACAACCACCATTCTATTCCACCTATAGTGCTATATCCATGGCTCACGCTCATGTATTGCGTGAAGATTGAAAAAGTTTGAGAACATCAAAAGTATGAAACAATTGCTTGGCTTGTCATCGGGGTTGTGCATGATTTAAATATGTTGTGTGGTGAAGATGGAGCATAGCCAGACTATATGATTTTGTAGGGATAACTTTCTTTGGCCATGTTATTTTCAGAAGACATGATTGCTTCGTTAGTATGCTTGAAGTATTATTGTTTTTATGTCAATATTAAACTTTTGTCTTGAATCTTTCGAATCTGAATATTCATATCACAAGTAAGAAGAATTACATTGAAATTATGCCAACTAGCATTCCACATCAAAAATTATCTTTTTTATCATTTACCTACTGGAGGACGAGCAGGAATTAAGCTTGGGGATGCTTGATACGTCTCCAACGTATCTATAATTTTTGATTGCTCCATGCTATATTATCTACTGTTTTGGACTATATTGGGCTTTATTTTCCACTTTTATATTATTTTTAGGACTAACCTATTAACCGGAGGCCCAGCCCAGATTTGTTGTTTTATGCCTATTTCAGTGTTTCGAAGAAAAGGAATATCAGACGGAGTCGAAATGGAACGAAATCAACAGGAGAAGTTATTTTTGGAAGGAAACACACCTGATGGACTTGGACCCCACGTCAGAAGATACAGGAGCTGCCCACGAGGGTGGGGGGCGCGCCCACCCCCTAGGGCGCGCCCCCTGCCTCGTGGGGCCCCCGTGGCTCCCCTGACGTGTTTCTTCTGCCTATATAACTCCATATACCCTAAAACTTCCAGAACGCAACATAGATCGGGAGTTCCACCACCAGAAGCCTCCGTAGCCACTAAAAACCAATCGGGACCCTGTTCCGGCACCCTGTCGGAGGGGGGAACCCTCACCGGTGGCCATCTTCATCATCTCGGTGCTCTCCATGACGAGGAGGGAGTAGTTCTCCCTCGGGGCTGAGGGTATGTACCAGTAGCTATGTGTTTGATCTCTCTCTCTCTCTCGTGTTCTTGAGATGATACGATCTTGATGTATCGCGCGCTTTGCTATTATACTTGGATCCTATGATGTTTCTTCCCCCCTCTACTCTATGTAATGAATTGAGTTTCCCCTTTGGAGTTATCTTATCGGATTGAGTCTTTAAAGATTTGAGAACACTTGATGTATGTCTTGCCGTGGATATCTGTGGTGACAATGGGATACCGCGTGCCACTTGATGTATGTTAAGGTGACCAACTTGCGGGTTTCATGACATTGGGAACCTATGCATAGGGGTTGGCACACGTTTTCGTCGTGATTCTCCGGTAGAACTTTGGGGCACTCTTTGAGGTCCTTTGTGTTGGTTGAATAGATGAATCTGAGATTGTGTGATGCATATCGTATAATCATACCCACGGATACATGAGGTGACATTGGAGTATCTAGGTGACATTAGGGTTTTGGATGATTTGTGTCTTAAGGTGTTATTCTGGTACGAACTCTAGGGCTGTTTGTGACACTTATAGGAATAGCCCAACGGATTGATTGGAAAGAATAACTTTGAGGTGGTTCCGTACCCTACCATAATCTCTTCGTTTGTTCTCCGCTATTAGTGACTTTGGAGTGACTCTTTGTTGCATGTTGAGGGATAGTTATGTGATCCAATTATGTTAGTATTGTTGAGGGAACTTACACTAGCGAAAGTATGAACCCTAGGCCTTGTTTCCACACATTGCAATACCGTTTACGCTCACTATTATCACTTGCTACCTTGCTGTTTTTATTATTTCAGATTACAAATACCTTTATCTACTATCCATATACCACTTGTTTCACTATCTCTTCGCCGAACTAGTGCACCTATACAATTTACCATTGTATTGGGTGTGTTGGGGACACAAGAGACTCTTTGTTATTGGTTGCAGGGTTGCTTGAGAGAGACCATCTTCATCCTACGCCTCCTACGGATTGATAAACCTTAGGTCATCCACTTGAGGGAAATTTACTAATGTCCTACAAAGCTCTGCACTTGGAGGACCAACAACGTCTACAAGAAGAAGGTTGTGTAGTAGACATCATACGCACACAACCAGGATTAAGAGAATTAAACCATATCTTAGCATCACCCTTCAATGAGAATGGAAATATTTTAAGAATGTAAAAGTAACGGGTTCTCTCATCTTTAGTGAACAGGGTGGCTATATCATTTAATTTAGTAAGATGTGCCACAATAGTTTCAGATTCATAACCATGAAAAGGATCAGATTCAACCAGAGTAATTATATCAGGATCAACAGAGAATTCATAATCCTTATCAGTAACACAGATAGGTGAAGTAGCAAAAGCAGGGTCATGTTTCATTCTAGCACTTAGATATTGCTTACTCCATTTAGCTAATAACCTTTTAAGTTCATTTCTATTTTCGCAAGCTAAAATAGCGAAAGAAGCTTCTTGATCAAAAACATAACCCTTAGGAATAACAACTGATTCTTCATCATCACTTTCGTCAGTATCATCAGATTCAATATTTTCAATTTCTCTAGCCCTAGCAATTTGTTCATCAAGAAAATCACTAAGTGGCACAGTGGTATCAGGCATAGAGGTAGTTTCATCATAAGTATCATGCATAGCAGAAGTGGCATCATCAATAACATTGCGACATATCAGAACGAATAGCAGAAACAGGTGTAGGTGTCGCAAGCTTACTCATAACAGAAGGTGAATCAAGTGCAGAGCTAGATGGCAGTTCCTTACCTCCCCCCGTAGTTGAGGGATAGATCTTGGTTTTTGGATCTCTTAAGTTCTTCATGATGATAAGCAGATATATATCCCAAGTGATTCAAGGAATAGAGCTATGCTCCCCGGCAACGGCTCCAGAAAATAGTCTTGATAACCCACAAGTATAGGGGATCGCAACAGTTTTCGAGGGTAAAGTATTCAACCCAAATTTATTGATTCGACACAAGGGGAGCCAAAGAATATTCTCAAGTATTAGCAGCTGAGTTGTCAATTAAATCACACCTGGAAACTTAATATCTGCAGCAAAGTATTTAGTAGCAAAGTAATATGATAGTAGTGGTAACAGTAGCAAAAGGTAACGGTAGTAAAAGTAATGTTTTTGGTGTTTTGTAGTGATGATAGAAATAGCAACGAGAAAGTAAATAAGCGAAGAACAATATATGGAAAACTCGTAGGCAATGGATCAGTGATAGAGAATTATGCCGGATGCGGTTCATCATGTAACAGTCATAACCTAGGGTGACACAGAACTAACTCCAATTCATTGATATAATGTAGGCATGTATTCCAAACATAGTCATACGTGCTTATGGAAAAGAACTTGCATGACATCTTTTGTCCTACCCTCTCGTGGCAGCGGGGTCCTTACGAAAACTAAGGGATATTAAGGCCTCCTTTTAATAGAGAACCGGAACAAAGCATTAACACATAGTGAATACATGAACTCCTCAAACTACGGTCATCACCGGTAAGTATCCCGATTATTGTCACTTCGGGGTTAAAGGATCATAACACATAATAGGTGACTATAGACTTGCAAGATAGGATCAAGAACACTCATATATTGATGAAAACATAATAGGTTCAGATCTGAAATCA
The DNA here is from genome assembly GCF_002162155.2 of Triticum dicoccoides. NCBI lineage: Eukaryota > Viridiplantae > Streptophyta > Magnoliopsida > Poales > Poaceae > Triticum > Triticum dicoccoides. Next base: position 548,929,776 of record NC_041380.1, on the reverse strand, counting down.
TGTCACTCGGGCCCTAGTGACAAGCATTAAGCATAGCAAAGTCATAGCAACATCAATCTCAGAACATAGTGGACACTAGGGATCAAACCTTAACAAAACTAACTCGATTACATGATAGATCCCATCCAACCCATCACTGTCCAGCAAGCCTACGATGGAATTACTCACGCACGGCGGTGATCATCATGAAATTGGTGATGGAGGATGGTTGATGATGACGATGGCGATGGATTCCCCTCTCCGGAGCATCGAACGGACTCCAGATCAGGCCTCCCGAGAGGTTTTAGGGCTTGGCGGTGGCTCCGTATCGTAAAACGCGATGATTTCTTCTCTCTGATTTTTTTCTCATCGAAACTCAATATATGGAGGTGGAGTTGGAGTCGAAGAGGCACCAGGGGGGCCACGAGGTAGGGGGCGTGCCCTAGGGGGGCAGGCGCGCCCCCCACCCTTGTGGCAAGGTGGTGGGCCCCCTGGCCTTCATCTTTGGCAGGTATTTTTCTTATTTTCTGAAAAGTGGCTCCGTGAAGTTTCAGGTCATTCCAAGAACGTTTGCTCCTGCACATAAATAACACCATGGTAATTCTGCTGAAAACAGCGTCAGTCCGGGTTAGTTCCATTCAAATCATGCAAGTTAGAGTCCAAAACAAGGGAAAAATTGTTTAGAAAAGTAGATACGTTGGAGACGTATCAAACGCTCCTTCCAGAGATGAAAGCACTTTGGTTGAGGGAGATGAGTTCGCCAAGGCGCGGCGCCAACCGAAGCGAAAGAACCTTAGCAAATAGCTTCTCGATCAGGTGGATGAGGCTAATCGGCCGGTAATCAAAGAGGGAGGCGGCGTCGGGCCGCTTGGGCAGCAGAGTGATGTATGCCTCATTAAGCCGCTGGAAGGCTTGACCATTTAGTGCATAGAGCTTGTCAAAGACGTCGCAAAGATCATCCTTGATGATGAGCCAACATGAACGCAGAAACTCGGCAGTGAAACCGTCGGGACCAGGGGCTTTTCCAGAAGGAAGTCACTTGATAGCCTCCCAGATCTCCGCCGACGAGAACGGGCGATCCAGAGCAGAGAGGTCGAGGGAGCGCTGGCCAATGGCAGCCAGGTCAAGGGTGAACCCGCGCTCTGTGGGGGCGCCGAGGACGGAGGAGAAGTGTGTGAAAGCGGCCTGGGCTAAGTCAGCCTCACCCGACACGTGCACCCCATCCACGAGGAGGCTAAGGATGCGGTTCTTGTTGCTGCGGTGAGACGCCCGGATCTTGGAGATAGCGGCTGCAACTTCGCCAGCCCTAAGCCAACGCAAACGAGCGGGTTGGCGGGCGATCGAGCGCTCAAGGGAAGCCAACCCGAGGTATTTGCGCTTGAGCTGCCGGCGGAGCCAGGTCTCAGGAGGGGATAGGCGGCGGGTGTCTTGAGCCTCGTCCAGTCGGGCAATGAGCTCGCGGGCAACCCCAAGTTGAGCGGCAAGATTGGAGGCGAAGCGAGAGCTCCATCTTTGGAGGTTGCGCGCGGTGGCCCTGAGCGGCTGAGCCTAGCAAAAATGCGCCTGAACGGGTCATGCTCCGGGGCCGTGGAGTGCCAAGCCGACTGGGCGGTCTGCTGAAAGCCATCGAGGCTGGGCCAGTACTGCTGGAAGTGAAAGCGCCTGCTGTCGGAAGCCCGGGTGGCACAGTCCAGGAAGAGAGGTGAGTGATCCGAGACCGAAGACGCAAGACAGCACAAGAGGCAGTGGGCGTGGTCGAGCTCCCAAGACGGGGTACACAGCACACGGTCATTACGAACCAGGGTCGGATTGTCCTGCTCATTGGACCAAGTGTATCGCCGCCTATGGAGGTAGATGTCGTGGAGACCATGATCCGAGATAAAGCGTTGGAATCTGTTCATTGTGTGCTTATTGATTCGGTCATTGTTTTTGTCACTAGCCGAGGCTATCATGTTAAAATCACCGCCGAGGAGTCAGGGCCCGGCCATGGTAGATCGGAGCTGTTGGAGCTTAGTAAGGAATGCCAGCTTTGCGGGTAGAGTCATATTCAATTCAAATCTCGCCGTCGACTCTTGACGTGACATGCATGATGCGCTTAAAGCGGACCTCTCGACATGTATGGAAGGCACTGCACTGGATAAACAATGGAGTATTTTGCCAATTGATTGAATATGATAGTCTGAAGGCGGTGAATCTCATTAACGACAAGTCCATGGATCAATCTAGATATGCATACTTGGTGCATGAAATTAAAGACTCACTATCTAGAAGGTGATCGCATGTCTTGTACTATTACTCATTTTTGGTGTAGCGTGAGCTTGATTATTCACTTCATGGAAACATTAGACATTTAGAGGGCGCAATATCATCCGTAAAAAAAGGTGCATCCTCCAAAAATAATATTTTATTATTGTTGCCCAAAATGCAACTTATGATTGTCTACTAGTCTACATGCGAAAAGAAACTTCTTCACGGATATTTTGGATTAAATTTCGGGGCAAATCAAAATTTGAAACACCATAAGATGTTAAAAAATTTAATACGACACAATGACGAGATATATTTTTTGGCTAAATTCTTAGAGAACAAAAAAGACAAAATAATTATTTTAAGGGAGACACCCAATGACGCCAAACAAGGTAATATATATGGGAAACTAAACATTACAATAATTACGTATATATCTTCTAGTCCATGGTATGTCACGTGTCACTTTGTTCGACCTTCATATTATCACACATACCAATATCCACAGCAAAAATAATCATAATGTACTAATGATTGAAAAATCTACTAACTTCAAATCCAGCCATGTTCATATATAGCTACAAATTAGATGGAACAGAAGTTTGCAACAACGGAAAATAACTAACCGAGAAAAATAACACATATGACTGCACGTACTGATTCGGAAACGGTTGACACCTAACAATGTCAAAAATTAAAAAATTCAACTTTTGCTATTAATATGTAAAAACAGTTTTTCTTCCGAATATGTAAAAAAACACAATTAAGACAATATTACTTTTTCCTCATGGATTTTTCTACTAGTACCGCGGAACCTACATATATTCATTATAAAATGTAACTTCCTAGGTTTTGTACCGAAGAACGTGTTAAAATCTGAAAGGACTAGCACTAGATAGAAAGAAGAAAGAACAAATAACTGCACATATATGTACATTCTGACCCTCTTAGGGTTTGTGTGCATAATCTCAGCCAAACGCTTCTCCCTAGTGATTTTCATGATCTCACTTCCTGTGAATTACCCATCCGTAGAGCCCACCACAAGGGGATCACTGGCGTCATTCTAAAACCTGCGGCTTTTGCTGTTACCATTCCAAGGGCGATGGCTGCTGCTTCCAGCACCCTGTCCTCCCCATCCCGCCACGACAGAAGGCAGCAACGGGTTGCTTTCATAAAGTAATGGCTGTTGAAGGCCGAGAAAAATACAGTAATACATATGGCTCCACGTACTGATTCAGAAACAAATGACACCTAACTATGTCTGAAATCAAACTTCTCAACTTTTGCTCTTAATATGTAAAAAATCACTTTCTATTAGGAATATGTAAAAAACACAAGTAAATCAATATTACTTTTTTTATCATGGAATTTTCTAATAGTACCATGGAAACCTACATATATTAATAAAAAAAAGTAACAACCTAAGTTTTGTACCAGGTAACGTGTTAAAATCTAAAAGGACTAGCACTAGATACAAAGAAGAAAGAACAAATTACTGCATATATATGTACCTTCTGACCCTCATAGGGTTTGTCTGCACAATCTCATCCAGATGCTTCTCCTTGGTGACTTCTTGAGCTCAATTTCTATGAATGACCCATCCGCAATCCACCACAAGGGAATCACTGGCGTCATTCCCGAAACTGCGGCTTTTAGTGTTACCGCTCTAAGGGCGATAGTTGCTGCTTCCAGCACACTGTCCACCCCATCCCAGCATGACAGAAGGCTTCAACGGGTTGCTTTGATAAAGTAATGGCTGGTTCTACATCCAGTTCAATGAGCTACCATCGTTGAAGGCCGAGAAAAATAATACATATGGCTCCACGTACTGATTCGAAAACAGATGACACCTAACAATGTCTGAAATCAAACTTTTCAACTTTTGCTATTAATATGTAAAAAACACTTTTATTAGGAATATGTAAAAAACACAAGTAAATCAATAGTACTTTTTTATCATGGAATTTTCTAATAGTACCACTGAAAGCTACATGTATTAATGAAAGCTACATGTTCAATAGTACTTTTTGTACTGGAGAATGTGTTAAATCCTAAAAGGACTGGCACGGGATACAAAGAAGGAAGAAAAAAAATACTACATATATATGTACCTTCTGACCCTCCTACGGTTTGTGTGCATAATCTCAGCCAAACGCTTCTCCCTGGTGACCTTCCTGATCTCACTTTCTGTGAATGACCCATCCACAATCCACCACAAAGGGATCACTGGCGTCATGCTCGAACCTGTTGCTTTTGGTGTTACCGTTTCAAGGGCGATGGTTGCTGCTTCCAGCACCATGTCCTCCTCATCCCGGCATGGCAGAACGCATCAGCGGGTTGCTTTGATAAAGTAATGGCTGGTTTTGCATCCAGTTCAATGAGCTACCACCATTGAAGGCCGAGAAAAATAATACATATGGCTCCACGTACTGATTCAGAAACAGATGACACCTAACAATGTATGAAATCAAACTTTTCAACTTTTGCTATTAATATGTAAAAAACAATTTTTATTAGGAATATGTAAAAAACTGAAGTAAATAAATATTACTTTTTCATCATGGAATTTTCCAATAGTACCATGGAAACCTACATATATTAATAAAAAAAGTAACTTCCTAAGTTTTTTGCTGGAGAACGTGTTAAAAAAGGACTAGCACTAGATAGAAAGAAGAAAGAACAAATTACTGCATATCTATGTACCTTCTGACCCTCGTAGGGTTTCTGTGCACCATCTCAGCCAGACGCTTCTCCCTGATGATCTTCTTGATCTCACTTTCTTTGAATGACCCATCCGACATCCACCACAAGGGGATCACTGGCGTCATTCTCGAACCTGTGACTTTTGGTGCTACTGTTCTAAGGGCGATGGCTGCTGCTTCCAGCACCCTATCCTGCCCATCCCGCCACGACAGAAGGCATCAGTGGGTTGCTTATAGATGGATCTGCATCCAGTTCGATGAGCTAGCGCTGTTGAAGGCCGAGAAAAATAATACATATGGCTCCACGAACTGATTCGGAAACAGATGACACCTAACAGTGTGTGAAATCAAACTTTTCAACTTTTGCTATTAATATGTAAAAAAACACTTTTTTACTTGGAATAAGTAAAAAACACAAGTAAATCAACATTACTTTTTTCATCATGGAATTTTCTAATAGTACTGTGGAAACCTACATATATTAATAAAAAAGTAACTTCCCCAGTTTTGTACCGGAGAGCGTGTTAAAATATAAAAAGATTATCACTAGATATAAAGAAGAACAAATTACTACACATATATATGTACCTTCTGACCCTCATAGGGTATGTGTGCGCAATATCGGCCAGACGCTTCTCCCTGGTGATCTTCTTGATCTCACTTTCTGTGAATAAGCCATCCGCAATCCACCACAAGGGGATCACTGACGTCATTCTCGAACCTGCTGCTTTTGGTGTTACTGTTCCAAGGGCGATGGTTGCTACTTCCAGCACCCTGTCCTCCCCATCCCGCCACGACAGAAGGCAGCAACGGGTGGCTTTCATAAAGTAATGGCTGGTTCTGCATCTAGTTCGATGAGCTACCACTGTTGAAGACCGAGAAATATAATACATATGGCTCCACAAACTGATTCGAAAACAGATGACACCTAACAATGTCTGAAATCAAACTTCTCAAATTTTGCTATTAATATGTAAAAACACTTTTTATTAGGAATATGTAAAAAACACAAGTAAATCAATATTACTTTTTTGTCATGGAATTTTCTAATAGTACCATGGAAACCTATATATATTAATAGAAAAAGTAACAGCCTAAGTTTTGTACCGGAGAACGTGTTAAATCTAATAGGACTAGCACTAGATACAAAGAAGAAAGAATAAATTACTGCATATATATGTACCTTCTGACCCTCATAGGGTTTGTCTGCACAATCTCAGCGAGACGCTTCTCCTTGGTGACTTCTTGATCTCACTTTCTATGAATGACCCATCCGCAATACACCACAAGGGGATCACTGACGTCATTCTTGAACCTGCGGCTTTTGGTGTTACCGTTCCAAGGGCGATGGCTGCTGCTTCCAGCGCCCTGTCCTCCCCATCCCGCCATGACAGAAAGCATCAGCGAGTTGCTTTGACAAAGTAATGGCTGGTTCTGCAACCAGTTCGATGAGTTATTGCTGTTGAAAGCCGAGAAAAATAATACATATGGCTCCACGTACAGATTCGGAAACAGATGACGCCTGACAATGTTTGAAATCAAACTTTTCAACTTTTGCTATAAATATGTAAAAAAACACTTTTTACTAGGAATATGTAAAAACACAAGTAAATCAACATTACTTTTTTCATCATGGAATTTTCTAATAGTACTGTGGAAACCTACATATATTCATAAAAAATTAACTTCCCCAGTTTTGTACCGGAGAGCGTGTTAAAATATAAAAAGACTACCACTAGATATAAAGAAGAAAGAACAAATTACTACACATATATATGTACCTTCTGACCTAGGTATGTGTGCGCAATATCGGCCAGAAGCTTCTCCCTGGTGATCTTCTTGATCTCACTTTCTGCGAATAAGCCATCCGCGATCCACCACAAGGGGATCACTGGCGTCATTCTCGAACTTGCGGCTTTTGGTGTTACTGTTCCAAGGGCGGTGGTTGCTGCTTCCAGCACCCGGTCCTCCCCATCCCGGCATGACAGAAGGCATCAGCGGGTTGCTTTGATAAAGTAATGGCTGGTTCTGCATCCATTTCGAAGAGCTACCGCTGTTGAAGGCATTCTTCCCCAGCTACAACGTCTCCGAGGTCCAGTCGACGGCTTCTGTCTTCACCATAGGGTAAGGAGGGCCGGGGAGCATGCTAGATGTGCATGTAGGTACCGGTGCTGGTGGGCTGGTATTGGTCACGAATGGCGACCAGTCCACAGGTTCCTCCTTCACCCTATCTCTAGCAGGGATGGGTAGCGAGCTGGATGTCACTGGTACTGTTACTCCTGGGATGGTATTCATCGCCAATGGCAACCAGTACATGAGTTCCTGCTTCACCATAGCTTCAGCAGGAATTGGCAGCGAGCTGGATGATACAGGTAGTCTGGTACAGGTGGGCCGGTATTTGTCCCCAACGGTGACCAGTACACAACTTCCCGCTTCACCATAGCTTCAGCAGGGATAGGCAGTGAACTGGGTGTCGCCGATACTGGTTCTGGTGGGATGGTATTCTTCCCCAATGGCGACGAAGACACGGTTCCTGCTTCACCATAGCTT
>NC_041380.1:548921313-548922092 GCF_002162155.2 Triticum dicoccoides | reverse complement strand
TAGGAACATAAATTAAAAAAAAAGATAAAACATTGAATTATGTACATTTGGAACATTTGGTTCCTAGTCCTAGAGATAAAAATGTTAAACTAGTGTGCTTCTAGGCTTGGGATGCAACAATCTAGTTGATGGGAAGAAGTGATAAGGTGGGTGGAGGGAACGTGGACGTGAGAAGAAGTGAGGAAGAAAAAGGGTCGCGAAGGGCTATGGAAAAGTAGTGAACCACCACAGATAGAGATTCCAATGATGGTGGTAAATACCTCACTAGCAACTTAGTTGTATGCCTATAATAAGAGGGGTAACTCTACAATCTGACACTACAAGCTGAGACAATGGTGGTGGTGGCACTATGGCAGACATAGCGAAGGGGACTGAGGTGATTATAAACAAGATGGCGATGATTGAGAGGAGGGCAGTAAAGAGGATGACAAGGAGGGAGTGGTGGGGGAGAGAGTAGCCGCCGACAATAGGAAGGGGCCGGAGGAAGAAGCAAATGGTCGGTGAAGAACGAAGGCCCGTTCCCTAAAGTGTACACATGAGTGGTCACACCTTAGCTTCGTCCTATAAATCATTTAAATGATCATGGCTCAGTCAACATAGAAATACATTTTGCCAGTTGATTACGATAGATGTCAGATGATATTCTTTCAGTCCCATTTTTCTAACATGAATAACAAAGTCTAATCGTATGCTTCTTCTTAGCGTTGATCAACTAAGAAATAAAAATTGTTTAAAAAACTGATAAAACAAAATAGCCGTTCAAAAGGGTTCTCCTCCCT
>NC_041380.1:548894560-548920961 GCF_002162155.2 Triticum dicoccoides | reverse complement strand
ACAATGAAAGAAAACACTTTTTTTGCAATTTCAGACAAGATTAGAACATAAACTAAAAAAGCTTCATCACATACCCGGCAAAACAAACATGTTACAGAGAAAGTTTCACTCATCCAGTGCGACAAGTTTTGCTTCCTTTGTCATGATAGGAAAACTGAAACAATATCTCCAACTTGCCTCTTGTAGACAAGATTCTTTAGCGCCATGCATAGTTGCCTTGACTTGTTGACCGGCATTCCTCGGAATTACAACCTATATCGATTACTTAATTACTCATCAGCGCACCTCTCCAGTTTTGAAGGATACTGCAAATAGAATTCACAGGAGCATAGACATTAGTTAGCACAATATTTAGGTAATTACCAAGAATCAAAAATCAATGTATCTATTATGTTATTGAAAAAAAGACGAAGAAGTCATCATGTGATTCAACATAGGCTATAATATCTAAAGTATTGATTATAAATTTATGGCCAGACTCGAAAATTAGTATGTGTAAAACGTACAAGTTAAATCAAGGTTGCTATAGCTAAAAATTAAATGGAATAAAAGTTGCAACAAGGGAAAATCACTAGTTCAGAACAATCGTATGAAATCAATCTTATCTATCCTTTGGTATTAATATGTAAAAAAAACACTGAGTGCTTAAGTAGATCTTCTTTCATCAAGTTTGGATTGCTTACCACGTGTTCCACATGGTAGTGCACACGTAAATCCATAATAATTTTCAAACCATGGAATTTTCAAATAATTGTACCTATTATAGTTCCATGGAAACATATTCATAAAAAATTTACTCCCTAAGTTTTGTACCAAAGAACGTGTTAAAATCCGAAATGACTAGCTCCGGATATAAAGAAGGACAAAGGAATGGTTGACATTATATGTACCTTCTAACGCTCTTAGGATTTGTTAGCACAATCGCTGTGAGGTGCTTCTCCCGTAATCTTCTTAATTAACCTCACTTTTTGAGAATTCGACAAAGTCCACCACAAGGGGATCACTGGCGTCATTCTTGAACCTGTGGCTACTGGTCTGAGTGTGTGACTACTCCAAGGGTGATGGTTGCTGCTTCTAGCACCTAATCCTCCTCGTCATTTTCAGCTATAAGACAATCAACTGTACTATGCAAACAGATACATCCGTTAGAAAATAAAAATGTAAAAAAATGAATTATGTACATTCCAAACATTTGATCTCTAGTCTTAGTGATATAAATGTTAAACTGATGTGCGTCTATAGGCTTGGGAGGCAACAATCTTGGCATGGAGGAGGAGGAAGAAGGTGGGTGGAGGAAAGAGTGAGACACGAGAAGAGGAAGAAGTGAGATGGAAGAGGGGCATCGAAGGGTTGTGGCAAAGTAGTGAACCACCACGGATAACGATAACACTGATGGTGGTCACTGCCTCACTGACAGCTTGGCCGTATGCCTATAGTAAGAGCGACGACGCTGCAATTTGACAGTACAAGCTAAGAAAATTAATGGTGGTGGTGGCACTGTTGTAGCATAGCGAAGGGGACCGGGCCAGTTATAAAAAACATGACCAGGATTGATAGGAGGGGGCAATAAAGAGTACGACAAGGCGGGAGTGGTGCAGGATAGAGGGGCGGGCGACAAGGAGGAAGGGGCAGGAGGAAGAAGGAAATGGTCGGGGAGAACGCTGTGTTGCACCCTAAAGCTTACAGACGAGCGATCATACCTTAGCCTCATGCATCCTATAAAACATTCAAATGGTTATTGCTTAGTCGACATAGAAATGACTGCTTCTGCACCCAGTTTAATGAGCTAAAGGGATGTGTCAAAGTGGTCACAACCACCTCTAACATCGATGACAATGATGGTCGTCACCGGTAGCTTAAGCGGATACCTAATAAGGCCACACTTGGGATAGATGTAATTTAAACAGAGGTGTTTAACTCAGATGTTTATCTTACATATCACTATGCAATTTCCTTCCAGAAACGAAACGATGGGCCGAGACGGGTATTTTTTACAAGGATATTTTAAAGGAAACGATAATCCAAACAAGGCTTAAGAGTGTTGATGATCCGACTTGACACTGCAGGTTGATAGAGTGGTGGTGGTGGCCGAACTAGCAAAGGGGGCTGAGGCAGTTAGCTAGAGACAAGATGACGAGCTAAGACGGAGAGGAGGATACAGCAAATAGGACGACGAAGCGGGAGTGATGGGCAGAGAAGAGCAGGAGGCAACCGGTAGGGGTCGGGAGGACGAAGACAACCGGTCGGGGGAGAATAAGGGATGCCTTAAAGCTTACACACTAGTGGTTACACCCTAGATTCGGTTTATAAAACATTCAAATGATTGGCTCAATCGACATAGTATTTTCTCATTCACTTATGCTAGCTTTGTGAGATGAAGTGTTTTTTGTCCCTTTTTTCTTCCATGAATCCTGAAGCCTAATCAGATTGTTCTCAGATATGACTTATAAATAGTTGTTTCTCTAACCCCAAACGCCTAAGAAATTAAAGTATCAATAAATCATTTGTCTCAACTGAAGAAGCAACATCGGTCCAAAAAATTATTTTTGAAAACTGATAACACGAAATAGTTGTTCAAGAGGGTTCTCCTCCCCCTAGGCACATCACGACAACCATTACAAAGAAAGCAAACACTTATTCCGCAACATCTTGATAAGAGTGGAACAAAAACTAAAAACATGTGTTATTACATGCCCAGAAAATAGAGCCAACATGTAAAGTTTCTCTCCAGATGCGTGAAGTTTTTCTTCCTCCTCATCACAGCAAAATAAAGCATCATCTCTCACTTGATTCTTCTAAGCCAGCAAACCTGCGAACCCCCGCTGAGCTTGATTTCTCGTAATCAAAAACCCACATCATTACTAATTGGTGCACCTTTTCCGGTTTTGAAGGATACTGCAAATAGATTTCACAGAACCATGCACATTACTAGTTAGCTTCAGGTGACATCCAGCTCACTGCCCATCCCTGCTCAACGGAGACCAGGACACGGGTTCCTGCAGCTTCACCATAGCTTCAGCAGGGATGGGCGGAGGCGAGCTCGCTGCAACGCTGGTGCTGGTGCTGGTGGTGCTGTTGTTGTTGTTGTCTGTGTCCTCGTCGCTGGAGGAGTTGATCACACCGTGTGTGCTGACCAAGTCGGCGCCGTCCAAAAGCGAGACGTACGCCATCTCATCGAATTCCATCATCGTCTCCATGGGCGGGAGGTAGATGGCCGCCGTCTGCATAGGTGGCGTCAGGGGTGGAACTGGAAGCGCGTCCTCGTGCGTCTGCCCGAAGACGCTGGCCGTGCTCTGCGGTGCAGACAGAAGCAGGCCAGACGCAGACGACGCCGGGTTGACGGACGAACTGGACAACGGCGACGTCGTGTACGCGGGCGGCCACACCACGGGATGCAGATGACGCCTGGTTGCGTGAGTGAAGGGCGGCCACGCCACGTCAAGCCATAACAGGAACACGCTTCCGCTTCCGCCGCCATTAACGCCACCGCCCGACGTGGGATACAGCTCCTCCGGATGCGACAATGGTGGCATCCCATACTCATAGTCGGACGACCCGGAGAGGTTCTCCTGCCACTGCGGGAAGGCGCTGCCGCCAACGAGCGACGGTGGAGCCTGATCCTGGAAGTAGTAGGAGTAGGACGACGAGGATCCGTAGATGCTCTGCCAAGAGGCGGAGCTTCCCGAGACGCTGCCGGCGCCACCGCCCGACCCGTGGGTTTCAGAGAGCGGCGGAGGTTGTGGCTGGTGGAACGACGAAGAACCGACCTCCCACCCGGATCCGGCGGACAACGAGGCGTGCGCGTGAGAGGCCGAGGTCCCTCCAACGCCCCCGGCGGCACCGCCGGACCCGAGGGTTTGGGAGAGCAGCGGCGGAGGTGGTGGTGACGAGGTGGCGGCTCCCCATCCGGATCCGTAGGCCGAGGAGTGGGAGGCGAAATGGGTGGCGGCCGGGTTGTACTGGGACGTGCGACGGATGGAGGAGCTTTGGGAGAGGGAGGTGCGGCCAGGTTGGAAGTGGAGCGGCCGGAGCTGCAGGCGGCGGCTGGCGGAGCCGTCCTCCTTGTTCTCCATCGATCGGGATAGGAGATTCGAAGCTCTCGGCGCTAGGGTATTGGGAAGGAGGAAGGGTTTTGCCGGCGGCTACCTAGATGGAGGGTGCAATGAATCTGGGCTTGCCAGATGGACGCGCTTTTATACACGGAGAGCATCGGCGGTCTCGGCATGAACACAAATGGAAAGTAGCGGCAACTCTGAGAGTGCGAGTAGGGTTTGAGATTCTCCTCGAGTGAGGGGTGATGGGCTGCCGGGCCCCCTTTGTGCTAATCCAGCCCATGCGATGAGACAGTCTTGTGGCTGCTTGCTTTATGATAACCGGTTTATTCCTCAAAAAAAATTATGATAGCGGTTTTTTTTTCATTAGCCATTTGTCATGAGAGATAAATCACGGGACATTCCGCAGGGTACAAAATCTTGTACAGTTCTCTGAGGAAAAAAAAGCTTGCGCCTTCTATAGGTTGACGACAAAAAGGAAGTTATGGCAATCAATGACAGATGTTTGGCACCTTCCGCATGTTGGTTCACCAGTGAACACTGGCTCGGAGTGGCTTCTTCGCATCGTATGTGATCTCCGGGAGATCGAGCAAATGATGCGGCTACACATTGGCGCACACATCATACCTGAAATGAGATTGTCCATTACAAAGCTTCCCCTCCTACTAAAGCTTCCTGCCGCTTCTTGTGTAGTACTAATCTCAATTCTCTACTAGGCCCAGATCAACATCGGATGCTTGAGTGCTGTTGTCAAGAGCAATGGAGTTATATAATATGGTCCTAATGTTGCACTAAGGGGCAGCCTCGTAGAAGTTCAGCTGATTGTACGACGGAAGTGTGGACCCCACCAGAGTCGGGTGGGTAAGATTGAATGTTGATGGTTCATTCTTGGCGACTGATGGAATGGCTTGCACTAGCATGGTTGTACGTGTTGACATGGGCAGAGTCATATTCACATCTCGCCGTCAACTCTTGACATGACATGCACTCTCGACATGTATGGAAGGCACTGCACTAGCTAAGCAATGGAGTATTCTGGCAATTGATTGAATACGATAATCTGGAGGCTGTGAATCTCATTAATGGCAAGTCCATGGATCAACCTAGATATGCATACTTAGTGCATGAAATTAAAGACTTGTTAGAAGGTGATCACATGTCTTGTTACTCATTTTTGGCATAGCATGAACTTCATTATTCACTTCATGGAAACATTAGACATTTAGAGGGCCGCAATATCATCTAGCTTAGGTTTGCACTGAAAAATGTTGAGGAGCTATGTAGGCGTGATTGTATTTGAGTAATACAAGTATTCACCCACACAAAAAGTGCATCCGGAAATAATATTTTATTATTGTTGCCCAAAATGCAACTTATGATTGTCTACTAGTCTTCATGATATTCGGCAAACTTTTACATGGATATTATGATTAAATATAGGGGGTAAACAAAATTTGAAACACTATAAGATGCTAAAGTTTTATAGGTCATGTAAAATATGGTGGTCCAAAATATAGAAGCCGAGATGGAAGGGAGGTAGACAAGGGGTGAATGGCGGGGCATGAAGTGTAAACAAAAAAACATGAGTGAATTGTAGTAAAACTAAATGAATTCAAATTAATAAGCTTTAAAACTGGAAACAGACATGAATAAATCAAAAAAAACTCAAGCATACAAATTTGAACATTCCAAACCAATATGTGTATTATATATTTTAACTTTACATTAAATAGACTAGATCCACTAGGTCAAAACAAATAGATTGATATTTTTTGTTATTGAAAGTAGCAAATGAAGGACTGATCCTTAATGTTATATATATATATACGTTTAATTTGTATGTTAACTACTAATGTGTTGCATTTAGGACAAACACTTTTAGGACATCTTATTTGTAAGTTCTATATATAAGTGATCAATACTACAATCATTTATGTTTGTGACACACGCAAACATTTGGATCTACACCGATCGCACCACGTACACAACATTTGGTTCCATGTAGTCAGAGGTTAAATTGAGAGCCCTAGGCTGACATCTGTGTCCCATCGGGTTTGACAGGTTAGCCCTATACTTGTATACACACGGGTCCCCATCGATGACATCGCGTATGCAACATTTGGCTTCATGTATTGAGAGGCTGACATCAAGGACCCAGCAGGTCAAAGCTACTCATGGCATAGTCATCAAAGTGAAATTGACAAGATAATTCTTTCCCCACGACTTATCTGGGGATCCCCATTAGTGATTAGCGCCTCACCGTAGCGGACCTCCGCCCTTCCGTGACCCGAATGCAACACCGGGTTGAGCCCTGGAAGGGCCGATGGCTCTCGAAGGCGGCGAGGGTAATCCTCATCAACTCCTCGCTGGCTAGCCTCCCCTGGTTCCTCATGAGCTTCTATAGCCTCCATGAGACGCTTCACCAGGAGGTGGCCAAATATCAGTCCAGGTTCTTCTGGGCTGGCGAGGGGGACAAGCAAAAATACCATATGATGAGCTGGCCTGACATTTGCAAACCCAAGGACCATGGAGGTCTGGGGATCTTGTCTTCCCGTCGCATGAACATTGCTCTCCTGACCAGATGGCTATGGCGTATCGCCAACGGGGAGGGCGGCCTCTGGCTTACCGTCATCCAGAATAAGTATCTCTGGGGCCAACCTCTAGCTTTCTGCCAGCGCTCTGGGGGATCCCAGTTCTGGCAAGTTGTGATTCAGCTTCTTCCCGTGCTCTGAATTGGCACGTCCATCTCTGTGGGTTCCGGGTCCTCGATCCTATTTTGGTTCGACCGCTGGCTTGGGGATTCCTCTCTGGCCGCCCGCTTCCCGGGCTTATTTGCCATTGCGGCTGACCCCCGGATTTCCGTCGAGAGGGCCCTTATTGACTTAGGGCGTCTCGCCTTTCGGCGCCCCTTTGGCCCCCAGGAGGTTGACGCGTGGGACGCCCTTCTACAAGACATCGCTATCTTGCCGATGGATGTAGAGGGCGCCGCTGACTCCATGACGTGGTGCCTGGAGCCCTCGGGATGCTTCTCCACGAAGTCTCTGTACGCTGCCATCGCCCCCTCGCTGGCCCCTGAGCCCTTTAGCCTGATCTGGGACATTCGCCTCCCCCTTAAGATCTGGATATTCCTCTGGTAGTGGATCCGGGGACGTCTCCCCTCTGGGGTTGAAGTCCGCAAGCGCAATGGCCCTGGGGACGGGATGTGTCCCCTATGCGCCACGATTGAGGATTCGAACCACATTTTCTTCAACTGCTCCACGGCCCCGTTCCTGTGGCCGTGCTTCCGTGAAACGATCGGCGGACAATGGTGCAATACCAACTTCCCCGACTTACTCGCGAAGATCCATGCCTCCTCCCCGCGTTACCGCCATATTAGATGGTTGTGCATTGGGATCCTCGCGTGGACGCTTTGGAATATTCGCAACAAGCTTGTGCCTTTGCGACGTGCGACTGACGCGATCTTCAAAATATGTGGCTATTTGCAGCTCTGGCGGCCGCTTAGCCGCCCCCAGGACCGGAGCGTCATCAACACCCTCCTCACTGACCTTCGATCGATGGCCTTCCGCATGGCGCCCCCGCTTCCGCCACCGCCGCCGAAGCCTGATTAGGCATGCTTCGTTTGTGGCGGTCTTTGTGTGTGTCCTTTTGTTCTTAGGGCTTGTTGAGCTGTGCCCTCAGCATTAACCTTACTGCTACCTTATCTGTGTGTGTGTAACTTTGAGTGTGTGTGTGTGTGTGAACATTTTTGGATGTTTGGCTCGGGCGGTTTGCTTTATATATAAAGCAGGGTGAAAGCCTTTTTCGGTAAACTTCTCGTCATAGACGTGACCTAATTTTCACGATGTCCACACATCTGTCAAGTGTAGTGCACCAACCATCCTAGAAGTTCCTGGGCAGGGCCCACTTCATATCTATGACACAACGGGCCACAGTCCTATGATGATTTTCAGACTTCGTCTTACTCTCTCCGTTCCTAAATACTTGCCTTTCTAAGGATTTCAACAAGTGACTACATACGGAGCAAAATGAGTGAATCTACACTCTAAAATATGTCTATATACATCCGTATATGTGGTAGTCCATTTGAAATCTCTAAAAAGACAAATATTTAGGAATGGAGAGAGTGGATTATTGTCAACTCGGTTGAGCGTCAACCATGGCTATAACGAAACAAATATAATCATCATAGATGTGCTCACATCTATGATGATTTTTCTCGACCATGGAGTCATTTATACCACTATTTGTTGTAGTGATATGCATATGAGAACAAGCACCGGAAATGACATGGGATAACCATAACCATTGGCGTTCTCACCTATTAGTTTAAATAGTAGAAGCCAGCAAAAAGGAAACATGATGCATGATGTCCACGTGAACTGTGTGATATCATCAAATCTAAATTTATTGCAAGATATTCCTGGCATGCATTCCCACTAAAAGCAGTGTGAATAGATGACAAATGAAATGTAAGTAATGGAACCTACCATTTAACTACTAGCTTAACATAATGATACTGGTAAACACATAAAGTCTAAATTATCTAATGATTCTTATCCAACTACCTAGTAAGGGGAAGTTATCACGAACTTGTATGGTGTAGCATGTTTGTTCATTTATTCACTCAGTTTTTTTTGTTTCTTTTTCTTTCACTATTTAATTTTGTTTATATTTTCAAAATATTCTAAATACATATATTTCAGAGAAATTTACTTCAATTTTGAAAAGCATTCGTCGTGCATTGAAAAATGCTCATCAAGTGTAAACAAATATTCATGCAACTTTTAAAGAATGTTAGTACCAACCAAATTCATGACATTAGAAAATCTAACGTGTTTCAAAAAATATGTCCGTGACCTTTCAAGAAAATTTTAAAAGACCACTCAAAAAATATTAATAACATTTTACAAAAAGTGTTCGCGTGTTCTAAAAATATGTTCACGAATATTTTGTAAAAATGTCAATAGAATGTGAAAAACGATGTTCATGTAATTTACAAATAAAAATACCTGTAGCATTTTCAAAATTCAACTGTTTCAAATATATGTTTTTGACATTTTTAAAAATATTTTAAAAATCATGTTTAAAAAATGTTTGGTACCATTCATAAAATGTTCAGTGTGTATTGAAATTGCTTAACATTTACTCACAAAAATATTCAAACAAGTATTAAAAAACAATTATACTCTCTTCGTAAAGAAATATAAGAGCGTTTAGATCACTACTTTAGTGATCTAAGTGCTCTTATATTTCTTTACAGAGGGAGTACAATGTAAAAAATATTCAAGTAATTAAAAAAATATTTAGTACCATTCAAAAAAATTCAACGTGTATTTGAATAATGTTTAACATGGATATTTTTTTTTCAAAAACTACTATTCAAAAAAAACTCATGATATATTTGAAAAATGTTCAAGTTCCATCAAAATATATTCCATGTATATACAAATAGAGTATAACACATATTGAAAAAATTAGACATGTATTAAAAAAGAAAAGGAATACGAAAAAGAAAAAGAGAAAACAGAAGCAACATAGGCAGAAAAAAAAGAGAGGAGGAAAGTATAGTTTTCCCACTCAAATGTCGTCTTATGGATCAAATCACGGATAAATCACCCCCAGACTTGTCGGCCCTGAGTGTTTTTGCTCTGATAAGTATACTACATGGAAGGTTCTAAAACCGGTCGATACCGGTCAGTAGAACCTTCCCAAAACCGGTTTAATCGGTCGACCCACTAAGATGTGAGCGACCCCAGTGACAGAGGCGAGGCCAGGCTCCCTCTCGCAATAAGCCGATATAGGTTTGGCGATTAGGGTCCATCTATATCTCTATCAACACCTCAACAGAGATTTTCTTTAAGCATAATAGTGCAGGCAGTTACATTTTTGTGTAAATAAAATTACAGTTTTCTAAATCAAATGATACTTACAGAAATCTCAGACTATTGAGACCTACTAACAAGACATATGCCCCTCAAAAAAAAAAACTAACAAGACATATATCCTTGTCCAAGAAATGATTTTATTCCAAGGCTTGTTTGTTCAGACAAGAGTATGTATATACACCAAGTGATTGCAACTAAACGATGGGCTAGCTACTGGCCGGGTACCAACCACAACATACTCCACTTGAAGATCGTGGTGTTCTTGTTCTAGTGCCGCGCAAACTCGCACTCACACACATACAGGTACCTGCAGTACGGCGGTCTCAATCTCGCTCCATGGCGATGGACGTCAGCGACTCAGCGTCCTGAAGAAGTACCAGTAGGCCTCTTCAGGCAGGCGTGTTAGCCTGACGGCCTCGGTTGTCCATGAGCCTTCGTCGATGTCTTCGGGGAGCTCCATGACAAGCAAGGATCTTTCTTCAACTGATACAGCGATGCTGATGCTTCGGTGCTTGATTGCACACCGGTCTCTGAAAGTGGCTATCGTTTCATCTGTAACAAGACTGTCTCCGGTGTAGAACAGGAAGTGATTGCGCGCCCGCTCATCATCACAAACATGCTCGATGAGATATCCTCAGAAGCAGCTGGCGCAGCCTCTGAAGATCCTCCTTGGCGATTGTCTACTCGCAGCACTTCTCAACCAAAACAGCGGATAGGAGCGCCTCCATTGTGAAGCACAAGAAAACAGGAATCTATCCCAGCCTTTCACCAGATAGATGGTGCTATGAGCTTGAAAGAGTCTTCAGGTAGGCAGTTGCTCACTCGGTGACTTTGAACGGACAGCTGAAAGCTTCAGAAGGCAATTGTATACCAAATTTAAGAAAATATACCTATCCAATCGTCCAACAAAAGGCAACAATGTTATGACCGAAGATTGTGCTATAAGTTTCAGAAAATGATGGCTGTCCTAATCTTTAATTCTTTATTGACCCATCCAACAAAAGTGATATTGTTATGAGTTATGACAGAAGAAAAGTACTGTACCTGGCTTTTATTCAGAGGTCAACACGGTGGAAACTTGACGCTACAGGTTTCCATTTTTCTTCTGTTCTTTCCACACACCTGCCCAATCTGACAGTGATTATGTCCGCCCACTGTGTTCTTCTTTCAGCTGTTGTTCCAACTTGTTAGCCTGAACTCCCCAGACCGTAGTTGGTCATGCAGGCAACTGCGGGGTAGCATCTGCATCCGGTGATCCTCCCTCGCCGATGTCGAGGGTACTTGTCCTGCCTCTGAGCTGCACGGCAATTTCGTGCAAATGATTCGTAACTGGAAAGATATTAGTACTAGCAAGATATATCAGCTTTGTCCAAAAATTGAAAATATAGTCTGCAATAAGTAGGTAACCCCACATGGACTTTATTCAAAGGGTTTGCTTCCTGAGATGAAGAGTATACAAGAGTGATTACAAACAAAGCCAGTAATTAGGGCACCCCTACAGAATGAGCTACTGGGTTCCAGTATACTCCATCTAAGATCGATCGGTCTAGGACCACATCAACTTAAACCAAGCACCAACATTCAGAACAACATGCAAGGAAGCCTAATACATACTCCCTCCGTTCGGAATTACTTGTCGAAGAAATGGATGTATCTAGATGTATTTTATTTCTAGATACATCCATATCCAAGACAAGTAATTTATTTCTAGATACATCCATATCCAAGACAAGTAATTCCGAACGGAGGGAGTACCAATCTGGTAAGCCATACATAATTAATCGAGTATACAAGAGGAGAACTATGGTGTGGGGTTCTTGTGCCGCACAAACTCACAAGCATATACGTAGTTGTAGTATGGCGGTATGGGAGACCTCCAGCCCAAGATCTCAAATTTTCCCAGCGGCACGGTGCTCCATGTCCTCGATAGAACATCCACCAGTGTTATCGTCGGAACCTCGCCCTGAGCAGCATGCCCTTTTTGGTAAATATCATGTAGCACAAAGAGGTTAAGATCCTCAGATACTCGCCGTGTTTGAGCAAGGCTCCAAACATACCGAGGCTTATCCCCGTGAAGATATTCACCAGCCAACAATGCATTCTTCTCCAGATACTTCCTATTGTTTCTGAGAACCCTGCACCAGAACTGGATGCTGAGATTTTCTCTCAGTAAGGCAGCGACAATATATACGAAGATGAAAGATCCTCGCATCCCGAGGGCTGCCTCCATAGCTATGGAAGTTAACTTTGGGTGCTCCTCCGGGTCCGTGCTTCCAAACACGAGCATCTTGAAGAAATACCAGTAAGCTTCTTTAGACAAACAACTTAGCTTGATGGCTTCCGTTGTTCCAAACCTGAGCATCTTCTCTGATCGGCTAGTCACTATGATTTTACTCCCACTTGTCATGCATCTTTCAGCAGAGTGCAGCAGCCTCTTCCACACCCCTTCGTCCACATCCCCTATGAGCTCAATAACAACCAATGACCTTTCATTACCTGATGCAATATTTTGATGCTTGATCACACAATGGTCTCTAAAAGTCATCACCGTTTCATCTTTAAGGCCATTTCCGCTGTAGAGCAAGATCGAGGAGAAGTGACTGCGCACACGCTCATCATTGCAAACATATTCCACAAGAGTGCTCTTCCCAATAAATCTAGGACCAACGATTGGAAGGACACCCAAACTCCCAGCCCCTAGAGGATCAGCTTGTAGCAAGAAGCTGATGGCTTGTTCCCTCTCCATTTGGCGGCCGAACATACACTTGTCAAAAAATAAATACGCACCATAAGGTTGGCGGTACATGCGAGGGTAGCTCATCAAAATTATGACAAACACCTTCATATCAGCAACCATGCTTTCCAGGACAAGAACAACATGTTTCAACTCCTTACTGACGTCTCTACCAAATTCTATGCTCCCAATTTGAGTGTCGCTAGAAAGGCGGCGAAAGCGCTTAGCCGGATTAAATTTGGATTGAACGAACGAGCAGAGACTCACCTCCTCATCGCCGGTCTTCTTCTCTCTGCACCTGAAGGCATCTAGAAGGTAGTACCCTCTGAACATTTGCTCTCTCATCGTGCTAGCCTGATGTATCATCCCCCGGTTTGTGACACACCGCCCTTCGGCCTCCTCGACAACAGCACTTACCCTCAGAAGCAGCTGGCGCAGCCTCTGCAGATCCTCCACGGCTGTCTGCTCGTTGCGCTTCTCGGCCACGAAGGATATAGCTCTGCCGACAAGATCACCAAGAAGTGCAGAAATGATTGCCTCCATTGTGAAGCGCAAATGAACAGGAAGCCCTCCCAGCCTATTACCAGATAGATGGTGCTCTGAGCTAGAAAGACTTAGGAATTTGCTTACTCCATGACTTTGAATGGTTAGCTGAAAGCTTCAGAAGGCACTTGTGCTTTAAATTTCAGAAAATAGGTGTTCCTAGTCTTCATTGATCCATCCACTGAAGGCGACACTGTTTTGACAGAAGAAAAGTATTTGTTTTTGAATGAAACGGATGTCTAAATGGTGGAAAAGGATGTCGAAATGGTGGAAACTTGATGCTGCACGTCTCTTCTGCTGGGAACAAAAGTCAAATCACACGCTTCTGCTCTTTCCAACACCAGCAGAATCTGGCATTGGTTG
Source organism: Triticum dicoccoides (assembly GCF_002162155.2). NCBI lineage: Eukaryota > Viridiplantae > Streptophyta > Magnoliopsida > Poales > Poaceae > Triticum > Triticum dicoccoides. The sequence goes on along the minus strand of NC_041380.1, from coordinate 548,907,384 downwards.
TTTTCACTCACTGTGTTTTTTTACTGTTGTTTCGCCCTGTCAGTCAAAACTCAAAACTCCTTGCATGGAGATACTGATCTTTGTAGCAACACATGCAGGTTGTCTGAAATCTGAAATCCCCACACTGCGCGGGTGTTGTTTTCTTCTAAGTTCTACTACAAGACACTGTCAACAAGCATCATGGTTGAGAAGTGCTGTGAACACGCAACTGCGGTTTAGCTTGCGGAGTTAGGCAGTTGCTGACTCATGACTTTAAAGGTCAGTTGAAAGCTTCAGAAAGCAACTGTGCAAAATATTCAGAGAATAGGCGTTTGAACCAGCGAACAATACTGTTACGACAGAAGAAAAGTTACTGTTTCTGATTGAAAGGCCAGCGTGGTGGAAACTTGAAGCCCCGTTTTCCACCTGTTGGGGTCAACAGTGAGATCACATTTTCTTCTGTTCTTTCCAACACCTGACCCCAGTCCATCAGGCAGTGGTGTTGTTTTTTCAGCTGTTCTTTCATCTTGATGGCCCGAACTCTCGTGTGGATTTTCACTTGTGGTACTGATCTTTGTAGCAGCATGCAGGTCGACTGAACCCCCAGATTGTCATGAGTGTTGTTTCTACTCCTTGCTGGCTTTCTGTAACAATTACCATGCTCTCAGTCTGAGTGTCACTAGAAAGGCGGCTAAAACTCTTAGCTGGGTTAAATTTGCGTTGAGCGAACAAGGAGCGACTCACCTCCTCATTGTCAGTCCTCTTCTCTCTGCACTTGAAGATGTCGAGAAGGTAGTACCCTCTGAACATTTGCTTCATCATCATGCTAACCTGACAGATCATCCCTCGCCCCTCGGTTAGTGACACGCTGCCCCTCAGCCTCCTCAATGATGGCACATAACCTCACGGCAATTCTCGACCACGAAGCATATGGCTCTGCTGACAATATCACCAACTGCAAAAAATTGTGCCACCATCATAAACTTGAAGCAAACAGGAACCCCTCCCAGGCTCACCAGAACTTGAAGGAGTTAGGAAGTTGCTGAATCAATGACTTTGAATGGCCAGCTGAAGCTACAGAAAGCAATGATGCTGTAACTTCCAGAAAATAGGTTCTCTCCTCAATAGTCTTCATTGACCCATTCAACAAAGTCGGCGTTATTGTGACAGAAGAAAAGTACTCCCTCCGTCCGGAATTACTTGTCGCGGAAATAGCTAAAAATGAATGTATTTATAACTAAAATACGTCGTATTTCCAGACGGAGGGAGTACCTGTTTTTGATTTAGAGGTCAACATGGTAGAAACTTGAACTGCATGTTTGCACCATTGAAATCAATAGCCAAATCACATTTTTTTCCTATGTTTTTTCCAACACCTGTACAATCAAGCAATGGTTGTCTCTGCTCACCGTGTTCTTTCAACTGTTCTTTCATCCTGCACAATCTCTGGGTGGTGCAGCCGTTCGTTGGAAATAAGGTAATAGCAATATATGTCAGCTTTGCCCAAAAAGTGAAAAAAGTCTGCAGAAATATCAACTAGATTTTATTCCAAGGATTTGTTTATTGAGATCAAGAGTATACAGGTGATTACAAACATAACACTACATGATGATCTACTGCATTCTAATTGCAGTATACTCCGTATAAGATCGATCAGTCTAGAACCAAATTAACTAAAATCAAGCACCAACATTTAGAACAACTTGCAAGGAAGTCTAATACATGCCAATCTGGTGGTAAACAAACATAATTGATCGAGTATACAAGAAGAGAACTACGATGTGGTGTTCTGCCGCACAAACTCACAAGCATTTATGTAGTTGTAGTATGGTGGTATGAGAGACCTCCAGCACAAGACCTCAAATTTTCCCTGTGGCACAGTGCTCCATCTACTAAATAGAACATCTACCACTGTTATCCTCGGAACTTCGCCCTGAGCAGCAGGCCCTTTTTGATAACTATGATGGAGCAGAAAGGGCTTAAGATCCTCAGAAACTCGCCGTGTTTCAGCAATGGTCATAATATACTGAGACTTGTCCACATCACAATATTCACCGAACAACAATAAATTCTTCTGCATGTACTTCCTAAAGCTTCTGAGAACCCTGCACCAGAACCAGGCACAGAAATTTTCTCTCAGTAAGGCGGCAATAACATATGCAGAGATGAAAGATCCGCCCATCCTGAGGGCTAGCTCCATGGCTATGGATGTTAACCTTGGGTGCTCCTCCGGGTCCGTGCTTCCAAACACAAGCATCTTGAAGAAATACCAGTAAGCTTCTTCAGACAAACAACTTAGCTTGATGGCTTCCGTTGTTCCAAACCTGACAATCTTCTCTGATCGGCTAGTCACAATGATTTTGCTCCCACATGTCATGCAACTTTCAGCCGAATGCAGCAGCCTCTTCCATGCCTCTTCGTCCACGTTCCCTAGGAGATCAATGACAACCAACGACCTTTCTTTACCCGAGGCAATATTTTGATGCTTGATCACGCAATGATCTCTAGAAGTCATTGCAGTTTCATCTTTAAGGTCATTTCCGCTGTAGAGCAAGATCAAGGAGAAGTGATTGCGCACACGCTCATCGTCGCAAACATGTTCCACAAGAGTGCTCTTCCCAATAAGTCCAGGGCCAACAATTGGAAGGACACCCAAATTCTCACCCCTTAGAGGCTCACCTTGTAGCAGGAAGCTGATGACTTGTTCCCTCTCCATTTGGCGGCCGAACATACACTTGTCCAAAAATAAATATGCACCATAAGGTTGGCGGTGCATGCGAGGATAGCTCATCAGAAACATAGCAAACTCCTTCATATCAGCAACCATGCTTTCCAGGGCAATAACAACATGTTTCAACTCCTTACTGATGTCTCTACCAAATTCTATGCTCTCAATTTGAGTGTCGCTAGAAAGACGGCGAAAGCGTTTAGCCGGATTAAATTTGGATTGAACGAACGAGAAGCGACACACCTCCTCATCGCCGGTCTTCTTCTCTCTGCACTTGAAGGTGTCGAGAAGGTAGTACCCTCTGAACATTTGCTTTGTCATCATGCTAACCTGACAGATCATCCCTCGGTTTGTGACACACCGCCCCTCGGCCTCCTCGACGATGGCACGTAACCGCAGAAGCAGCTGGTGCAGCCTCTGCAGATCCTCTTCCGCGGTTCTCTGCTCACGGCACTTCTCGACCACAGAGGATATGGCTCTACCAGCAAGATCACCAAGAACTGCAGAAATGAGTGCCTCCATTGTAAACTGCAAGCAAACAGGAATCCCTGCCAACCTCTCATCAGATAAATGGTGTCTCTGAACTTGAAGGACTTAAGCAGTTGCTGACTCGGTGACTTTGAATGGTCAGTTGAAAGCTTCAGAAAGCAATTGTGCTGTAAGTTCCAGAAAATAGGTGTTCTCATAGTCTTCATTGACCCATTCAATAAAGGCGACATATTGTTTTGACAGAAGAAAAGTACCAGTTTTTTATTTAGAGGTCAACATGGTGGAAGCTTGACGCTACATGGTGATTTAGAGGTCACAACTTTGTTCCATGCTTCCAAACACCTACAGAATCAAGCAGTGGTTGTTTCTGCAGTCTCTGAGCAGTGCGGCCGTTTGCTTAAAAGAAATGGCCTTCTCAAGTCACTGTAAACAAGGTAAAACAGAGTCAGCATTACTATCAACTACCCCCTCCGTTCCTAAATATTTGTCCTTTTAGAGATTTCAACAAGTGACTACATACGAAGCAAAATGAGTGAATCTACACTCTAAAATATGTCTATATACATCCGTATGTGGTAGTTCATTTGAAACTCTAAAAAGACAAATATTTAGGAATGGAGGGAGTAGATCTTATTCCAAGGCTTTTTTTATATGGAAGAGTATACAATTGATTATAAGCACATTAAGTAATTACATTTCTGGTAATACAATAGATTATAAGCACTACAATAGATTACTACACCAGAAGTCTTAGCACACATGCATATCTGGTAAGCCATTTTCTGTAAATAAAATTACATTTTTTCTAAATCAAATGAGACTTAAAGAAATCTCAGATGATTGAGACGTACTAGCAGGACATATGTCCAAGAAATGACTGTAACTACACTCTGAGCTGCTGGCCGGGTACCAACCACGACATACTCCAATATAAGATCGGTCAATCAAGAACTCGGAACATGCATGAACCACCTCTACGGCTCACTTTCGATCGTGGTCTTCTTGTTCTTGTGCTGCACAAACTCGCACTCGCACACATACACGTACCTGTAGTACGGTGGTATGAGGGACCTCCAGAACAACACCTCGGACCTGCCCCATGGCGCGGCGGCGGTCCCGGACAGGAGGTCGACCACCGTCACCCTCGGTGCCTCAGTGCGATCATCCAGCCCTCTCTGGTAGCTATCGCACAGCAGGAACAGCTTGAGACGACCCAGACACGGCGCTTGGGCCATGCTCCAGACGTACCAGGACTGGAGGTCGAGAGGGTACTCGCCGCCCAGCAGCATGGTGTTCTTCTGCAAGTAGTCCCTGAAATGTGCGAGGACCCTGCGCCAGGACCGGGCGCAGAGACGGTCTGCGCCCAGTCCCAGCAACAGGCCGGCGCTGATGAACGCGTTCATGAATGAGCCACGCATCTCAACAGTGAGCTCCATGGCAATTGGCAATGGACGTCAGCTCCGGGTGATCCTCGGGGTCCGTGCTACCGAATGCCAGCGTCCTGAAGAAGTACCAATAGGCCTCTTCGGGCAGACGTTCTAGCCTGGCCGCCTCAGTTGTTCCGAGACTGGCCACCTTCTCCGATCGGCTAGTGATTATGATCTTGCTCCCAGGTTTCAGGGATCTCGTGGAAGAGCACAACAGCCCCCTCCATGTGTCTTCGTCGAAGTCTTCACAGAGATCGACGACAAGCAAGGATCTTTCCTCAACCGAGGCGATGTTGATGTTTTGGTGCTTGATTGTACAGTTATCTCTAAAAGTTGTTGCCGTTTCATCTGTATTGAGGATGTCTCCGGTGTAGAACAAGATCGACGAGAAGTGGTTGCGCACCCGCTCGTCGTCGCAAACATGCTCCACGAGAGTGCTTTTCCCAATAAGTGCAGAACCAACGATCGGAAGGACACCAGGATCTCCATTCCCTAGCGCAGCCTCTGAAGATCCTCCTTGGTGGTTGTCTGCTCGCGGCACTTGTCGACCACAACGGATATAGCTCTGCTGACAATATCTCCAAGAACTGCGGAGATGAGCACCTCCATCGCGAAGTGCAAACTACCCCTCCCAGCCTCTCACCGTCACCGGATAGATGGTGGTCTGAGCTTGAAGGACTTAAGCAGTTGCCAAGTCAGGTGCACTGAGCTTGAAGGAATTAGGCAGTTGCAGACTTGATGACTTTGAATGGCCAGCTAGTCTTCATTGACCCATCGGGTGTTCTAGTCTTCATGGACTCTCTATCTGCCCTCTCATCACGCTAGCCTGACGGATCATCCCTCAGTGTGCGACACGACACCCCTCGGCCTCCTCGACAGCAGCAGATATCCTCAGAAGCAGCTAGCGGCGCCTCTGTATATTATCCTCTGCTCCTTGGCCAACCAAGACAGATATGGATCTGCTGACAATATCACCAAGAACCGTAGAAATTATTGCCTCCATTGTGAAGTGCAAACACACAGGAACCCTCCCAGCCATTCACCAGCTAGTGGTGCTCTGAGCTTGAGGAAATTAGGAAGCTGCTGACTCAGTGACTTTGAACGGTCAGCTGAAAGCTACAAAAGGCAATTGTGTTACGAATTTCAGAAAGTAGGTGTCTTCCTAGTTTTTATTGCTGCTACATGAAAGTGACATTGTTGTGACAGAAGAAGAAAAGTACCTGTTTTTGCTTTAGAGGTCAACATGGTGGACACTTGACGCTGAATGCTTGCACCAGTGGAATCAATAGCCAGATCACATTTTTCCTCCATACTTTCCAACACCTGCGAAATTAAGCAGTGGTTGTGTCTGCTCACCCTGTTCTCATCCTGCACAATCTCTGAGTGATGCAGCCGTTCTTTGGAAACAAGGTACTAGCAAGATATATCAGCTTTGAAAAAAAAAGTGAAAACAGAGTCCGCATAAATATCAACTAGATTTTATTCCAAGGCTTTATTCAATGAGATGAAGAGTATTCAAGTGATTACAATCACAGCCCTACATGATGATCTACTGAGTTCTAGTTGCAGTATACTCCGTATAAGATCAATCAGTCTAGAACCAGATCAACTAAAATCAAGCACCGACATTTAGAACAACATGCAAGGAAGTCTAATACATGTTAATCTGGTAAGCCAAACATAATTGATCGAATATACAAGAAGAGTATTACGGTGTGGTGTTCTTGTGCTGCACAAACTCACAAACATATATATAGTTGTAGTATGGTGGTATGACAGACCTCCAGCACAAGACCTCAAATTTGCCCTGTGGCACAGTGCTCCATCTACTGAATAGAACATCTACCACTGTTATCCTCGGAACTTCGCCCTGAGCAGCCGGCCCTTTTTGATAACTAGGATAGAGCAGAAAGAGCTTAAGATCCTTAGAAACTCGCTGTGTTTCAGCAATGGTCATAATATACCGAGACTTATCCACGTCACGATATTCACCGAACAACAATAAATTCTTCTGCATGTACTTCCTAAAGCTTCTGAGAACCCTGCACCAGAACCAGGCACTGAGATTTTCTCTCAGTAAAGCGGCAATAACACATGCAGAGATGAAAGATCCGCACATCCTGAGGGCTAGCTCCATGGCTATGGATGTTAACCTTGGGTGCTCCTCCGGATCCGTGCTTCCAAACACAAGCATCTTGAAGAAATACCAGTAAGCTTCTTCAGACAAACAACTTAGCTTGACAGCTTCCGCTGTTCCAAACCTGATCATCTTCTCTGATCGGCTAGTCACTATGATTTTACTCCCACTTGTCATGCAACTTTCAGCAGAATGCAGCAGCCTCTTCCATGCCTCTTCGTCCACATCCCCTAAGAGTTCAATGACAACCAACAACCTTTCTTTACCCGAGGCCATATTTTGATGCTTGACCACGCAATGATCTCTAAAAGTCATTGCAGTTTCATCTTTAAGGTCATTTCCATTGTAGAGCAAGATCAAGGAGAAGTGATTGTGCACACGCTCATCGTCGCAAACATGTTCCACAAGAGTGCTTTTCCCAATAAGTCCAGGACCAACGATCGGAAGAACACCCAGATTCTCACCCCCTAGAGGCTCAGGTTGTAGCAAGAAGCTGATGGCTTGTTCCCTCTCCATTTGGCGACCGAACATACACTTGTCAAAAAATAAATATGCACCATAAGGTTCGCGGCACATGCGAGGATAGCTCATCAGAAATATAGCAAACTCCTTCATATCAACAACCACGGTTTCCAGGGCAAGAACAAGCTGTTTCAACTCCTTACTGATGTCTCTACCAATTTCTATGCTCTCAATTTGAGTGCCGCTAGAAAGGCGGCGAAAGCGCTTTGCGGGGTTAAATTTGGATTGAATGAACAGGGAGCGACTCACCTCCTCATCGTCGGTCTTCTTCTCTCTGCACTTGAAGGTGTCGAGTAGGTAGTGCCCTCTGAACATTTGCTTTCTCATCATGCTAACTTGACAGATCATCCCTCGGTTGGTGACACACCGCCCCTCGGCCTCCTCGATGATGACACGTAACCTCAGAAGCAGCTGATGCAGCCTCTGCAGATCGTCTTCCTCGGTTCCCTGCTCACGGCACTTGTCGACCACGAATGATATGGCTCTGCCAGCAAGATCACCAAGAACTGCAGAAATGAATGTCTCCATTATGAAGTGCGAGCAAACAGGACCTCCTCCAAAGCCTCAGATTAGCTAGATGGTACTCTAAGCTGGATGGAGTTAGGCAGCTACTGACTCTATGGCTTTTAAACGGTCAGTGGAAAGCAACAGAAAGCAATCATGCAAAAAAATCAGAGAAAGGCGGCTAGGACAGAAGAAAAGTATCTGCTCCTGATTCAAAGGTCGGCGTGGTGGAAACTTGAAGCTGCATGTTTCCCCTGCTGGGATCAACATCAGGCAGTGGTTGTGTTTGCTCACTCCCATACAAACTCACAGTCGTATGTGTAGCTTTGGTACAGTATATACGAGACTTGCAGCACCAGACGTCAAATTTGCCCCGTGGAAGAGCGCTCCAGGTACCGGATAGAGGATCCACCGCTGATATCCTTGGAACCTCGTCATGAGCAGCAGGACCTTTTTGGTAGCAACCACGTCGCATCAAACACTTAAGATCCTTGGGCCCTTGCCTTGTTTAGGCCATGCTCCAAATATAGAGACCAGGGCTGCTGGTATTCATTGACCGGATATTGACCTAACCATGAGATATTCTTCTGAATATCCGCCTTCGTGTGTGTGAGAACCCTGCGCCACAACCAAGCACTGAGATCTGATCTCAGTAATGCGGCAGCAACATATGCGGTGATGAAAGATCTGTGTCTCAAGGGCTTAGCTCCATGGCTCTGGATGTTAACTTTGGGTGCTCCTCCGGATCAGTGCTTCCAAACACGGGCATCTTGAAGAAAATACCAGTAAGCTTATTCGACAAAAAAATTAGCTTGATGGCTTCCATTGTTCCAAAACTAACCATCTTCTCTGCTCAGCTTGTTCCCTCTCCATTTGGTGACCAAACAAACACTTGATGGCTTGTTGCTGACTTGGTGACTTTTAACGGTCAGTAGGAAGCTTCAGAAAGCAATTGTGCGAAAAATTCAAAGAATAGGCGTTTGACCCAGCCAACGAAGGTGACACTGTTATGTCAGAAAAAAAGTATTTATTTCTGATTTAATAAAAGTCAGTGTGGTGGAAACTTGAAGCTGCAAGTTTCCCCTGTTGGGATCAACAGTGAGATCACTTTTTTGTTCGGTCCTTTCCAACACCTGCGCAATCAGGCAGTGGTTGTGTTTGTTCACTCTGCTCTTTCAGCTGTTTTTTTATCTTGTTAGCTCCAGCTATCTGTGTTTATTTTCACTTGCGCTACTGATCTTTGTAGCAAGGCATGCAGGTTGCCTGAACTGAACTCCCCAGACTCGTGTGAGTGATGTTGTCTTCTACAAGACACCATTAACCAGCATCATGGCTGAAAGCTGCCAAACTTCGCAGCACGATTTGCAGAGGTTGCACCAGCTGATTCTGAGGATCTGTGCCGATGTTGAGGACGCACAGGGTACTTGCCCTTCATCGCCCTCTCTGAGCGGTGCCGTCATTCGTGTAAACAAAACGGGCTTCTCGAGTGGTTGGAAACAACACTAGATGTTAGTACTAGCAAGATATGTCAACTTTATACAGTAAGTGAAAGGAGAGTCTGCAGAAATATCAGCTACTTAGTCAAGGGCTTGTTTATTCAGATGAAGAGTACACAAGTGGTTACAAGCACAACCGGCAATTAAGGAGCCCTATGTAAACATCTAGCTCCATATAAGCTCAACCGGTAATTAAGGAGCCATATATGTACTAACACCTAGCTCCATACAAGTAAGCACAACCAGTAATTAGGTACCAGTTACAATATACTCCATATAAGCTCGAGTCAAGAACCAGATCAACTTAAATACACCAACTTTAACACCAGCAAAGCAAGGAAGTCGCATCTACCAATCTGGTGAACCATGGTCCATAAGACAAGAAGAGAACCACCAGTAATTCAAAGCAGTGTCACGACGGTGCCAAAGAGCGCTCCTCTTCTTCATCTATGCTGTGGTACTACTCTCGTGCCGGACAAACTCACAAACAGTTGTGTAGCTGTAGTACGGTGGTATAACAGACCTCCAGGACAAGACCTCAAATTTTCCCCGTGGCATAGCACTCCAGGTGCCAGATATAAGATCCATCACTGTTATCTTTGGAATCTCGCCATGAGAAGCAGGCCCTTTTTGAGGGTCACACCCTTGCAGATAGAACTTAATATCCTCAGAACCTTGCCGCCTTTTGGCCATGCTCCAAACATACCGTGGCTGTTCTTCATCAACAGGACATTCACCTAACAACAAGATATTCTTCTGCCTGTGCTCCCTAAGGTGTCTGAGAACCCTGCACCAGAACCGAGCACTAATATTTTCTCTCAGTAAGGCAGCAATGATATATGCGTATAAGAAAGATTCACGCATCTCTAGGGCTATCTCCATGGCAATGGATGTTAGCTTTGGGTGCTCCTCCGGATCCGTGCTACCAAACACGAGCGTCCTGAAGAAATACCAGTAAGCTTCTTTTGACAAATAATTTAGCCTGACAGCTTCCGTTGTTCCAAGACTGGCCGTCTTCTCTGATCGGCTGGTGATTATGATTTTGCTCCCATGTGGCATGTATAGTTCATACAAGTGTAGCAGCCTCTTCCATGCCCCTTTGTCCACATCCCCTAAGAGCTCAATGACAACCAACAACCTTTTTTCATCCAAGCCAATATTTTGATGCTTGATCGTACAATGATCTCTAAAACTTGTCACTGTTTCATCTTTAAGGTCGTTTCCAGTGTAGAGCAAGATCAAGGAGAAGTGATTCTGCACACGCTCATCATTGCAAACATGGTCCGCAAGAGTGCTCTTCCCAACTCGTGCAGGACCAACAATTGGAAGGACGCCCACATTTCCATTCCCTGGAGGCTCAGCTTGTAGCAAGAAGCTGATGGCTTGTTCCCTCTCCATTTGGCGGCAAAACATATACTTGTCCACAAATAAATATGCCCCATAGGGTTGCTGGTACATGCGAGGGTAGCTCATCAGAAATATAGCAAACTCCTTCATATCAGCAACCACGCTTTCTAGGCCAAGAACAACCTGTTTCAACTCCTGACTGCTTTCTCTACCAATTACCGTGCTCTCAATCTGACTGTTGCTAGAAAGACAGCGAATACGCTTAGCCGGATTGAAATTGGATTGAGCAAACAAGAAGCGACTCACCTCCTCATCATCGGCCTCCTTCTCTCTGGACCTGAAGGTGTCAAGAAGGTAGTACCCTCTGAACATTTGCTCTCTCATCGTGCTAGCCTGATGTATCATCCCTCGGTTTGTGACACGCCGCCCCTCGGCCTCCTCAACAACGGCACTTACCCTCAGAAGCAGCTGGCGCAGCCTCTGCAGATCCTCCTCAGAGGTTGTCTGCTCGCGGAGCTTCTTGACCACGAAGGATATAGCTCTGCCGACAAGATCACCAAGAACCGCAGAAATGATTGCTTCCATTGTGAAACGCAAACAAACAGAAAGCCCTCCCAGCCTCTTACCAGATAGATGGTGCTCTAAGCTAGAAAGACTTGGGAATTTGCTGACTCAATGACTTTGAATGGTTCGCTCAAAGCTTCAGAAGGCACTTGTGCTTTAAATTAGGTGTTTTCCTACTTTCTAGTCTTCATTGACCCATCCAATGATGGCGACATTGTTTTGACTTTGGAAAGAAGGAAAGTATTTGTTTTTGAAAAGGATATCGAAATGGTGGAAACTTGATGCTGCACGTCTCTTCTGCTGGGAACAAAAGTCAAATCACACTCCTCTTCCGTTCTTTCCAACACCAGCAGAATCTGGCATTGGTTGCTTTCACTCGCTGCTTTTTTTACTGTTGTTTCTTCTTGTCAGTCAGAACCCCTTGCATGGAGATACTGATCTTTGTAGCAACACATGCAGGTTGTCTGAAATCTGAACTCCCCACACTGTGCGGGTTTTGTGTTCTTCTAACTTCTACAAGACACTGTTAACAAGCATCATGGCTGAGAAGTGCTGGGAACAGGCAACTGCGGTACAGGATCTAGAGAGGCTGCTTCTGAGGATCTGTGCCGTTGTTGAGGAGGCCAAGAGGGGAGCGTCGCAAACTGAGGGATGATCCATCAAGTTGTGGAGCTCACTGGTGATTCCAGTAGTCGCACCTTAGACACTTCTAACAGTAGACATCTTTCAAAGCACAGAAAATTGCTAAAGTCGACAAAATTTTGATCCGACCAATTCAGCGAAAGACTTGTAAGTAGCAACTACCTGTTGCATAAAGACATAGCATGTGGGAGCTCAATGACTCTGAAACTACACGGCCATATGTCCTATAACTACAAAGAGATGAATAAATAAGGAAATATATGGAATAAATGAGCATGAACTTCAAACAGAAGATATCCTCAGAAAAAGCCGGCGCAGCTTCTGCAGATCCTCTTCCGTGGTTGTTTGCTCGTGGAACATCTCGACAGCGAAGGATATAGCTCTGCTGACAAGATCACTAAGAACCCCCAAAATGATTGCCTCTATTGTGAAATGTTTACAAACAGATGCCCCTCCCAGGCTGGTACTAGATAGATGGTGATCCAAGCTCGAAGGATATAGCTCTGCCGACAAGATCACTTAGAACCCCAGAAATGATTCCTCCATTGTGAAGTGTTTACGAACAGATACCCCTCCCACACCGGTACTAGATAGATGGTGCTCCAAGCTCGAAGGACTGAGGCATGCCTTCGAATGGTCAAACTGAAAGTTTCAGAAGGTAATTGTGCTATACTTTTCAAAAAAGTAGGTGTTATCCTCGTCTTTATTGACCCACCAACAAAGGCAACAATGTTATGACAGAAGATTGTGCTATAAGTTTCAGAAAATGGGGGTTCTCCTAATCTTTCTTTTTTTAACTTGGGTTCTCCTAATATGAAAGCAGAACTGCAATGACGGAAGAAAAGTGTTAGGAAATATGCAACTTGTATTCCCATGAGGCCATAGGCCGATATATATACATGTACAGATGTGAAACATATGCAGGAAACCCCTTATATAATGGGATAAATACAAAGGGGTACATGACTTATCATATAACTCTAACACCC
>NC_041380.1:548875872-548894280 GCF_002162155.2 Triticum dicoccoides | reverse complement strand
CTCAAACTCATGGTGGATGAACAACACTGAGTTTGGAGAGATAAAAGCCATGTTGTGCTCTAGTCTGGGCCTTCGTCAGGAAATCCGCTAACTGTAACTCGGAAGGCACATACTGAAGAGCAATAACCTGATCCTGCACACCAGCGCGTACATAGAAAGCATCAACACCAATATGCTTGGTGAGCTCATGCTTCACAGGATCACGCGCAATGCTAATAGCACCTGTACTGTCAGATAAGAGCGGAGTCGGTGTAGTGACAGAAACACCAAAATCCTGAAGTAACCACCGTAACCAAGTCACCTCTGCCGTCAAAAGAGCCATTGCTCGCAACTCAGCCTCGGCACTCGAACGGGAAACTGCAATCTGTTTCTTCGTCTTCCAGGCAATGAGAGAACCACCAAAGAAAAACACAGTAAGCAGAAAGTGAACGGCGATCTAAAGGATCACTAGCCCACGTAGCATCCGAATAAGCCTGAAGCTGTAAAGAACTGGAGCGAGGAAAGAATAGACGGTGAGAGATTGTGCCCCGAAGATATCGGAGAACACGAAGGAGATGACTATAGTGGACCGATGTGGGAGCGGAGACGAACTGACTCAGAATATGAACCGGATAAGAGATATCCGGACGAGTGACAGCTAGATAGACAAGACTGCCAACAAGATGATGATAACGCGTCGGGTCAGGGAGGGGATCACCATCAGTAGCACGGAGGTGAACATTGAGCTCCATAGGAGTCTCAACAATGCGTTCGTCAGTAAGAGCAGCACGAGCAAGAAGATCCTGGATATACTTTTCCTGGGATATAAAAAAGCCATCAGAGGTAGAAGAGACTTCAATCCCAAGAAAGTAGCGAAGAGGGCCAAGATCAGACATAAGAAACTGCTCACTAAGACGGGCCTTTACAAAGGCAATATACTCGGGGTCATCCCCAGTGATGACCATGTCATCAACATAGAGAAGAAGAAGAGTCCGACCACGAGGAGAAAGGTGAATAAACAATGCTGGATCATGAGCACTTGCTGAAAAACCAGCAGCAGTGACCACAGAGGCAAAACGCTCAAACCAGGCACGGGGGGCTTGCTTAAGGCCATAGAGAGAGCAACGAAGACGACAGACCATGCCATCAGGAACAGAATACCCAGGTGGTGACTGCATATACACCTCTTCACGCAGCTCACCATTAAGAAAAGCATTCTTAACATCAAGCTGAGATATAGACCAGTGGCGTGCAGAGGCAACGGCAAGAAGTGTACGAACAGTGGTCATATGTGCCACAGGAGCAAAAGTCTCGTCATAATCACGACCATGCTCCTGCTAAAAACCACGAGCCACAAGACGAGCTTTGTGACGCTCAAGAGAACCATCGGAGCGAGTCTTAACCTTGTAGACCCACTTACAAGTGATGGGACGAACTCCGGGAGGAAGGGAAACAAGATCCCAGGTACTAGTGCGTTCAAGAGCAGCAATCTCCTCTGCCATCGCAAACTGCCATTCAGGATGAACAACAGCCTGACGATAAGAAGTCGGCTCAAGAACAGCAGCACCAGCGGTGGGAAATCCAAAGCGATCAACAGGCGGACGAGGACGAGAACGCAAGCCATAAGTAGGCTGAGAGGAAGATGACGACACATCCACGGAGGCATCCACAGGACGTGAACGACGAGTGTAATACTGAGGAAGAGATGGAACAATAGAAGGAGGAATCGCCAAGGTAGAATCGAGCGGTGGCGACGAAGAAGTCACCGGAGATGAAGGTGTAGAATCTGGTGACATGCTAGACGAGGAGACCGTGGAAGATGGTGGCATCAAATCGACTAGAGGTGGAGAAGCAGAGGGAGCGGAACGAATAGGCACAGACTCGACGGGGGTGATAGGTGAGTCAGGAAAAGTGAGGAAAGAGATATCCTCCACTGAAAAGGTCGAGGAAGATGGGCGTGGGTAGAAGGGACGAGACTCATCAAAAGTCATGTCTCGAGAGATACGCATCCGACGACCGATAGGATCCCAACAACGATAGCCCTTATGCTCATCACTGTAGCCTAAAAAGACACACTCAACAGACTGAGCGGTCAGTTTGGTGCGTTCGCGAGGGGCAAGAAGAACATAGCAAACACAACCAAACAAGCGAAGCATCGAATAATCAGGAGAACGATCAAAAAGACGCTCGAAAGGAACACCACCCTGTAGAGCAGCGGAAGGCTGGAGATAGATAAGATAGGTGGAGGTGGAGACGGCCTCAGCCCAAAAATGAGGCGGGAGAGAGGCAGTAATCAGCAATGTACGAGCCGTCTCAAGAAGATGACGATGCTTTCGCTCAGCCACACCATTCTGAGCATGAGCACCAGGATTAAGAGAATTGAGAGAGAGTGCCTTCCTCAGCAAGAACACCACGCAACATCTTAAAGATATACTCGCTAGCAGAGTCAGCACGAAGAACACGAATGGGTGAAGAGAACTGAGTATGAACCATGGCAGCAAAACGCTTATAAATAGACAACACCTCACTACGAGAAGTCATGAAATAAAGCCATGTGTAACGAGGGAAGTCATCTATGAAAATAATATAGTATTTATGACCACCTTTGGAAGCGAAAGGAGCCGGACCCCATACATCAGAATGGACTAAATCAAAAGGACGCTTAGACACTGACTCACTATGTGAATATGGTAACTGAATCTGCTTGCCAAGACGACAACCCTGACACTCTAAAGAGACATCTCCTGAGACAGACCCCAGAAGGCCTCGACGAACTAAAGACGACAACCGAGAACCACACAGATGACCAAGTCGATGATGCCACTGCTTGAAGGAACCAGTAACAGAGGCGACTGAAGCGGAGGAACTGGCGATAGTGGTGGCAGCAGAAGGAACATGAAGCCAGTCCAACTCCCAAAGACCCTGAGAATCACGGCGGCGAGGGCCAGCCCCAACTAGAGTGTGCGTGCGACGGTCCTGGACAGAACAAGAGTCAACGTCAAGGATGACGCGACAACCAGAATCAGTAAGTTGACCAGCAGAAAACAGATTCATGGTGAGTCGAGGAACATGAGCAACATCAGGAACAGAGTAAGAAGGAGTGATAAGAGTGCCTCTACTAACGACAGAAAGTGGAGTACCATCAGCAGTGAGGACATGAACAGGAGAATCCAGCGAGCGAAAAGAGGACAAAATGGAAGAATGAGAAGACATATGAAAAGAAGCTTCAGAGTCTAGAACCCATGGGGATGTACCTGACTGTGTAGAGGGTGATTGCTCAGTGCAGGAAGCATCAGTCACAGAACCAGCAGTACCCGTCGAGGAAGAACCTGAAGCCGCGAGCAGACGCTTAAGTCTCAGAATATCCTGCTCAGTCAAAGTAATGGCTGAAGCTGTCGAGGTAGATGACGAAGTCCCTGAAGATGATGATCGCGCCTTGCGCAGGTGTTTCTTCTTCGTGTAGCACTGAGACTCAAGATGACCATCATTGTTGCAGTAGTCGCAATGTGGACGGGGGCGACCTGAGCCTCCAGAAGGAGTGGGCAAGAGCGGCGGAGCACTCGAGCGAGAAGGGGTAGGTGCAGCAGGTGGCGTAGGAGCACGAGTAGCGAGCACAGAGGGAACCTCCAGCAAACCAGCACCACGTAAGCGAGTCTCCTCAGCACGAATCTCAGAAAGCGCCTCCATGAGAGAAATACGGCCACGAGTAAACAACTGAGCACGCCGGGGCTCAAACTCCTTACGGAGCCGAGACAGGAACTCATAGACGCGATGAAACTCCAAATTGGCCTGGACAGCCTGGCAACAGGGGCAGGTACGACAACCAGCACTGCGGAGAGAATCAAGCTGGCGCCAGATAGCAGAACTCTGTGCATAGAAGTCATCAACAGTAGAGTCACCCTGCTGAAGAGCATGCTCCTGACGGACCACAGAAAGGTATAAGGCATCACCAGAGGGCTGATAGCGCTGACGAAGACGGGTCCACATCTCAAAGACAGTAGGAAGACCCAGAAACTCAGAAGCAAACTGAGGCGGAACACTAGCAGTGAGAACAGCAGCAGCACGAGCATCATCATCAAGCCACTGGGTGTAAGCAGACAGAGCACCATGATAAATCTGAAGAGCCTCCTCATAAGTCAAAACCTTCTCATCATAAGCACGATCAGCAGCCTCATCAGCAAGCTTAGCCGCATCCTTGGCGGCCTGATTAGCATCCGGAGCAAGAACCAGTGGAGTCGGAGGAGTAGGGGCCACCGGAGGAACTGGACGTGGCGGACAGCAGACCTCGCTAGAAAGAACACCCCAGATACGGATGCCACGCATGTGAATGCGCATGAAGCCAGTGAACTCGGTGTAGTTAGTACCATCAAAGATCACCGGACAGCGAGGAACAGCAACATAGCCGGAAGATGCGGACATCGTGCCTGTTTTTTTTTCCAGGCAGCAGCAGTCACGCGGGAGTAACAGAGGCTTCCGACGGGCAGCAGACGGCAACCGCCGGACGAGGAGCAGTCTGGCGGAGAGATCCGGCGAGAAGAGCAGCTGGCGGCGAGATCGGCAAGGAGCTGCAGAGAGCGGAAACTGGCAGCTGGCAGGGAGATCCAATAAGGGGCGACGACCGGTGTCTAGTTGTTGGAAGAGCAGCAGCCCGACGGAGATCCGATCCAGAGAGGCGACCAGCTTGCTCGGTCCAAAGGATGCGGCGTGAGCGTTACAGAGATGCGGGACGGACGGGGAAGGAGCCGGCCTTGGGTGGACCGATCAGAGAGGACCGGACGTGAGAACCGACGCTACGACAGAGAAAAGCCGCGGCGGCGGCCACGGAGGATCAACAGCACGAGTTGCGGCGTGCGAAAAAATTGACCTACCTCTAATACCATGTTAGGAAATATGCAACTTGTATTCCCATGAGGCCATAGGCCGATATATATACATGTACAGATGTGAAACATACGCAGAAAACCCCTTATATAACGGGATAAATACAAAGGGGTACATGACTTATAATATAACTCTAACAAAAAGTACCTATTTCAACTACTTGCTGCTTTCTCTACCCATTACCCTGCTCTCAGTTTGAATGTCACTAGATATGCGGTAAAAACATTAGCTGGATTAAATTTGGATTGAACGAACAAGGAGGGACTCACCTCCTCAGTGTCAGTCTTCTTCTCTCCACACTTGAAGGTGTCGAGAAGTTAGTACCCTCTGAACATTTGCTTTGTCATCATGCTAGTCTGACAGATCATCTTTGCAGTGACATGCCACCCCTCAGCCTCCTCAACAACGGCACGTAACCTCAGAAGCAGCTGGTGCAGCCTCTGCAGATCCTCTTCCGTGGTTCTCTGCTCACAGCACTTCTCAACCAGTAGAATATGGTTCTGCTGACAGTATCATCAAGAACTGCAGAAATTAGTGTCTCCATCGTAAACTGCAAGCAAACAGGAACCCCTCCCTGACTCTCACCAGAACTTGAAGGGAGTTAGCAAGTTGCTGACTCCATGACTCTGAATGGTCAGCTAAAGCTTCAGAAAGCAATTATGATGTAGCTTCCAGAAAATAGCATGTTTGCACCATTTGATAAATAGCCAGATGACGTTTTTTCCTCCGTCGTTTCTAACACCTGCACAATCAAGAAGTGATCGTGCCTGCTCACCGTGTCCTTTCAATTGTTATCCAGCACAAGCACTGAGCAGGGAATTGGCATTTGACCCAGCCAACGAAAGCAACACTGTTATGACAGACGAAAAGTATCTGTTTCTGATTTATATCTGATTTAATAAAGATCAGTGTGGTGGAAACTTGAAGCTGCAAGTCTCCCCTGTTAGGATCAACAGTGAGATCACTTTTTTGTTTGGCCCTTCCCAGCACCTGCACAATCAGGCAGTGGTTGTGTTTGTTCACTCTGTTCTTTCAGCTGTTTTTTCATCTTGTTAGCTCCAGCTATCTGTGTTGATTTTCACTTGCGGCACTGATCTTTGTAGCAAGGCATGCAGGTTGCCTGAACTGAACTCGCCCAGACTCGTGTGAGTGATGTTGTCTTCTACTGTACAAGACACCGTTAACCAGCATCTTTTGGCTGAAAAGTACCAAACTTCGCGGCAGGATCTGCAGAGGTTGCAGTAGCTGCTTCTGAGAATCTGCGCCGATGCCGAGGATGCCCAGGATGCTTGTCCTTCGTCACCCTCATCCATTTGAGGGACAAGCTTTTTCGGACGGAGGGAGTACTAGCTAGCAAGATGTGTCAGCTCTATACAAAAAGTAAAAAAGAGAGTCTGAGGAGAAACATTAGCTACTTAGCCAAGGGCTTATTTATTCAGATGAAGATGGCAAAAGTGATTACAAACACAACCGGTAATTAGGGAGCCATATGTACCGGATACCAGTCACAGTATACTCCATACAAGATCGAGTCAAGAACCAGATCAACTTAAATAAATATCATCAACTTTTACACCAGCAAAGCAAGGAAGTCTCATCAACCAATCAGGTGAGCCATGGTCCATAGACAAGAAGAGAACCACCAGTAAATCAAAGCAATGTCACCACGGTGCCAAAGAGCGCTTCTCTTCTTCATCTATGCTGTGGTACTACTGCTGTGCCGGACAAACTCGCAAGCAGTTGTGTAGCTGTAGTACGGTGGTATGACAGACCTCCAGGACAAGACCTCAAATTTTCCCCTTGGCATAGCGCTCCAGGTGCCGGATAGCAGATCCACCATTGTTATCTTCGGAAGCCCACCATGAGAAGCAGGACCATTGTGGCAGTGACTACTTTGCAAAAGGAACTTAGTATCCTCAGAACCATGCCGCCTTTTAGCCAAGCTCAAAATATACCGAGGCTGATCTTCCTCAGCAGGATATTCACCTAACAACAAGATATTCTTCTGCTTGTACTCCCTAAGGTGTCTGAGAACCCTGTACCAGAACCGAGCACTAAGATTTTCTCTCAGTAAGGCAGCAGCAACATATGCGTATAAGAAAGATCCACACATCTCTACGGCTATCTCCATGGCTATGGATGTTAACTTCGGGTGCTCCTCCGGATCCGTGCTACCAAACACGAGCATCCTGAAGAAATACCAGTAAGCTTCTTTAGACAAATAGTTTAGCCTGACGGCTTCCGTTGTTCCAAGACTGGCCACTTTCTCTGATCGGCTTGTGATTATGATCTTACTCCCATGTGGCATGCATCGTTCAGAAGAGTGCAGCAGTCTCTTCCATACTCCTTTGTCCACGTCCCCTAAGAGCTCAATGACTACCAACGACTTCTCTTCATCCAAGGAAATATTTTGATGCTTGATCACGCAATGATCTCTAAAAGTTGTCATCGTTTCATCTTGAAGGTTGTTTCCAATGTAGAGCAAGATCAAGGAGAAGTGGTTTTGTACACGCTCATCGTTGCAAACATGTTCCACAAGAGTGCTCTTCCCAACATATGCAGAACCAACAACTGGAAGGACACCCACATTTCCATACGGAAGCTCTGCTTGTAGCAAGAAGCGGATGGCTTGTTCCCTCTCCATTTGGCGGCCAAACATATACTTGTCCACAAATAAATATGCACCATAGGGTTGGCGGTACATGCGAGGGTAGCTCATCAGAAATATAGCAAACTCCTTCATATCAACAAGCATGCTTTCTAGGCCAAGAACAACCTGTTTAAGCTCCTGACTGCTTACTCTAACAGTTACCGTGCTCTCAATCTGAGTGTTGCTAGAAAGGCGGCGAAAACGCTTGGCCGGATTGAAATTGGATTGAGCAAACAAGAAGTGACTCACCTCCTCGTCATCGGTCTTCTTCTCTCTGCACCTGAAGGCATCGAGAAGGTAGTACCCTCTGAACATTTGCTCTCGCATCGTGCTAGCTTGATGTATCATCCCCCGGTTTGTGACACATCGCCCCTCAGCCTCCTCGACAACAGCACTTATCCTCAGAAGCAGCTGGCGCAGCCTCTGCAGATCCTCCTCAGCGGTTGTCTTCTCGCGGCGCTTCTCGACCACGAAGGATATAGCTCTGCCAACAAGATCACCAAGAACCACAGAGATGATTGTCTCCATTGTGAAGCGCGAATGAACAGGAACTCCTCCCAGCACGTCACTATATAGATGGTGCTCTGAGCTCGAAAGACTTAAGACTTTGTTGACTCGATGACTTTGACAGTCAGCCAGAAGCTTCAGAAGGGCAAGTGTGGTATAAAATTCAGAAATGATTGCTTCCATTGTGAAACGCAAACAAACAGAAAGCCCTCCCAGCCTCTTACCAGATAGATGGTGCTCTAAGCTAGAAAGACTTGGGAATTTGCTGACTCAATGACTTTGAATGGTTCGCTCAAAGCTTCAGAAGGCACTTGTGAAAGACTTAAGACTTTGTTGACTCGATGACTTTGACAGTCAGCCGGAAGCTTCAGAAGGGCAAGTGTGGTATAAAATTCAGAAAATAGTGTTTTCCTAGTCTTCATTGACCCATCCAACGAAGGCGACATTGTCTTGACAGAAGAAAAGTATTTTTTTTATATTCATCATATATCAAAATGGTGGATATATAGGTATAGCATGTGGGAGCTCAATGAACCATACGTCCTAAAACTACAAAGAGATGAATAAATAAATAAACATACAGAATAAATGAGCATGAACTTCAACCAGATTCATAATGCTAGAACAAGACACTTTTTACTTAAATTTTTGGGGAAATGCTTTCATAAACTTTGTCAAGAGTGACACTGGCAAATTATAAAGGTTCAGAAAAACAGATACTAGACCGGCATTTATCACCCCGTTCCAGAACTTAAGAATAAATTATTAGCTAAGGGCTCTAATACAGTTCATTTGATTTGATGTAGAGAAAAATGACGAAAGTGGGATCTGAAAATATGTCTAGAATTTAGTATGCGGCATCATCATTGGTTCACACGCTATAATCATGTGATCTAATATGCCCTTGAAGCTTGATCAATCCATGACCTATGTTCTCGGAAAAGCATGATTAATCCGGAAAATGATTAAAGTACAACCAAATCCACCATGGATTACAAAATTATTCGTTCATCAATCATCTGCTATCAGTATCCGA
This sequence comes from Triticum dicoccoides, assembly GCF_002162155.2. Lineage (NCBI taxonomy): Eukaryota > Viridiplantae > Streptophyta > Magnoliopsida > Poales > Poaceae > Triticum > Triticum dicoccoides. Next base: position 548,885,227 of record NC_041380.1, on the reverse strand, counting down.
GCATGGTTGCTCAGCTGAAGAAACAATTGGTCATACACACTAGACTACAGTTGATGTTCATCCACAAGCGAACAATACCAAAACAAAATCACTATGTATTTGGTAGCACAACACGGTTACTGATACAGAGGATGAGTAATAGACCTTGCACAATGGCTCCCCTCAGATGGTGTAGTCGGACCACTGCCGTATGAAGGAGGTGTGATCCATGGACTCTCCGGGCATGTCCTCGTCCTTGTCGGACTCGCCCTTCCTCCCTCCAATCAGCCTGGCAGGGTTGCCCACCGCGGTGCTCCTCGCCGGCACATCTATCAGCACCACGGAGCCAGCCCCAATCTTTGCCCCGGCTCCAATCATGACGTTGCCGAGGATGGTGGCGCCGGCGCCTATGAGCACCCCGTCCCCAATCTTGGGGTGGCGGTCGCCGACGGCCTTGCCGGTCCCGCCGAGGGTGACGTGGTGGAGGATGGAGACGTTGTCGCCGACGACGGCGGTCTCCCCGATGACGACGCCGGTGGCGTGGTCGAGGAGGATGGCCTTGCCGACGACGGCGGCGGGGTGGATGTCGACGGCGAAGACGTCGGCGACGCGGGACTGGAGGGCGAGCGCGAGGGGGCGGCGGTTCTGCGCCCAGAGCACGTGCGCGACGCGGTGCGCCTGGATGGCGAGGAAGCCCTTGTAGTTGAGGAGGCAGTGGGAGAAGCCGACGCAGGCGGGGTCGCGGGCGCGCGCGGCGAGGAGGTCGGCGACGACGGCGGCGCGGAGGGAGGGGTGCGCGGTGAGGGAGGCGAGGAAGAGGTCGTAGAGGAGCGTGGAGAGGAGGGTGGAGGAGCAGAGCTTGTTGGCGAGGTGGAAGGAGAGGGAGCGGGGCAGGGAGGGGTGGGAGAGCACCGTGGCGTAGAGGAAGGAGGCGAGCGCCGGCTCGGCGTCCGCGTCGCGCCGGGCCTCCGCCTTGATCTGCGTCCACACCCAGGACTCGTCGTCCTCCGACTCCGGCGGCGGGTAGGCCGGCACCACCTCGGACGGGAGCGCGGGCGTGGCGGGCGGCGGGTGCTGGCGGCCGCTGTCGGGCTCGCGCGCCTGCGGCTGCTGGCCCGCCGGCATCGCCGCCGGCCGGAGCTGCGAGGGATGGATGGATTGCTGGTGGGTGGGTGGGTGAGTGAGGAGGAATTGCGGGCCGCTCTCCCTGCGGATCAGATTGCGGGGGCGGAAAAGGCCGAGGCCCAACGGAGCGCACGAGACGGACAAGTGGGGCCCGTAGAAAACAGGAACGTGTCTGGTCAGGTGGTGGAGTGAGTGTAGAACTTTGGCGACGAGGAGATAGGATTCGGAGGGCAGCCGTCGGAGACTTTTTCTGGTTCCCTTTGCCTCCAGCCACCATGCTGTCAGGCTAATCAGCGTGATTTTTACGACATTCGTCGGCAACGTTTTCACAACGGATGCGATGAGAATAAAGGTACTCTGATTCTTCAATCGCGGTGAAGGTATTCTGATTCATCGGGCGCTGTCAGGAAGCCAGACAGGAGCTTCCTCATCTTCGTCTCACCCATCGCTCCCGCACGATTGAAAATTTCATGCACCGAATTTTTCCTCTTCCTCCCGAGCCGCTCGCGCGGGTGGTTCCGAAGGCGCCAACTCTAGCCTCGCACGCTCCACTCCACGAGCTCCCCTGGCCGTCTCCGCTGTCGGCGCCAGCGCCCGACCGTCGAAGGCGTCGGGCGAAGTCGGTGCGCCCCGACGGGCCTCCCACGTGCGGGGGAGAGGCGTCAAGCGGGCGGCGTGGTGGATCTCTTTGGTGGAGCGGCGGGCGGCGAGGAGCGCATGGTGAGGCTGACCACGACCGAGGGATCTCGAAGGCTATTGCATGCTCTACTCCGATTACTTCGTCGATGCTCCACTTCACGGCGACAAAACATTTCAACGCCGTTATCTGATGAGCCGAAAGCTATTTCTCAGGATTGTGAATTCCATCCGGGAGTTCGACAACTACTTCAAGTGCAAGATGGAATTGCATCGGCAAATTTGGATTCACCTCGATCCAGAAGTGCACGACAGCGATGAGGATGCTTGCATACGGAGCTCCCGGTGATTCACTCGACGACTATGGGCGCATGGTCGAGTCCACCACCATTGAGTGTTTCTACAAGTTCTGTCGGGCAGTGGTGGCAGTGTTTGGACTGCAATACTTGAGAACACCCAATGCGGAAGACACTGCTCGGATCCTAGCACAGAATGCAGCAAGAGGATTTCCTGGGATGCTTGGAAGCATCGACTGTATGCATTGGAAAATGGAAGAACTGCCCATTTGCTTGGCAGGGGATGTACAAAGGCGCAAAAGGCGGTTGCAGTGTGGTACTTGAGGCAATGGCCACACATAACCTCTGGATTTGGCACTCCTTCTTTGGTATGCCAGGAACTCACAATGATATCAACGTGCTGCAATGCTCCCATGTCTTTGCCAAGCTTGTTGAAGGTCATTCTTCTCCGGTGAACTTCGAGGTCAAATGGGCGACACTACAACAAGGGGTACTACCTAGCTGATGGCATCTATCCGAGATGGCCTGCATTTGTGAAGACTATCTCAAACGTTGTGCCAGGAGGCAAGAATTCCCAGTTTGCCAAGGTGCAGGAGGCTTGCCGGAAGGATATCGAGCGAGCATTTGGTGTGCTCCAATATCGATTTGCTGTTGTCCGGCACCCTGCTCAGACCTGGTCGAAAGATCAAATGTGGGAGATCATGACTTGTTGTATCATCTTGCACAACATGATCATCGAGAGCGAGCAAGAAGAGCCAGTGTTTGACACTGAACCATACTACAGGCAGGGTCCTCTAGTCGAAATTAATCACCAGCTACCGGCAACCTGGACTGCCTACCTCAGTATGCGTCAGGAGATCCGAGACCCACAGGTGCATCATCAACTGCAGCAGGATCTGATGGAGCACATATAAAGGCTCAAGGGCAACACCGGGCGCGACGTGTGATGAAATATGAGTTTTTATTTGTTGAACTATATAATTTGTATTGAATTATTTGTTGTTGCACTATTTTGTTGAACTATTTAATGAACTATGTGATAAAAATATGTTTATGTTGGTAATTGAACGTCGAGCCACGACGAACCACGCTGAATATGACCTATTCTCGCCCATATGATCCCTTTATTTGCCGAAAATGGACCGAAAACTGGACCAATATCAACGCCTGAAGGCGACCTAGAGGCGACGGCTGGATGTCCAACCACTCCCAACGTCGATTGTATCGACGGCTCGCCCCCAAAAGGCGATTTTTATGCCTTCTGGGGGACCAACGGCTGAAGATGCTCTCAATGCGATCGACGGAGACGTTCTAGCTACTCCCTCCATCTGGATTTATTGGGCTCGTCGACACAATCGGCAGGACCAAGAAAACGAGTAATTAGTTTCGGTTAGAGCAAAAATCTCGACATTAGCTGTACCGGACGTTTCGGAAGTCATGTATATCTTAATGCCCCAGCAGTAACTTCGCAATTACCGCGCACACACAGCCGCTTTCCTGGCCAATCGGAAGAGCTGGAGCGCATGCAGTCTATTAACTCACCCACGATCCCATCCAATACTATCGCTGCATGCAACGGCTGGGTTGACTCCCTTGATTTTCTATGAAAAGAACAGCAACCGAACACTGAATAAAATCGACGGCCTAATAAAAACGGACAGGCCTCGGTTGCTTATGGGTCCAATAAACCCGGACGGAGAGAGTACTAATTAAGACGTGGGCTTGGCGATCTCAGCAGCACCGACTCCAGCTGCGTTACCACACCAAGAGCGAACCAACCTGTGATTGAGATGGTTAGTTGGACAGTGGTATCCCCAATCCACCAGGTTTCAAATCCTGATGCTCGCATTATTTCTGGATTTATTTCAGGATTTTCGGCGATGCGCTTTCAGTGGAAGGAGATGTTCCCGTCGACGACGAGGCGCCTACGATAACTTCGTAAATCTCAAGATGATATGCCGGCTCAGTCTCTCGGAGATGCTCATAGAGATAGGGTGGGTATGTGTGCGTTCATAGGGATGAGTGTATGCGCGTGTATATGAGCGCTTGTGTCTGTACTGATGCTAAAAAAACCACTTACCAGGATACGATGACGGGAAGCTTCGTTTGGTGCCATTAAACCCTTTAACAGTCGCTACAAGGGCGACCTCTCGTGCATGCCACGTCGAAAGTATTGGTTGGGCAGGAAAAAAAAGAGAAGTAAAAAGAAAAAGGGAAAGAACGGAAAACTTGTCAAGCGAAACCTTCCGCCTCGAGCGCCTCCTTCTCCCCCCATGCCCTCTGCCTCGAGCGCCTCCTCCTCCCACTCCAGCGCCGCCGCTACCCTCGGCCCCCTCTCTCTATCCAGTGATGTCGCCTCTCCTCCCCTGTACGTGCGCCACCGCCCCTCCGCCTCCTCCTACCTGTCACCGTCTCGCCGCTGCAGCCGTCCCCAAGGTGAGAAAGCTATCAAGGCTAGGTTTCACCAGAAAGGAAAAAAATCCCCATTCCCTCCGGCGTCTCTTACTCCCCGCTGCCCGCCTACTCTTCCTCCCGAAAGTATATTCTTCATCCTCGACGCAGAAGGATAGCACGGATTGCAGAGATGCCCTGCCACCGTGCTCCTTTTCGCTGATCCCCTTCCACCAGATTGGCTGATGAGGGGAGGTCCAATAGGTCCATGGTGGGGATGGAGCAACGAGGCCGGAGACCCAGGCGACGGATGCCTCATGGGTAGAGGGGAGGTTGACAATATGGACAAGGAGCAACGGTGTCATATGGATCTGCAGGGAGGCATCTTCGAGGGATGGCTGGTGTCAATGTGAGTTTCTGTCAATCCTTCTCTCTCTCTCTCTCTCTCTCTCTCTCTCTCTCTCTCTCTCTCTCTCTCTCTCTCTCTCTCTCTCTCTCTCTCTCTCTCTCTCTCTCTCTATGTGCAAAGATCGCACCGTTTCATTGTGTGTGCATGTTTGATTTCATTCTCACTGTTCCATAAATGGTTTTCTCCTATCATTTTTGTTTACATGATGATAGGTTATGCAATTTTGGAGTTAACAAATCTGCTTAGTTATCTGTATATTGGTCAGTCCCTGTCATTGCTGATTGTTTTGAGTCATCAATACTCATATTTGTGCAAACTGAGAATTAGTTTTGTATTGCAGATTTGTGTTGGTATGCCCTACATATCGGTTTCATCGCCCAAGCACCTTCTGCGGAAAGAAAGAAAAAGGCAAGTACTCCTGAGGATGGCATGTATTATTCCTTCGGTTAACAAGTTCATGCATGGTTAATTATTAATTCATTCATAATCGGTAATCTTGAATGTATTTATAGGCTTTCAACAATTACAGTCAGGGCAGTCTTCTAATTGTATCAGCAACATATACTGCAACGTGGACCACCGGGTCAAGAACTCCAGCTTGGAAAAGTACCTTTACCATGCACTATGCAATGACAGCTACCCAAATGCTAAGAATAACAGGTAATACCTCTCTCTGGCATTGAATTTATTCAGAAGTGTTCAGCTATAATAATTATCATTGTTTGCTTGCTAAACAAATATGATAATGCTCCTTTATTAGTACAAATTTTGGAGCATTCATACATGCATTAGATGCGGATAGTAGTATACTAAAGCAAATTTTCATACTAACTACGAGGTTCACTGTGACAAGAGATCAAGTATTCACACTCTGCCATTTCGTTTGCTAGATAGATGCACTTGAATTTCTTTCTTCCATGACTCTTAACTATGCCACTCTATCCACTCTGGAACCACACCAAACGGTAATACTTGATGAATATATAGGTTCCTAGGTCTAATATGCCATCTGTTGCTTGACACCGCACCTGTTCTAACTAGCATCACAAAATCCTTCAAGTTCTCATGTAATCTAGAACATCCCTCTTTATACAGATTTACAGAACTCTAATTCACAATATAAAATTGTACTCCCTCTGTTCCTAAATATTTGTCTTTTTAGAGATTTCAAATGGACTACACACACACACACACACACACACACACACACACACATATATATATATATATATATATATATATATATATAGACATATTTTAGAGTGTAGATTCACTCATCTGCAGCCGCCGATAACTCCGACCCTGAGCTCCATCCATCCGCTGCCCCCTACCCCGTCCGCCTGCCCCGGAGTCGCAGCCGTGGATAGCCCCATCAACCGCAACCTTCACCAGCCACGCACAAACCTTCCGAAGACAAATTCCAGGTAAGTGCATGGGATCCCCCATTTGATTCATATCTGTGTCTACCTATGTATCTATCTATCTAGAACACCTCTCTTGTGTTGGTTGCATCTATGTTATGCCTGACAAGTTATCCATGCTATGATAGCTCCATATGCCTGACGAGTTGTACATCATCTATGTATCTACTAAGTTATCTATGACGCTTAACAATCATCCATGTATCTATCTTTCTTATTAGTACTCCAAAACTAAGTCTTGTTTGGTCATCAATTTGTTCTCTGTTGGCATGCAAATTCTGCAAGGGTTTTTTGGTCTCCTAATTTAGTCCTAGGAGTGATACAGGTTGTCAAGTTTTATGTTGTTGACCTGCTTCAGGCCATGTTTCTCTGTTTCTTGAGTTATAATTGTTTGCAGACTATTTTGTGAGAGTTCCTGATTCTTTTCTTTTCTTAAGGAAGCAAACACATATTGTTTTCTTGAAAAGATTGACAGCTTGGACTTTGAATTTGCCGTATGTTAGTCATACTAATTTCTGGAGCAACTTAAAAGTTTTTGTAGGACCATAGCAAAGAATTATAGCACCAGCCACTTTATTTAAGGATAGAATTTTTTTTTTGCATCTACTTGTTGTACTAAAGTATCATGGTTTTCTGAATTTAATATGTAAACGTGTTTTGTCAAATCCAGTGAGCGACGCATTTGTGGGATAAAAAAAATCTCGGTAGCCGTGTCATTCCCGTCCGCTGCACTTTCCTGTGGTGGATCTTGATTCAGGCGGCACATCGTTTGTTTGATCTGTTCATTGACATGATCTTATCTCCTCCCATCTCTTGGCTTTTATATCAAGGTTCCTATTTGCTGTTGAAATCTCAGAAGAAATTTATGGAAGGTTTGTCTATCATTTCCAATTTATATTCGCAGGTTAGTCTTCCCCAAAACTGACAATTTCTGCAATTATTTTTGGCCGCTTTGGTGGTGAGACTGAAGGCAGTATTCCATTTTCGCCAAACAAAGCCAGCGCTACCTGTTTCTGAATTGCATCGGGGAGGGGCGAGTGGCAAGATATATTGCCTTAGGAAGCAGAACTTTTGTGGCTTTTCCGGAAGGATTTGCTGCATGAGTTGCTTTTATTTACATATAGTTTGTGTGAACAAGTCAGTCTAATAATCCCAATATGGTGACCAATAGCATGCTAACTTCTTGCAGGATCAGCTGAAACAGCAAGGCTTGGGCAAGCAAAAGAAGAGACAGAGAGAGATAGCCGAGCATCATGCCAAATGGAGGCCGATTTCCAAGGAAGCTCACTAAGGTATGTATCGTGCATCTGCATATTCAATCTGTTTGTTTATAAGATAATAACAGGGCTTTTGATCATTTATATTCTTGGCATTTCCACTTCCAGACCAGTAGTGACTCTGGCGCAAACGTCAAACGCCTTGAGCAAGAGACGAACATAAAGATCGAACAGCTGAAGCAGCAGGTAGCAAACATCTCTCTAGAGGTGATTCAGATGCTTCTGAGGTACGTCACCACTCTGAAGAACTAAGGGTTGATGAGTCAGTGCTGCATATGATGGCAACTTTGTATTATTTGTTTGTACACATAGTGTACTACATTTCTATGTGTTTTTTGGGTAGAATGTATACAGAGTGGCGTTACCTACAACTGCTAATATGTGTAGGAAGCTTCCTTCACACGCCTCATATTTTGTAATGGAAGTGGTTCCTCTGCTAACAAATCTTCTGAACTACCATGATGCAAAAATATGCTTGTTGTTTGTATTTGGATACCCTGATTATACCATGATACCATCTATTCTTAGATGTTGATGCTCTGCATCGATTTATTTCAGATGCTGGAACATGCTTCCGTTTTCCTGACTCGTATAGCAGAATCGTTTGCTTCATCTCCAGAGAAACTGGATCAATTGTGCAACCATGGATAGGCTGCACAAGCTCCTAGCTTAATACTCCCTCCGCCCAAAATAAGTGTCTCAACTTTGTACTAACTTTAGTACAAAGTTGTACTAAGCTTATGACACTTATTTGGGACCGAGGGAGTAGTTGTTAGCAACTGGGCGGGACAAGCATCACTGGGTACATTATACAACATGCTTCTATTTCACTTTTTACTGCTACTGTATTATTTACGGAAATTTGCTAACTCTGGCTCATATATCCTTGAAGGGAGTAATTGTTCTGTCAATATGTGCAAGTGGATCTTCAATGGCAGCTAAAACTCTCCTCCTCCATGGAATTAGTGGCACACTTAAGATATCCTTTCAGGTTCTGGTTTGGTTGCTGGTACAACTGTATCCCCCACTAGGCCAGCTGATCAGGTGATTATTGCTTTATTAAGTTTAGGAATCACTCACCCTCACCAGCGTGTTGATGAATTGACAAGATGACTAGCTCTCTAGATTTTTCACTTTCCTTTACATATTACAAATTCAAATCTGTTGGTCCTAATGTCCTATTGATAAGAAGAAATGATAAAAATTACTGATACACTTCACTGGTGATATTACTTCGTTTTCATAACTGACACCGTTAGAATGCACAGAGCTACTCTGTTGCTTTCCATTTTGTGCGTGATATTGTAGCATGTTAATTTGGATCTCCAAGACATAGATTCTCTCTTTCCTTCTCTGCAATATCTAATTTCGAGTGTGTTGCTGTTCCTTTTTCATTGCCTAATTGGAGTGATATTGTAGCATTTTATTGCAATGCCACTGTAGGGAGTAAACTTGCAGTGTGGTACATGAGAGCATGTATATAATGATTGGTAAGATCAAGCTTTTTACCAATTTATACTGATTTAAACTTGTTGATATGGCGATAGGGTGTCCAGTGTACATGATTGTCGATTAAATTTTTATATAAACTTCTTTCAATTTGTTCCACTATGGATATGGACCTTTTTTCTATGAACTCCCTTTTATACCTTGGTCTGTTTTTGTTCGTGGTGCAACTTAAGACCATCCTGACATATTAGCTTATATTGTCATTTTTCTGAAAGACACATGATCAGGTCTTAGGGTGTAGCATTTTCATAATTTCAGATTAGCTATCCCAGTCTCAAAATTTATAGATTGGGTGGATCGTGTGCAGGTACA
>NC_041380.1:548859853-548875454 GCF_002162155.2 Triticum dicoccoides | reverse complement strand
CAAGGAGCAGCTGCTGCTCCAACCTTGCACCGCCGACCTCACACCGGCCCAAGCAGGGGTGGCGCGCCTCATCCTCATCTTCCTCTCAGCGCGGATAGAGATGGCGGCGGCTGGATCTGGCTAAGTGGCCAGTGAGGATGACGACTTCACCCCCGCCCCCAGTCAAAGTCAACCGACCACTTCCATCGGGCGTCGCCATGTTCTTCCTCACGCGTCGCCGACCGGCGGCGAGAAAGAGGACATCGTGAGGCTCGAGGAGGTTGCCATCACCACCGGCGAAGAGGACGAGGACCTCCTACTTGATATGTAAGCCGTCGTTACTTCTGTTGACCTGACCCGATCGGATCCTGCTCGTCAGTATCCGTATGTTTTCATGCATGGATTTCACTTTAGTTCATAAAAAAGTGATGTAGTACTAAATTTTAATTTCAACATATATCAGGACAACTCAGCCGTGAACTTTAAAAGAGCAAACAAGGTTCTGGTATTGGAGTCTGAGCTGGTAATTTCTGATTATCTTCACTTGAATGTGTAAAGTTTTGTTTAATCCATTTTCCTTTTGTTACTTGTGTTTGCACGTCTCTCAACCTCACAAACATTTGACACCTGAAGCCTTTCTATGTAGGTGGGAAAGTGATTCAAGAAATTTATATAGCGTTACCTGAATGCACAAGAGTTGCTGCTGGAACTCCATTAGTACAGTTACAGGACTTCTTAATATGCCATGCTAATTCAATTTAACACATGACACACTGACCAGCCATAATATTTAATTAGATAATGTGTTGTGCAATGTTTGGCATTCTTGTCTGCAGTTCATGGCAATAATTTCAGTACTTGAGATTCCATAATCCATAGTAGTCTTTTGGTCTGCTTAGTTGTCAATTATACAGTTGGAAAAAACAATTGCATATTTATTACTCTTCCCAGGTGTGTCCAGAGATCTAATGCTTCGACACTACAGATGTCTCTGCTAAATGGTTTGTTCGATCGCATGGGATGTGCTAATGGAGATGGTGAGGAAGACAAGTAGAGATGTGTGATGGTAAGGGGTTAACTAAATTAATCATGCAACATTTGTTTGCTATGTGATCTGGGAATTATATCTTACAGATTGCCTTTCGTCTCCCTTTTGATTAGTACTCTTGTCATCTACATGGATAGATTCTTCTGTCCTAAATCACGTGGAAGGTTGCGATCACTGTATGGGCACCTACATTGCTCCTTCTCCTTGACTATATGAGATTTATACCCGTTGCTCAAGTATGTCATGAGGTGATTTACTATCTTCAATGGTTCCCAATTACTAGGAATGGTAATTTTTTGAATGTATGTTGTTGTGCTCTCATAACTGGGATCATCCATATGATGCTCATGTTGATCTCGTAGTGTAGTCTAGGTTTATGTATTTGGTAAATATTATTTTCCCATGAATTTTCTGTACTACATAAGAAAGGTTAGTTTGCAATACGAGGCCATTTGCTATTTTAAGGGGATCTCTGTACTGGATAAGCAAATTATGTAGGTACCATTTTTGTATAGCCATTTCTTCCTTTTGACTATTTTGTTTAGACTTTGGACTTCCAAATTAGATCTATGGTCTACAATGTTAAGTTCAGAAGCAAGTTCTGTACTGTCATTTTTTCTGTAGATCTCTCTTGTCTCGTATATTGGAGTGGGGAAACTTTGCAATCACTCATGGATAGATGAAGCTGTCAAGCACTTGTGCTTTTGCTTTTGTGATTCCATTTACTTCTTCTTAACAACACACTTCTACAGTGTTTTGTGATATAAACATTTAGAAAACTAGGCGTGATGTGTTGTGAACTCATGACTGCTAGCCTTTTTTTTGTTTTTTTGTTTTCCATTTTGGGTACATAAAAAGTCAATAGTTTTTAGCACAAGGTTTATTTTATTTTATTTTATTTACCAGGTTAACAAAGGACTTGAGTATACATTAAAGTATAAGCACCATGATTTATTCAGATGTTTGACACTTGACAGTATCCGAGATGCCGCAACAAGGTCTGGTGTAGTGTTTTACAATGTTGTCATTTCTTCACTTTGCAAAAAATGGGAAACTGATCGTGCCATTGATTTATTTCGCCCACATGGTGTTGATTATTTCATAATTCATCATTTTTATTAACTTATTCATGTGAAGTGTAATCTTGAAAGTTGCATTTGCAGACTATACCATCTGAAATGTCGTTTATTAATAACTGCTGGAGTGTATATCCTTCGTTAGAGTGAGTACGAAAAACTGAACCAAAAAGGGAATGTAATGTTGTCAGCGAGGATGGGATTCTTATGCCTCAGGTTTCCCTTTGTATCACTGAGACTTGAGAGTAGATTGTAGGGTAATACATTCTACATGCATGTGTGTTGTAGTTGTAGCAAGTTAGACAAGGTACCCCCCTAATGCCGAGAGTATGGAGCTGACGAAGGCTATCAACAACAAGCTTCAGGGTGCGTGCACGCAGATGAATTTCTCGTTTTTGGAATAGCCATATTGAATAAGTAGTCTAACTGACTTCCTTGTTGTTTGTTTATCAATATGCAGAGGAGAATGGTCTAACCTATAGCCCAGATCAGGTGCTAGCGTCCAATGGAGCTAAGCAGTGCATTGCACAAGCTATGCTTGCTCTTTTCTCACGTGCTGATGTGGTAAAGTTATCATCCTTGTGCATTGATTTTTTTTGAACAAATACTTTTCATACTAGCTTAGACAATACGATGAAAATAGCAGCACCAAGTGGTTATCATGTACTCCTTTTGTTGTCCCCAGTTCTTAAAAGTTAGCAGATTGCTTCTAAATGTATTGTAGCACATTTGATTAACTTCTTGAGTATCATAAACAAATGTGATGATGCAGGTCTACAAACAGTTCTGAACATAAGCACTAGAAAATATTTTTGCTGCGATGACCATATAAGCAAATAATGTGTATCTCCATTGCTCATGTTTGATATTCATTCCTAATAGTATGCTTGTGTTATTGCTTGGTACATATTGTAGTTTTAGTTATTTGTTTAATATTTTTGAATCATTGACCCGCCTTTCTCATCTTTCTACCTAGAGTATGGTGATGTACAAAGCTCTTGATATATGTAGTGTGGTTGATTACGAAATGTACCAAAAAGTGGGTGCAACTTATATTAAGTTATACTCACGAGTCTTGATGTTGATTGAATTGAAACTTTGAAATGATTATAATTGAGATTTGAAAATGTTACCCAAACCTCTAAGGGTAGTTGCATCCTGATGCTTTACATCCTCTGGATGTCTTTTTCTTGAATTTATGGTACCTGCACAAACACATCCTTTACCCTTTTATTTCCAGTTATGACAACAACGCAGGCTATTTTGGGGAATTTGATTATTTGCCATCACTTATTTTGTAGTTTGATGATTTGCCCTCCGTTACTTTGTAATTGATCCCATGACACCTTTTACCTGGCACTTTGCTAATTTGCCCTCTGGCAAGTGGGTCCCACAAACAAAGACCAAAATACCCTTGCCAATCGATTGACCAGAATCGATCCAGTCGCTCGTCGTTCTCATCCCCTTCTCTCGCACAGGAGGTGAGTCTCTCTCTCCCGCTCCCTGGACGGCGGCGGCGGCTACTGGACTCGACGATGGCGGCTACTGGACCCCCGGCCAGGAGGTGAGTCTCTCTCTCCCGCTCCCGCCCTCTCCCTGGGCACATAGGGTTAGGGTGACTAGTCGCCGCCACCGCCCCTCGCGTTTTGCTCCGCCGCCCTTCGCGTTTTGGTCCGCTGCCGGCAACCACCTGCCTGTGCGCCGCCGCTCCGGCCACCGCTTGCCCATGCGTCCCTATCGCCCGTGTGCCCGTGCGCGCCGCCACTGCTGCTGCACTTGGCCGTGCGTGGTCAGTTGCTGGATTTGTCTCAAAATCATATCTGTAGATTTGTCTCAAAAATTATTTCCTGGTTGTATAGAAAATAGTGGTCAGTTGCTGGAACCCAAATGGGATAGAAGGAACCCCAGATTAATGGACGTTTCTTGCTTGTTGTTGGAGATCTCATGATTTCTTGCTTGCTGCTGGAGCCTCATGATTGTTTGCTTGCTTGTTGTTGCAGACCACATCATTGAGATGAGTTAGGTATTGGAGATGGCTGAACCGAAGACGGGTGAGCACGTTGTTGCAGATGGCTTCGACTTTCCTCTTTTGTTTGTTCCGGAGCTGAGGTGAGAAAGCAAAGTAGCTTCTTTTTGGTGCTCATCTGAATGCACGTTAGCGAATAGACTCTAACTCCATCGTATATTGTTCGTTATTGGTCATTGTCGAGTAGGCCGCCTCCGCCGCCGTTGGTGTTCACATTAACTATTAGAGTAGCTCGTTATGTCTACAAGCTTGATGATGGAAGCGAGCAAGTTGTTGACAAGCATGATGTTGTGTTTGATTTCAACATTTCTGGTATGTCATGGGTTAGCTTCAATGAAGCTGTGGCAGAACATATCAAAATGGGGATAGGCCAGGAGATACATATGGCACTACAATTGAGTATCATACGGTGTGGAAAGGCAAAGATATAGCACAAAAAGAGATTTATGGTAGCATGAGGCAAAGTTTTCAATATTTGTTTAACTTCAAAGCGGAAGTTGAGAAGAGATCCCCAGGAAGCATTGTAGAGGTGGATATGAAGATGGTTAACGGTATAGTTCGCTTTAACCGATTCTTTATGGCTCTTAAACCTTGCATTGATGGCTTTAAAGTTGGTTGTAGACCATATCTTAGTATAGACTCAACTGCACTCACCGGTAAATGGAGATGTCACTTAGCCGCTTGTACAACATTAGATGGGCATAATTGGATGTATCTTGTAGCATTTGCATTCATTGATGGTGAAACCGATGAAAATTGGACATGGTTCATGTCACAACTCAACAAGGCATTAAGTCCTGTTTCCCCTCTAGCTATATGCACAGATGCATGTAAAGGTTTAGAGAATGCAGTCCAAAAAATATTCCCTCATGCAGATCAAAGGGAGTGTTTTAGGCATCTCATGGCTAACTTCTCTAAAAAGTTCCAAGGAGATGTGTTTGGCAGAATGTGGCCAGCTGCTAGGGCATATAGGCCACAAGTTTTTAACTACCACATGAATAAAATCCTAGCAGAAGCACCTGATGTGCATGAATATCTCTCAAGATACCACAACTTAAAATGGATGAGATGCATGTTTGACCCCTCCATTAAATGTGATTACATCAACAATAACCTTGCCGAGTCTTTTAATGGCTGGATTAAAGATTACAAAGATTTGCCACCTGATGAGCTAGCTGACACTCTTAGAGAGCTAGTCATGAAACTTCATGAGAAAAGGAGAAAGATTGGAATGAAACTGAAAGGAAAAATTATTCCAGCCATCATCCAACAAATTCATAATAGGACAAGGGGACTTAAACATTTGAAAGTTGGGAAATATGGAGTTGCAAGTTGTGAGGTGAGGGACACAAGTAAATACAACTTGCGACATGTTGTGAAAACTGACCAAAGCGAGTGCACGTGCTTGGAGTGGCAGCACACAGGGAAGCCTTGTGAGCATGCACTTGCTTTCTTGCTAGATAGAAGGAACCCCAGATGGGAGGATTATGTGCATGACTATTTCTCTCTGGAGAAGTTTCGGGCAACATATGCTGGAGAGATTGAGCCATTGACAGATAGGTCTCAATGGCCACATGTACAATTTCCATTTGACATGGAGGCTCCATTAGACAAGAAAAGAGGGGTTGGAAGGCCTAGAAAGAACAGGTACAAGAGCTTCCTCGAAGGTGGAGATGGTGGTCCTAAAAAGAAGAAAGAGCCAAAACAGCTAGGCAGCAAGAATAGATGCAAAAGATGCCACATTTTAGGCCATAGGCAGTCCACGTGTCCGTTGAATGGACCAAAGCCAAGGTACATGTAAATGATCAATGTAATCATCACTTGTAATGATCAATGTTTACTTCATCACTTATTTTACTGTGTACTAACTTGTTTACGTGTAGGAAAAGAAAGAAGAGAGCAACAAGGTATCCAGCTGATGATGATGCCTCGGCACCAGAACCTGAAGTGGCAGCCCCACAACTTGAAGTTGTTGTGACTCCCAATAGGGACATGATCACTATGCCACTTAGTCTTCAAGGCAGTCCAATCCAGTGACAAGAAGGTAACATACCCACATTCTATAGTAATGTTTAATTTTCCTTGCAATTCTTACATTTCTCAACACAAGCAGGATGTTGGCTACGACGTTGGCTGATGAGGCAACACATGCAGCACCACAACTTGAAGTTGTTGTGACTCCCAATAGGCACATGATCACTATGCCACCGAATCTTCAAGGCAGTCCCAATCCCGTGACTAGAAGGTAAACACATCAACTGTTCTTTGTAATGTTAATTTTTCCTTCCTAATCTTATATTTCTCAACACATGCAGGATGTTGGCTATGGCATTGGCTGATGAGGCATGGCAGCAACCTACCCCAACTGTGAAGGACACCACGATGGCATATGACATGGCCTCAACCTCGAAAGCTAGGAAGTTGACCCCGAAGAGAAGGAAGATCTAGTGTTGTGCATCATCTTCTATGTTCTCTATGCTTTTGGTTGTAATATGTCAGACTTGGCACGCATTACTTTGTGTGCAACATGGCACCAATTATTGCCTTATGTTTTTGGTTGTAATATGCCAGACTTGGCAGCCCCTACTAATTTGTGCAACATCACAGCCTTATGTTAGATGATGTATGAAAATGGATGATGTATGGACATGTGAAATGTATTGTGTTCAAATTGTGTGCTGGTACATGCATATGTTCATCTGAAAAGATATGTTATATTTTGGATCATATGTGCATAAATTGTGTGAGAAGTTAGAAAAAACAACCAAAATGCTGTCCAAATTAGGCCAAAATGATGCCCAAATTTTGAACTTTTTTTTAACAACCCAGAAAAAATTGAAATAATTTCAAAAAAACAACCACATATGTGTGACTATTGTGGGAAAATTTGAACTTATTTGGATCAAAGGTTCAACGTTTCCATGCATTTCAAGTTTGAGATCAGCTTGTTTGACCATCTGCCAATGCTTGCATCAGAAGAGACAATGAAGAGGAGCAGCACGAACTAGTCCTTCGAGCAGTAGCAGCAGCACATTCAGAATGGGAGCAGCGGCGGCTGACAAGAGCAGCTCGCCGTGAGCAGCTGGGAGAGACGAGGAGATGCAAGGGGAGCAAGAGGGAGAGGTGGTAGCGGGGCAGCAGGGGCCTCCGGGGAGCAGCAGGCCGACGGCAGCGGTGGCGTTGTGTGTTAGGAGTGAGCAACAGCTAGAGTTCAGACTGTGTGATTTAGTCAAACAGGTAAAAGGGCAAAAGTGTCCTCTGTTTTGTGCACTTAAGTTGTTTCTCCTTTGCAAAGATTATTTTTGTGTACACAAGTGGCAAAAGAACAAAGTGCAAACTAAGGAGTGGCACCTGATCAATTTCAATGTAATATGTGGCAAAATATCAAAGACCAAAGTAAACGGTGGCAAATAATCAAATCGCCCGGCTATTTTGGCACAAATCGCGCCAAGACGAAGCGCTGTGACTCGTGTTGATCTCGCGGTCGGCGCCGGAGGAGATGCACCGCCGGGCGCCGCCGCCTTGGCTGGCGACCCTGGTGGCGTAGCTCCTCCCCAGGCTGAGACCAGCCCGCAGCGCAGGGAGCGCCATTGACTCGGTCGATCGATGGAGGTGCCAAGGTGATGCTTGCTAGTTCGACTTTACGATCCCGCTCGGTCGATTTAGTTTGTGCGTCATGCGTCTCCGTTGTACGTTGAACCCAACCTCGGACCAATTTTATATCCGCGTGAGGCCGCCGGGCCGGCTACGATCCGATCCGAGATGAAGTTGTTTTCCTTCCTGCTCTCGGGTTGTAGGTTCTTTAGGAAAAGTTTTTTATAGCCACGCCGGTCGACCGTGTGAGGATTCCGACCGTTGGGTCGCCTCGGGGGCACGGCCTCCCTCCCAAGCGATCACTCTCTCTCCTTTTATTCTTTCACTAGATTATTGATGGCGCGCGTTGCCGCGCCCGTCTATTTTGATGGCAAATATTAGAGATTGAACTTTATGTGTGGATACATTTATTTTGAAGTTAAATTGACTTTAAGTGGAATATACATTTGTTGTTAATCCATCTATTTTGTTTATTAAAGTGATTTTTAGGTTAATACACCATTGCTAGTTTTATAGTCATCAAATAATGGACGTTGTCCATCCATGGTGGCAGTGGTGTATCAAAGGGAATGACATTAGGCTATTAGAAGAACAGACATAGTATAATCATGCACAACTAGTAGTAAAGATTTAGTTACATAGATAGCCATCATCCACATGGAAGAGCGGAAAATTATCGTGCTATTGTAGCAGTAGTTGTCTTTTAGCAGTAGATAAGTATATGAAATATGAATTTCACATACTAAGTGAACATATCAAATAATAAATACATACTTTCTGTGTGCAGCTTGTATAACAAGGGGCAAATGCGTAAGAACATCCATTTGAGAAAAGGACATGCAACACAATGCAAGCTTAGATAATCATGGTATAGCTTGTTGTCTTAGGACACAGATTATGAATATCGTAGATGGTCCGGTACATATGTATGCATAGATGGGATTCTAAATATATAAGGATAGCTTCCTTGACCTTCAGGTCTACTTTAGCCATCAATTTGTTTACACATATTTTTTGAACATTGTAGGACTGGAATGACTCAAGGGGCCTGCAAAAGCAGAGTGAGCATTACATATATACTAACAGTTAATAAAAAGATGAACAATTAAAGAAATGATTATTCTGTTTTACAAATTGGTAAATATGCTAGTAATGCCAATTATTTAAATTAAATAAAAGAGACAGCCATACCAGTGAGATTATAATTGTTGCATGTAGGTAGTTTGCCTTCTCTTGAGAAGTGGTCATGTGCTGTTGTAAAATAAGTTAGTCTTATTCATACATTAAATCTCAACCAATGGGCAAAGCAAACTTCCAAGTCCCTAGGTTCACCATCAATCAGGTTCTCCCTCAAAGAATGAGACTTCCTCAAAATATGAAATGACATTGACGAATCAAGCATCAAACCGGTATAGCAGAATGTATCACAATGCATATATCACATCATGATAAACTTGTTAACTCAATCAGATCTATCTCTTGACAATTTGTGACATGTTTAGTATTATAGCAGCACGTCAACTTTTTACAGAAAAGCTGCCTCTAAACAGCAAAATGTTCTAAGTCTAAAATAACTTTAGACAACAAAACAAGCAACTGGTTTATGTTGAAGTTCAGTTAGCATTTGGACGAAGCGCATGACGAAATAGACTATGTTGGATTATATTTGCATGAAGAGATGAGGTGTGTCAGTCCTGCGAGTGAACTAATTACCTGATCAGCAGCCATGGCAAATTGTGCATTGAAGAATTCACCAAGCAAAATATGAGAACCAGCCTCCATGATCTGTCTGAATCAAATAGTTGACCAGATCCAGGATTGACAAACCCCTGTACAAACTGAGTTTAGAAAGACATTAGCAGAAAAGAATTGCTGAGTGGAAAGGGAATTGTAGGGGAAAGAGAAAAATAAAGATAGTGGGCAATACAACCGTGAACCATAGCTGCTATAGTCAGAGAAGGACGGAAAGTTACATATTCAGGCGCATGAAGTCAAGCAGCTGCAGGCCAGGAAAATAACAATGTATATCTCCACTAAACGATGCAGGTGAACGGCAGCGCACATCAGTTGTCGTTAACACTTCCAAGAACTGATGATTCATCGCCTCTTTCAACCTGGCAGATGAGATTCAGTCGTCGGCTTCACCGAATAGCCATAGGGCTGCTTCGGTTCTCCCACGAAATCCAAGTGTCACGGCCTGCCTCACCCGCATGCCCCGCGACTGAGAAGGCAGTGCACTCAGCGGGGATCAGTCGCCGTGGCCTGCCTCGGCTTGCTGAAAGATGTTGTGCAGCTGGAGTGGAAAGGGTGGGCGAAGAGTGACAGGAAAGGAGGAATATATACACGTACCTGTACTCCTCGGCATCGGAAAGGATCGGCAGCCGCCATGAATGCGCGCTCCATAACTGAAGTGTGATTGCATCTTTAGAGTGTCAGCGGAGCAGTTTCCATCAGATGAGGCGTCACCCACATCGTGCGCCATGGGATCCCCTCGCGCGCGTCGGGCGGATCCCCAATGAAGATCGATCGCGCGCGCATCGATTGGATCCCCTCGCAGCGCCCGCACCGGCCGCATCGCGAGCGTCTCGATGCCCCTCTGTCACCGATCAGATCCTTTTTTTTGAACCTGTCACCCCTCTGTCACCGATCAGGTCCTTTTTGTATCAGGTGCAGGCCGATCCGTCGCTCTGGACCGTACATGCTCGGTTAGTTAAGTGGGCTGGAAACTCCCAAATCGCCTAATCGGCCCAGTTAACCAGAGGGCTTCATTTCGGCCTGCGGAGCAGCAGCCCACAGAACAGCTAGCCCAGGTTTGCCAGATGCGAGACAGATCGTTTTAGCAGGAGATCCGACGGCCAAAAATGTGCAGATCACGTAAACGGACGGCCAGAAACGTGCAGTGCTGAGAGGACTCGCTTTAAATGCGGTTATACTTACTGTCCTTAATTCACAACTCAGACAACTGCATACTGATAGTATTCTCTGCCTGTTACTACTAGCTAATTACTGCAAGATAAGCAAATTCATACGGTGATTGCATACTGCACCAGTACGTAGGAGTCTCAACCCTCAAGCCCATTGGATGGTGTAGGTGCTGTCGCCGGTCCGCTTGTCCTCATAGCGCTCCCAGATCACGACCCCGCCGTAGTTAGCCGCCTTCTGCACCACCGGGATAACAACATGGAGGTTCTTGCTTGGGGTGCACGTAGCCAACCTTCCGCTCCGAAGCCGGCAGGTCGAGGTAGATCTGCGTGCTCGGTTGCGCCGCGGTCCACCTGTCCCACTCCTGCTTCAAGTGTGAGGCGCAGTGGGGGCGTCGTAGAACCTGACGGGTCTGATTAGCTAGGATTGTAAAAAACATATGAAGTGGTGATTCTGGGAGAAGTTGGGAAGGGGGGTGATTCTGGTAGAATCGCCCAAAAAAACTGGCCCGAAGATGCAGTTGAAAAGCCCCGCAGCGAATTCATTTGGAACAGTTATAAATAAAGTGATTGGATAGATAAGTACTACTCGATTAATTACTACTGTAGCTAGTAGTAGTATACTGTATATGTTACTTATCTCTTTACATTAATATAAGACGCTTTTGCAGTTTAAATTTGTGGTTTAAATGGTGTGCCATGTGCCGTGTCAACCGTACTTATTAATCGAGACCTACTACACAGGTCTCACGTTATTCTTACAAGCACATGGCACACCATTTCGAGCACAACTGCACACTGATAATAGCAAACACACCATTACGAACTGACTACTAGAAAAAAAAAAGACAAGCAAAGTAGCAAACACATGCAATTCACACGGTAACGCTGACGCGAGTGAGAGAGGCTCAAGCCCAATTGATGACGAAGCTGCTGAAGCCGGTGCGCTTGTCCTCGTAGCGATCCCAGACCATGATGCCGCCGTAGTTGGCCGCCTTCTGCACCACCGGGATGATATCGTAGTAAAGGTCCAGGGGGTGGACGTAGCCGACCGTCTTCTCCGAAGCCGGCAGGCCGAAGTAGATTTGCGCGCCCGGCTGCTCCGCCGTCCACCTGTCCCACTCCTGCTGCCAGTTAGCGGCGCACTGGGGGTAGTCGAAGAACCTGACGAAGATGCGGGTGAAGAGCCCCGTGGCGAGCGCCCGCCCCACGCGCCTGTCCCCGCACGACGACGTCGCCGTCAGCTGCACCGGCACCCTGCCGCGGTACGGCTTGTTGTAGTCCCATAGCCGCCTGGCCAGCTCGTCGTAGGGGTCCGGGCCAGGCCGCCCGCCGCCGTCGAGGAAGAAGTCGATGCCGTCCACGTAGGCGTCGCCGAACGGGCGGTGGACGCCCTCGCGGGTGCCGAGCATGTAGGCGTTCCAGAGGTAGTCGGCCACGTCGGCCGCCGACTGGGCGGTCGGCAGGGAGTAGTGGCCGCCGAAGCCCCCGATGGAGAGGAAGACGAGGAACTTCTTGGAGTGGCAGTACTTGATGTCGGCGCCGACGGCGGAGACGTCGTGGCCGGAGAGGTCGAGGTGGTACTTGCCGCGGCCGAAGACGTCCAGGAAGGAGATGACGGCGATGGTGTAGGTGCCGGTGTCGCAGGCCTCCCGGAGGGACCCCTCGTCCTTGTTCCGGCCCCAGAACACCACGACGTTGCCGGTCTTTCCCGTGGCCGCGGCCGGGCGCCCCGCGAGGAGGGTTGCGGCGAGAAGGAGGAGTAGGAGGGAGGCTGGCCGACGGCGTGTGAGCGCCATTGGCGGATGGATATGAGTTCTCTTGCTTGTATTGCCTGCTGCTGTGAATAACTACCTCGATTTGTGTCTGATATATATAGGTGAATTGTTGACCTTGTGGAGATTGAGTTGCTAGACGTGGAATGGAATTGAAGAAGGCTACAGTTGACACGGTACTGCCACGAGTAAGTTGTTGAATTCTCAGCTGGATTATTTAGGCTGGATCCTATACTATGTGCCGCGCGCGCGGGAGCTGACTCAAAAGGATTCCATTTTTTTTAAAACAGGACAGACGCAAGCGCTCGTATAAACATGCATACGCTCATTCTTATGAACACACACGCACACCCTATCTCTATGAGCACCTCCAAGAGACTGAGTCGGCATATCATCTTGAGATTTTACGAAGTCACCGTAGGCGCCTCATAGTCGACGGGATGTTTCCTTCCACTAAAAGCGTATCGCCGGAATTTTTAAAATAAATCCAGGATAAATGCGAGCACCAGGATTTGAACTCTGGTGGATTAGGGATACCACTGTCCACCTAACCATCTCAATCAGAGATTGGTTCGCAGGATTCCATTAATTAGGTGACGTGATTACAATCAGCGGCAACGACGCTCGCAATCTCATGTTGTGTGCGTGCCATTTGAGCCACAGTATGACTAGCTACATTTACATCACGCTTGATCTTGATTATTTGAACCCTTCTTTCTTGAGACAAAATTGATCTGATCTTCATAACTCTGGAATAGCTGGGATTGAGTGTTCACTCATAAAGTATTTTAATTTTTGTTGCGAAGGTATGCTCGTGCTTATACTTAGTTTCTCTCGTATATGTGAGAGTAAATTTTGTTGAAACATGTCTGGTCCTACTCAATCTGGCACGACATTTGCAATTAGCGACAGAAAATTGTAGAAACAAACCAATCATAATCCATTAAGGACTTCTTCTACGTTTGCTCGTGCATTGTGTGATTGGTCTGAATCTTGTCCAGATACCGACGAAACTAAACTATTACTACAATTTAGATTTGAGTTTCACTTTCCTAATCTTGAAACAACTGTGACATGGTTGTAAAAAGAAAATATAGATTTTTAGTGCTCCCATCCCATACATACCGAATTTATTTGAAGCAATGTATTGGAACCAATATTATTGACGTTTTACAACTTGAGTAATCTGCAATGGACTAAGAACATTGCTAGGAAACCTTCTTTGGGACTAAAACCCAACCACACCCTACTCTATCGCTTTATAGCCAAGTGTACACTCCATATGTAAGAATCAACCACTGCTGGACTAACCGTTTGCATATTCATCATATTCATCCGCAACTGCATTCGATAGGCTAGCATGGTATATCTTGAACCTTTTCTTGTATTTCAATTTGTTTACGGTGAATCTACAAGCACAACAGGTAGCTTTCTTCTGAATTTGTCGATGTAGGCCTTCGTGGGAGGATATGTTAGTATCGTTCTGTAGTTTTTAAAAATTGACAGAAACATAGGTGCTACTTTACGTACTTGGTCATATGGTATTGCCAATTATTCTCTCGTAAATAATTCGATGTTCTTCACCATGTAGAGCGCACAAGAAGAACTGCAATATTTTATTCTATTAGCAAGATTTCACGTATTAACAATAAAAACAAAAAGAAAAGCTAATCTTGTTGACTGGCATGTCATCTTGTTTTGAAACGGGAACAAGCTTTACTGGCCATTGGGTCAAGTTAATGTCTTTCCATACATTGCTTTGTGGTCTATTGATTCACATAGATGCTCTTAAATGTGCTTCCACCCCACGTATCTGTAAGTTTATGGGATGAGAAGTTGCTTATGATTAATACTTAGGTATGATGTTAAATCTTGTGTTTTAATGAAAGTTGTTAAAATTCTCATGATGTATTTACTTCTTTATGTACTATATAGTGGAAAAGTGAATCAAAAACCTGAATCTTCCTCCTTCTGAGGTTTAGGACCACAATATACACAAGCTTGTTTTTATCACAGTGAGGCCAGCAATGATCCGATTCTAGAGTAGTCAAGGTGGCACGCATCGGAGGCGGCTTTTTCGCATGACACAGCAGAAGGTTTTAAATGAGCCGATTTTTTACGACACCCTCATCAACTGGTCAGGTACTACAACAGTCAACAAGATTGCATGCACCAACAATCAATAAGATTGCACGTACTGAAAGTGGAAGAATTGCCCTGTAACATGGCATGGACAGTTCAAAGGAAGCAACAAGGATGACACCATCATTCTTGAGGCCGTGGCCGACCGGGAGACATAAATTTGGCATGTCTGTTTTGGGATGCCTAGATCTTGCAGTGATTCAACGTGTTGCACTGATCACCTCTTACACAAAGTTAGCTAGTCGGGAACTACCGCCGGTGAACCTCCAAAAAATGGTCGTACATACAACGTTGGGTATTACCTTATGGATGAGATCTATCCGAAGTGCTACTTTCATCAAGCCATTTCAAAACTCTCAAGGTAAGAAATAATTTACTTTTATAATGCTCAACCGGCTGCTAGGAAAGATGTGGAAAGGGCTTTTGGGATTTCATAATCCAATTTGCTATTGTGCGAGGACCGGTTAGGTTTTGGGATCAAGGATATTCTTTGGTACATCACCACAACCTGCACAATATGATCATTGAGAACGAGCGTGGACAAGATTTTGAGTACAATGTCTATGATTTCATGGGATGATCAGTACAGCCGAGTCAGAGGCAAGACCGACTGCGTCGCTTTCTTGAGGTCTACGATGACAGGTGCCGATCCGCACAAAGATCTTCAAAGGGATTTCGTGGAGGAGTGGCAGGCATGGCATGGGCGACAACGGGACTAGTTTTATCACTATGTTTGTTGCATTTGTGTGCTGAACTTTTTTGTATTGTAAGGTAAACTTTGTTGTTGAGCTTGATGAACAACTTATGATGTGGTTTGTAGTTTGTTTTGGACTCATTTGAGATGCGTTTGATATTTCATATATGTACAATATGTATGAATTGTAATGAAAATATACATGCGGCTGTCGTGCGGCTACCCTATTACAGGGCAGCTGTTGGAGACGACACTTTGCCATGTCAAAAAAACACTTTTTGATGCCTTAAATTTTACTCCAAGCTTAAAATGAAACCCTAAGATAAGGCAGCCATTGGAAATGCTC
>NC_041380.1:548854011-548859581 GCF_002162155.2 Triticum dicoccoides | reverse complement strand
GAAGCCGGTGACTTGGCTCTAAATTTCTACAAACTGACACCTCCTAGGCCATCAATTGACTTGTCAACTCAAAATACGAGCTCAACAATCTGAATTTGAGGGTAAATTCCGCATTGTACCCTCATTGCACATCTATATTCCACAGTTTACTCCTGGTTATTGTTCTATTGTTACCACAGTTGACCATTTTCCCCATAGTGAGTCCAGTTGTCAGACTCATGTGGCATGTGGCATCTAACCTCATTGTGACATCAAGACCGTGTCACAAAATTTGTATAAATTCAAAACTTTATGTGCCACTTTTCGTCCAATTTAGAATATATATATATATATATATATATATATATATATATATATATAAATTCAAAACTGTGTCTACCATAGCTTGCCACAGAACTAGTTAAGGTTCGCTAAACTTTTAACGGTTTAAAAGTTATCAAAAAATATGAAATAAATATGGGAGCATCTCTCTAATGTAATAATATGATCCAACGGAGGGATTATCAAAATATGCATCTATGTGTCCTCGGCAAAAATAATAAGCATTTCAGCTCACTGCGACATAAATATATACTGAACTATTTGTTCTTTTTGTCCAGGACACATACAGTTGTATTTTTCTAATCCCTCCGTTGGATCTTGTTATATTATAGGTGTGTTGGTTCAGTATTTTTTTTCAGAATTTTTGAGAACTTTTTCAGAACTCTTGCATAAAATTTCTCCTTTTGCAAAAAGAAGCAAAAGTCATGTTTACATGGTCTGCAAAAATGATGCTTGCTAGGTGTTTGTTCTAATGCATATGTGAACATAACACTTTTATTTCTTGTTTTCTTTATACTGAGAAGAAACCTTGTGAAGGTTTAGGGAAACAGAAGGGCTCACCAACAAAAGCCACTAAAAAAGTTTAGAATAATATTGGGGAGGATCAAGTGCAAGAATACAAAAAGTTCAGAGTTGAGAAAGCGGAAAAGTTCATAGGCCTCTCCTGTTCACAAACGCATGCCGCTGGCCGCTAGAGATGTGCCGCCGCCATTGCCCATCCAAAATCACAGTGCCTATCGAGTTTCTTTGTCAAAAGCTTGCATCGATGGCTAACTCCGTACTATTATTTTACCTACTATTATGCTAATGTTGTACTGGTGCTCTTGCTTATTAAGGCATGCATCAATAGTCAATCTTGAACTGGATGTGCTATTCTATGTTCGGTGACTGGAGCGTTTCTTTAATGGATGTGTTCTTTGGCTGAGGACGTCAACGTTATGTTGTTTTCATACTTTCAACAAAAAATATCTATAAGTTCAAAATGTATAACCCTATAAGTTCATTGAAAAACAGAAACAAAAAAATAGTACATGAGCAAGTAGCCGCCCTGCACTGGACGTCAACGTTATGTTGTTTTCATACTTTCAGCTCACATTGTAGCTTTTTCCAGTTCAATGGATTCCAAAAAGGAAAAAACTGTGGATGGATGATGAATCAACTTCCTGTACTGTTGTGCCATGAGCATTGGACGACCCCGACAACTGGCACCACTGCTTCCCGACCTCCTTCTTGCATCGCCATCTCCTGGTGGGGCTCTGCCGCCGGAGCACTCTGGCCGTTCACAGCCACCACTCCAGGCCGTTCAATGCCACCACCCCAGGCCGTTCATTGCCAGCAGCACCCTGGATCCCACCCCCACCCTGGGAGTTTCAGTTATCGAGTAAGTTTCAGTCCAACTTGAGCTTTCAGTCCATGTGTCGCTTGCTGTTGTGGCCGGTCTCCAGGTACATAGTGATGTTCCTATTCATGCATGTAGTGCTGCTCCGTTAAATCACTTGTTTCATCTTGTTTGTTCCAACCATGCTGGATGCCTAGTACTAGTAGCTTGCACTAGCCTATACATGAGCGTCTCAAGCTGTTGTTAATAGATGTGAGTAGTACTGATTGTTTTGATCGAGTTGGCGTCTCAGATTACACTGGAGCATGTGTTTTCACAGAGAGTTTAGGTTCCAGATTGCCAAAAGTTCGAAGATAGTGAGATGGATGGGAAACTACCAGACGGAGATGATATTGGACAAATCAAAATTAGTAAAAGAAAGAAAACACTAGAAGTTCAACTAGGGTAACTTAAAAAGTTCATGAAAAATAAATATAGAAGTTCAGAGAAGAGGGTCGGTAAAGATTTGGGAAAAGACACACACCAAAAAAACATGGGAAAAGGTCAGTTCAAAAAAAACTTGCCTTAGTTAAGAGTTTATTTGGAGTGGTTAGCAATTCAGTAACTAGAAAAAGGACACATCAGTTCAATTATACTTGCCAGAAGTAGTTAAGAGTTTATTTGCTGTGGTTAAAAAATCAAGCTAATTTTCTGTAGTTCTCAGGTTAGAAAAAGGTCTCATTTTACTTTGCTAAAGTCCATCCAGAATCTTGGAATCCTATGTGGTCTCTGGCAAGGTATGCACATAATGATATCTACCTCGATGAGTGTAATGTGTTTTCTCACTTCCAGGCCTGGGGATGTTTTTTCATTTGACATACTTCAAGTATTTTGTGGGTAAGTAAACCAATCATGTTTTTGTAGTTCGGAGGGAAATCATAATAAGTTCTAAGGAAATAAATATAGAAGTTCATATTTTGAAACAAATGAAGTATTTGGAAAGTAAAATGAATTATTTCAAAGTACATAACCTTTTATGTTTCGTTGCGAATTTGTAATGTTACTGTACATGAACTTGTGCATGCTAATTGGTGGCTATTGTGTGTGCAGGGTACGTCCAACGGAAACGAGCAGGCGGCAAGTGTATTGATGAGCAGCGGGATGGTGGCATGGAGCAGTTGAGTAGGTGTGCGTAGTTCAAGTTCACCAGTATTTGTAAATGCTGGTAGCAGTACTAGTATTTACAAATTTGTAACCTAAGAACTAAGCTTGCATCTCGTTACTTCTATGGAAGCACTGACCTCGTAATATTATTGGACCAACCACTAACTTGAGAATTAGACATGGTGCTCAGTGTATTCTCTCAATCTTGGTTGTTCTTGCAGTGCTTATAAGCTTGACATCTTTGATGAATCCAGCCCAAACTGAAGCATGTCGGTGAGCCGGGGGCTGGGCCAACCACTGTCGTTTGTCTACCTCCTTCCTCGGTGAGCCCATGCTCTTCTGCTCTTGACGCTTGAGCCGCCTACAATTCTTTTCTCTGTTCGAAAATTCCTAAAGCATCAGTACTTTGTATCTGGATACACCATGTTATTTCTGCAAATTTCCATTATGCTTGTATGTCCAAAATGTGTGCATTTACTACTTTTGATTTGTTGTAGTGCAGAGAAGTTACCCTGTTGCGGGCTGACCTGGAGGCAGCTCCGACACAATTGCAGGACCACCACGCAAGCTTCCTCAAGGAGCTCATGCCCAACGATACTAAAAGAAAAAACTGCTTCATTTTTGAACTACTTATTCAGTCATGCTATTACCAAGTGAAAAATGGAGTGAAAGAGTATTGCAATCGATCTCTCTTAGACCCTGTCAATCCTCTATCTATCCTTTCTTTGCTTGTTTTTTGGTCTGTAATTCAGGAACTTTGACCTTCGTAATTCGGTTTTTGGTTAATTTGTTATGCCCAGTACAAACCATTAAATCTGAAGAGGCTTCTAATAGCAAGAAAATGTGCAGTCGGTGTGGTGTATATGTCATTCATGTATGAAAATTTGCGGTCGGTGTTGTGTATATGTTATTCATGTACATGTATTATTTATGTGGAAAAAAATTCTATATATGATGAGACGATTGCTACTTCAAAGAAGGTATAGTACATGACAGCTTGATGTGCATGCAAGAATAAGAAAATGGTTTGAATCAAAAATATTGATTAGTACGAATTAAAAACAACGATCAGTTTGGAAAATAAAAGATGGTTAGGTTTTGGTATTATGTGACATTGACGTCCAAGAAAACATCCAAGTTCTGCAACTGATCCGTCCAGATAGGACAAGGAGGTCAGTCCAGCAGGCGCATCTCAAGTGTCATGTCAGTGCGCCGCCCACCAGTCACCATGCCTCTCCGCCGCATGTCGTGTCGTGTCGCCTTGCCATCAACCACCGTTGTGGCTCAGCCCTGTAGTGCTTCCACGATCATCACACTCAGCTTTGTTCTATCGTTGTCCTCGCCTTGCTCTCCTCAATATTGGCATTACAAAAACACCGCAAGTTCACAATTACTCTTAAAAACAGCACGATGAGTCTCACCGTATTTCAAAGTTACTCTTAAAAGATGGGAGCAAGTACAAAATCATAAAGACATCCGTTCAAAGTATTCTTTTTTTGGAACCATTCAAAACTACTCTGTGAAAAATACCTCAGTACAAACATAGACATAGATCAGTACGAATACTCCGTTTTTTAGACATGAAAAAACAACACAATGGGTTTCACCTTATTCAAAATTACTTTAAAGCGGTTTTGAAGTAGAGAAAACATTCAACATGACTAAGCTTTGCATTTTTGATAGCTATCCAACGGTATATTATTTGCCCCATTTCGACAAACTTTAAGAAAAAACCGCGTTCAAAACCAATTTTAACCGTATTTGAATTCGTATTTAAACCGTAAAGAATTAGAAAAAACTTTCTATATGCAAAAGTTGCGCATTTTCCATAGCTTTCCAACGCCGTATCATTTGCGTCAATCCGGCAAACCGTTTGCAAAAAACAGTGAAAAAACATTTCGTCTAGAATTTCACCGTTTTTCAAATTACTTTTAAATCATATAAAATTTGAAAAAATAGTAGATATATGGAAGATGCGGTTTTTCACAAGCTTTCCAACGCCATCTCATTTGCTCAATTCCGACAAACCATTTAGAAATTAAGTCGAAAATACGATTTGCGTTTTCGGTTTTGAAAAAAAACGGTTTTTTCAAAACTGCTCTTAAATCATATTTTTTTGCAAAAAACAAATTATAAGATTGTAATGTGGATGTCAAGAGCTTTCCAATGATATATTACACACCCCGTTTCGATAAAAAAAATTGCAAAAAAATTTGAACTAAAGAAGACGATTTTTAACGGCAACAGAAAGCATCAGTTCAACCGCTCGAATTTCATCAGTTGAACCGCTTGAATTCATCAGTTCAAGTAGGGTAACAGAATAATATTTTGTTACGCGCAACAGAATAACCCATATGTATATATATATATATATATATATATATAGGGTCGCGCTATTCGTCACCGTGTAGTAATAGTTATTCTTCACCCCCCTCTATTTTACCATCAATACCCCGTAATTTTACGTCCCGTAAGTTTTGTCTTATTTCCGACACAAAAAATGACCGTAAAAAAATATATAATCGCTGTAAAAAATATTTTATGTTATGTAAAATTACAAACATAAAAACATAGTCTAAAATATACATAAACTATAATTTTTCTTGTTTTATGACCTATATTTTTATTTTCTTATGTTAAATTTTACCTAGTGAATCAATAGGAATGTAACTATTCGAATTCCAAACGTAATTTAATTATGAAATGAACGTAAGATTACCTCGGGTGAAGAATAACTTATGCTGCAACCTGGGTGATGAATAGTAAC
>NC_041380.1:548767378-548853519 GCF_002162155.2 Triticum dicoccoides | reverse complement strand
AAATATGTATCTGGCAACCGTGTGGCAGATTGCAAAATGATCTACCACATCCAGCGCCATCAGATCTGGCAACCGCTCGATCTGCATCTCCTCCGTTCGCGACTCCTATGCCCGAGCGCCCAGGCATGGCGCCGCGAGCACGCATTGACCAGCCATCAACAGCTTCGATCGAACCACCTGTTCCCTTGCACCCCTCGAGCACCAGCGCCTCCTCAAGTCGCCGCCATAGCCTGCTGCTCCGACGAGCAGCTCCTTCCACGGCCAACACTCGCCGGTGCAAGAGCTCCTTCACCATCTCCATGGAATTCCTGCCTCCCCTGCAGCCCATCGACGACCAGGTCCTCCACACGTCTCGGCCATAGTAGCCTCTGCTGCCTGCTGTTCTGCTGGCCGAGCTTCTAGCCACGACCATAGGCTCCGGCGAGCGCCGACTTCAAGATAGGACACTTCCATCGATCTTCTTCATCTTTGAACAATATGTTGCGTGCTCAACTAAAATGGATTCCCAATGAAGAGATCTACGAATTTCATGTTGAAGTCCACGCGATTCGTAGACTAAATCAACAAGTATGATGGTGTTGGGGAACGTAGTAATTTCAAAATTTTCCTATGCACACACAGGATCATGGTGATGCATAGCAACGAGAGGGGAGAGTGTCGTCCACGTACCCTCGTAGACCGTTAAGCGGAGGCGTTATGACAACGCGGTTGATGTAGTCGTACGTCTTCATGATCGACCGACCCTTAGTACCGAACGTACGACACCTCCGCGTTCAGCACATGTTCAACTCGGTGACGTCCCGCGAACTCACGATCCTGTAGAGCTCGGGGAAGAGTTTCATCAGCACGACGGCGTGGTGACGATGTTGATGAAGCTACCGCAGTAGGGCTTTGCCTAAACACTGCTATAGTATGACCGAGGTGGATTATGGTGGAGGGGGCACCGCATATGGCTGGGAGAGATCATTATGATCAACTTGTGTGTCTAGAGGTTCCCCTGCCCCCGTATATAAAGGAGCAAGGGGTGAGAGGCGGCCGGCCAGGAGGAGGCGCACAGGGAGGAGTCCTATTCCCACCTTTCCTAGTTGGAGTAGGAGAAGGGGGAAGGAGGAGGGAGAGAGGAAGGAAAGGGGGCGCCGCCCCCCTTCTTATCCAATTCGTACTAGAGGGCGAAGGGGCGCGCGGCCTTCCCTGGCCGCCCCTCCTCTTCTCCACTAAGGCCCATCTTGGTCCATTAAACCCTCGGGAGGCGGGTCCGGTAACCCCCGGTACTCCGGTAAAATCCCGATTTCACCCGAAACACTCCCGATATGCAAATATAGGCTTCCAATATATCAATCTTTATGTCTCAACCATTTCAAGACTCCTCGTCATGTCCGTGATCACATCCGGGACTCTGAACTTCCTTCGGTTCATCAAAACACATAAACTCATAATATAACCGTCATCGAGCTTTAAGCGTGCGGACCCTACGGGTTTGAGAACTATGTAGACATGACCAAGACATGTCTCCGGTCAATAACCAATAGCGGAACCTGGATGCTCATATTGGTTCCTATATATTCTACGAAGATCTTTATCGATCAAACCGCACAACACTATACGTTGTTCTCTTTGTCATCGGTATGTTACTTGCCCGAGATTCGATCGTCGGTATCCAATACCTAGTTCAATCTCGTTACCGGCAAGTCTTTTTACTCATTCCGTAATACATCACCCTGTAACTAACTCATTAGTTATCATGCTTGCAAGGCTTATAGTGATGTGTATTACCGAGAGGGCCCAGAGATACCTCTCCGACAATCGGAGTGACAAATCCTAATCTTGATCTATGCCAACTCAACAAGTACCATCGGAGACACCTATAGAGCACCTTTATAATCACCCAGTTACATTGTGACGTTTGATAGCACACAAAGTGTTCCTCCGGTATTCGGGAGTTGTATAATCTCATAGTCATAAGAACATGTATAAGTCATGAAGAAAGCAATAGCAGTAAACAAACGATCAAGTGCTAAGCTAACGGAATGAGTCAAGTCAATCACATCATTCTCCTAATGATGTGATCCCATTGATCAAATAACAACTCATGTCTATGGTTAGGAAACTTAACCATCTTTGATCACTGAGCTAGTCAAGTAGAGGCATACGAGTGACACTATGTTTGTCTATGTATTCACACATGTATTATGTTTCCGCTTAATACAATTCTAGCATGAATAATAAACATTTATCCTGAAATAAATAATAACTTTATTATTGCCTCTAGGGCATATTTACTTCAGTCTCCCACTTGCACTAGAGTCAATAATCTAGATTACACAGTAATGATTTTAACACCCATGGAGCCTTGGTGCTGATCATGTTTTGCTCGTGGAAGAGGCTTAGTCAATGGGTCTGCAACATTCAGATCCGCATGTATCTTGCAAATCTGTATGTCTCCCACTTGGACTTGATCCCGAATGGATTTGAAGCGTCTCTTGAAGTGCTTGGTTCACTTGTGAAATCTAGATTCCTTTGCCAAAGCAATTGCACTAGTATTGTCACAAAAGATTTTCATTGGACCCGATGCACTAGGTATGACACCTAGATCGGATATGAACTCCTTCATCCAGACTCCTTCATTCGCTGCTTCTGAAGTAGCAATGTACTCCGCTTCACATGTAGATCCCGCCACGACGCTGATGTCTACTACACAACCTTCTTCTTGTAGACGTTGTTGGGCCTCCAAGTGCAGAGGTTTGTAGGACAATAGCAAATTTCCCTCAAGTGGATGACCTAAGGTTTATCAATCTGTAGGAGGTGTAGGATGAAGATGGTCTCTCTCAAGCAACCCTGCAACCAAATAACAAAGAGTCTCTTGTGTCCCCAACACACCCAATACAATGGTAAATTGTATAGGTGCACTAGTTCGGCGAAGAGATGGTGATACAAGTGGTATATGAATGGTAGATAAAGGTTTTTGTAATCTGAAAATATAAAAATAGCAAGGTAACTAATGATAAAAGTGAGCACAAACAGTATTGCAATGCTAGGAAACAAGGCCTAGGGTTCATACTTTCACTAGTGCAAGTTCTCTCAACAATAATAACATAATTGGATCACATAACTATCCCTCAAAATGCAACAAAGAGTCACTCCAAAGTCACTAATAGCGGAGAACAAACGAAGATATTATGGTAGGGTACGAAACCACCTCAAAGTTATTCTTTCCAATCAATCCATTGGGCTATTCCTATAAGTGTCACAAACAACCCTGGAGTTCGTACTAGAATAACACCTTAAGACACAAATCAACCAAAATCCTAATGTCACCTAGATACTCCAATGTCACCTCAAGTATCCGTGGGTATGATTATACGATATGCATCACACAATCTTAGATTCATCTATTCAACCAACACAAAGAACTTCAAAGAGTGCCCCAAAGATTCTACCGGAGAGTCAAGAAGAAAACGTGTGCCAACCCCTATGCATAGGTTCATGGGCGGAACCCGCAAGTTGATCACCAAAACATACATCAAGTGGATCACGTGATATCCCATTGTCACCACAGATAAGCACGTGCAAGACATACATCAAGTGTTCTCAAATCCTTAAAGACTCAATCCGATAAGATAACTTCAAAGGGAAAACTCAATCCATTACAAGAGAGTAGAGGGGGAGAAACATCATAAGATCCAACTATAATAGCAAAGCTCGCGATACATCAAGATCGTACCACCTCAAGAACACGAGAGAGAGAGAGATCAAACACATAGCTACTGGTACATACCCTCAGCCCTGAGGGAGAACTACTCCCTCCTCGTCATGGAGAGCACCAGGATGATGAATATGGACACCGGAGAAGGATTCCCCCTTCGGCAGGGTGCCAGAACGGGTCTAGATTGGCTTTCGGTGGCTACGGAGGCTTCTGGCCGCGGAACTCCTGATCTATTGTCGTCCCCGATAGTTTTAGGGTATATGGATATATATATATAGGCGGAAGAAATACATCAGGGGAGCCACGAGGGGCCCACGAGGGTGCAGGGCGTGCCTAGGGCGTGGGCGCGCCCCCTGCCTCGTGGCTTCCTCGTTGATCCCCTAACGTGCACTCCAAGTCTCCTGTATTGCTTTCTTTCCAAAAATAACTTTTCCGAAGGTTTCATTCCGTTTGGACTCCGTTTGATATTCCTTTTCTACGAAACACTGAAACAAGGGAAAACCAAAAACTGGCACTGGGCTCTGGGTTAATAGGTTAGTCCCAAAAAATCATATAAAATAGCATATAAATGCATACAAAACATCATAGGTTGATAATATAATATCATGGAACAATCAAAAATTATAGATACGTTGGAGACGTATCAGCATCCCTAAGCTTAATTCCTGCTCGTCCTCGAGTAGGTAAATGATAAAAACAGAATTTTTGATGTGGAATGCTACCTAACATATTCATCATGTATTTCTCTTTATTGTAGCAAGAATATTCAGATCCATAGGATTCAAGACAAAAGTTTAATATTGACATAAAACTAATAATACTTCAAGCATACTAACTAAGCAATCATGTCTTCTCAAAATATCATGGCCAAAGAAAGTTATCCCTACAAAATCATATAGTCTGGCTATGCTCTATCTTCACCACACAAAATTTAAATCATGCACAACCCCGATGACAAGGCAAGAAATTGTTTCATACTTTTGATGTTCTCAAACTTTTTCAATCTTCACGCAATACATGAGCGTGAGCCATGGACATAGCACTATAGGTGGAATAGAATGGTGGTTGTGGAGAAGACAAAAAGGAGAAGATAGTCTCACATCAACTAGGCGTATCAACGGGCTATGGAGATGCCCATTAATAGATATCAATGTGAGTGAGTAGGGATTGCCATGCAACGGATGCACTAGAGCTATAAGTATATGAAAACTCAACAAAAGAAACTAAGTGGGTGTGCATCCAACTTGCTTGCTCATGAAGACCTAGGGCATTTTGAGGAAGCCCATCATTGGAATATACAAGCCAAGTTCTATAATGAAAAATTCCCACTAGTATATGAAAGTGATAACATAGGAGACTCTCTATTATGAATACCATGGTGCTACTTTGAACAACAAGTGTGGTAAAAGGATAGTAGCATTGTCCCTTCTCTCTTTTTCTCTCATTTTTTTTATTTGGGCCTTTTCTCTTTTTTTATGGCCTCTTTTTTCTCTTTTTTTATTTTTCGTCCGGAGTCTCATCCCGACTTATGGGGGAATCATAGTCTCCATCATCCTTTCCTCACTGGGACAATGCTTAATAATGATGATCATCACACTTTTATTTACTTACAACTCAAGAATTACAACTCGATACTTAGAACAAGATATGACTCTATATGAATGCCTCCGGCGGTGTACCGTGATGTGCAATGATTCATGAGTGACATGTATGAAAAAATTATGAACGGTGGCTTTGCCACAAATATGATGTCAACTACATGATCATGCAAAGCAATATGACGATGATGAAGCGTGTCATAATAAACAGAACGGTGGAAGTTGCATGGCAATATATCTTGGAATGGCTATGGAAATGCCATAATAGGTAGGTATGGTGGCTGTTTTGAGGAAGGTATATGGTGGTTTTATGGTACCGGCGAAAGTTGCGCGGTACTAGAGAGGCTAGCAATGGTGGAAGGGTGAGAGTGCGTATAATCCATGGACTCAACATTAGTCATAAAGAACTCACATACTTATTGCAAAAATCTATTAGTTATCGAAACAAAGTACTACGTGCATGCTCCTAGGAGGATAGATTGGTAGGAAAAGACCATCGCTCGTCCCCGACCACCACTCATAAGGAAGACAATCAATAAATAAATCATGCTCTGACTTCATCACATAACGGTTCACCATACGTGCATGCTACGGGAATCACAAACTTTAACACAAGTATCTCTCAACTACTCAACTAGCATGACTCTAATATCACCATCTTAATATCTCAAAACAATCATCAAGTATCAAACTTCTCATAGTATTCAATGCACTCTATATGAAAGTTTTTATTATATCCCTCTTGGATGCCCATCATATTAGGACTAGTTTCATAACCAAAGCAAACTACGATGCTTTTTAAGACTCTCAAAATAATATAAGTGAAGCATGAGAGTTCATCTATTTCTTCAAAATAAAACCACCGTCGTTCTCTAAAAGGATATAAGTGAAGCACTAGAGCAACAACGAACTACTCCCAAAGATATAAGTGAAGATCAATGAATAGTCGAATAATTATGCAACTATATGAAGACTCTCTAACATTTAAGAATTTAAGATCTTGGTATTTTATTCAAACAGCAAGCAAAACAAAATGAAATAAAATGACACTCCAAGCAAAACACATATCATGTGGCGAATAAAAATATAGCTCCAAGTAAACTTACCGATGAACGAAGACGAAAGAGGGGATGCCTTTCGGGGCATCCCCAAGCGTAGGATCTTGGTTTTCCTTGAATATTACCTTGGGGTGCCTTGGGAATCCCCAAGCTTAGTATCTTGCCACTCCTTATTCCATAGTCCATCGAATCTTTACCTAAAACTTAAAAACTTCACAACACAAAACTTAACAGAAAACTCGTAAGCTCCGTTAGCGAAAGAAAACAAAACACCACTTCAAAGTACTGTACTGAACTCATTATTTATTTATATTGGTGTTAAACCTACCGTATTCCAACTTATCTATGGTTTATAAACTATTTTACTAGCCATAGATTCATCAAAATAAGCAAACAACACACGAAAAACAGAATCTGTCAAAAACAGAACAGTCTGTAGTAATCTGTAGCTAACGCAAACTTCTGGAACCCCAAAAATTCTAAAATAAATTGATGGATGTGAGGAATTTATCTATTAATCATCTTCAAAAAGAATTAACTAAATATCACTCTCCAATAAAAAATGGCAGCAATTCGCGTGAGCGCTAAAGTTTCTGTTTTTTACAGCAAGATCAACAAGACTTTCCCCAAGTCTTCCCAATGGTTCCACTTGGCACAAACACTAATTAAAGCATAAAACCACATCTAAACAGAGGCTAGATGAATTATTTATTACTAAACAGGAACAAAAATTAAGTAACAAAAATAAAGTTGGGTTGCCTCCCAACAAGCGCTATCGTTTAACGCCCCTAGCTAGGCATGATGATTTCGATGATGCTCACATATAAGATAAGAATTGAAACATAAAGATAGCATCATGAAGAATATGACTAGCACATTTAAGTCTAATACACTTCCTATGCATAGGAATTTTGTGATAAAACAATTTATGGGAACAATAATCAACTAGCATAGGAAGGCAAAACAAGCACAACTTCAAGATTTTCAACACATAGAGAGGAAACTTGATATTATTGCAATTCCTACAAGCATACATTCCTCCCTCATGATAAATTTAAGTAGCATCATGAATGAATTCAACAATATAGCTATCATATAAAGCATTATTTTCATGATGCATAAGCATAGAATTTTTATTACTCTCCACATAAGAAAATTTCTTCTCATGAATAGTAGTGGGAGCAAACTCAACAAAATAACTATCATGTGAGGAAAAATCCAATTGAAAACTAAAATCATGATGACAAGTTTCATGGATATCATTATTCTTTATAGCATACAAGTCATCACAATAATCATCATAGATAGCAACTTTGTTCTCACAATCAATTGGAACCTCTTCCGAAATAGTGGATTCATCACAAAATAAAGTCATGACCTCTCCAAATCCACTTTCATCAATATAATCATCATAAATAGGAGGCATGCTTTCATCATAATAAATTTGCTCATCAAAACTTGGGGGACAAAAAATATCATCTTCACCAAACGTAGCATCCCCAAGCTTGTGGCTTTGCATATCATTAGCATCATAGATATTCAAAGAATTCATACTAACAACATTGCAATCATGCTCATCATTCAAAGATTTAGTGCCAAACATTTTAATGCATTCTTCTTCTAACACTTTGGCACAATTTTCCTTTCCATCATACTCACGAAAGATATTAAAAAGATGAAGCGTATGAGGTAAACTCAGTTCCATTTTTTATAGTTTTCTTTTATAAACTAAACTAGTGATAAAACAAGAAACAAAAAGATTCGATTGCAAGATCTAAAGATATACCTTCAAGCGCTAACCTCCCCGGCAACGGCGCCAGAAAAGAGCTTAGTTGACGGGGTGTTAGTGCCGCTTACCTAGCCTCCCCAGCAACGGCGCCAGAAAAGAGCTTGATGTCTACTACACAACCTTCTTCTTGTAGATGTTGTTGGGCCTCCAAGTGCAGAGGTTTGTAGGACAATAGCAAATTTCCCTCAAGTGGATGACCTAAGGTTTATCAATCCGTAGGAGGCGTAGGATGAAGATGGTCTCTCTCAAGCAACCCTGCAACCAAATAACAAAGAGTCTCTTGTGTCCCCAACACACCCAATACAATGGTAAATTGTATAGGTGCACTAGTTCGGCGAAGAGATGGTGATACAAGTGGTATATGGATGGTAGATAAATGTTTTTGTAATCTAAAAATATAAAAATAGCAAGGTAACTAATGATAAAAGTGAGCACAAACGGTATTGCAATGCTAGGAAACAAGGCCTAGGGTTCATACTTTCACTAGTGCAAGTTCTCTCAACAATAATAACATAATTGGATCACATAACTATCCCTCAAAATGCAACAAAGAGTCACTCCAAAGTCACTAATAGCGGATAACAAACGAAGAGATTATGGTAGGGTACGAAACCACCTCAAAGTTATTCTTTCCAATCAATCCGTTGGGCTATTCCTATAAGTGTCACAAACAGCCCTAGAGTTCGTACTAGAATAACACCTTAAGACACAAATCAACCAAAACCCTAATGTCACCTAGATACTCCAATGTCACCTCAAGTATCCGTGGGTATGATTATACGATATGCATCACACAAACTCATATTCATCTATTCAACCAACACAAAGAACTTCAAAGAGTGCCCCAAAGATTCTACCGGAGGGTCAAGACAAAAACGTGTGCCAACCCCTATGCATAGGTTCATGGGCAGAACCCGCAAGTTGATCACCAAAACATACATCAAGTGGATCAGGTGATATCCCATTGTCACCACAAATAAGCACGTGCAAGACATACATCAAGTGTTCTCAAATCCTTAAAGACTCAATCGAATAAGATAACTTCAAAGGGAAAACTCAATCCATTACAAGAGAGTAGAGGGGGGAAACATCATAAGATCTAACTATAATAGCAAAGCTCGCGATACATCAAGATCGCACCACCTCAAGAACACGAGAGAGAGAGAGATCAAACACATAGCTACTGGTACATACCCTCAGCCCTGAGGGAGAACTACTCCCTCCTCGTCATGGAGAGCACCGGGATGATGAAGATGGCCACTAGAGAAGGATTCCCCCTCCGGCAGGGTGCCGGAACGGGTCTAGATTGGCTTTCGGTGGCTACGGAGGCTTCTGGCGGCGGAACTCCCGTTCTATTGTCGTCCCTGATAGTTTTAGGGTATATGGATATATATAGGCGGAAGAAATACATCAGGGGAGCCACGAGGGGCCTACGAGGGTGGTGGGCGCGCCCATGGGGGTGGGCGCGCGCCCCCCGCCTCGTGGCTTCCTCGTTGATCCCCTGACGTGCACTCCAAGTCTCCTGTATTGCTTTCTTTCCAACAATAACTTTTCTGAAGTTTCATTCCGTTTGGACTCCGTTTGATATTCCTTTTCTGCGAAACACTGAAACAAGGGAAAAAACAGAAACTGGCACTCGGCTCTGGGTTAATATGTTAGTCCCAAAAAATCATATAAAATAGCATATAAATGCATATAAAACATCCAAGGTTGATAATATAATAGCATGGAACAATAAAAAATTATAGATACATTGGAGACGTATCAGACGCTCTATTTAGAACTGCTCCAACTGACAGCTCCACCGTTTAATATAAACACGTATCCGGTTTGCGACTTAGAATCTCCAGATCAGTGTCAAAGCTTGCATCAACGTAACCATTTACAATGAGCGCTTTGTCACCTCCATAAACGAGAAACATATCCTTGGTCCTTTTCAGGTACTTCAGGATTTTCTTGACCGCTGTCCAGTGATCCACTCATGGATTACTTTGGTACCTCCCTGCTAGGCTAATAGAAAGGCACACATCAGGTCTAGTACACAGCATTTCATACATGATAGAGCCTATGGCTCAAGCATAGGGAACGCTTTTCATTTTCTCTCTATCTTCTGCAGTGGTCGGGCATTGAGTTTTACTCAACTTCACACCTTGTAACACAGGCAAGAACCCTTTCTTAGCTTGATCCATTTTGAACTTCTTCAAATCTTTATCAAGGTATGTGCTTTGTGAAAGTCCAATTAAGCGTCTTGATCTATCTATATAGATCTTGATGCCCAATATATAAGCAGCTTCACCGAGGTCTTTCATTGAAAAACTTTTATTCAAGTATCCTTTTATGCTGTCCAGAAATTCTATATTATTTCCTATCAACAATATGTCATCCACATATAATATTAGAAATGCTACAGAGCTCCCACTCACTTTCTTGTAAATACAGGCTTCTCCAAAAGTCTGTATAAAACCATATGCTTTAATCACACTATCAAAACATTTATTCCAACTCCGAGATGCTTGCACCAGTCCATAAATGGATCGCTGGAGTTTGCACACTTTGTTAGCTCCCTTTGGATCAATAAAACCTCCAGGTTGCATCATATACAACTCTTCTTCCAGAAATCCATTCAGGAATGCAGTCTTTACATCCATTTGCCAAATTTCATAATCATAAAATGCGGCAATTGCTAACATGATTTGGACGGACTTAAGCATCGCTACGGGTGAGAAGGTCTCATTGTAGTCAACTCCTTGAACTTGTCGAAAACCTTTTGCAACAAGTCGAGCTTTGTAGACAGTAACATTACCGTCAGCGTCTGTCTTCTTCTTGAAGATCCATTTGTTCTCAATGCCTTGTCGATCATCGAGCAAGTCAACCAAAGTCCACACTTTGTTCTCATACATGGATCCCATCTCGGACTTCATGGCCTCAAGCCATTTTGCGGAATCTGGGCTCATCTTTGCTTCTTCATAGTTCGTAGGTTCGTCATGGTCAAGTAACATGACCTCCAGAACTGGATTACCATACCACTCTGGCGCGGATCTTGCTCTGGTTGACCTACGAGGTTCGGTAGTAACTTGATATGAAGTTTCATGATCATCATCATTAGCTTCCTCACTAATTGGTGTAGATGTCACAGGAACCAGTTTCTGTGATAAACTATTTTCCAATAAGGGAGCGGGTACAGTTACCTCATCAAGTTCTACTTTCCTCCCACTCACTTCTTTTGAGAGAAACTCCTTCTCTAGAAAGGATCCATTCTTAGCAATGAATATTTTGCCTTCGGATCTGTGATAGAAGGTGTACCCAATAGTTTCCTTTGGGTATCCTATGAAGACACATTTCTCCGATTTGGGTTCGAGCTTATCAGGTTGAAGCTTTTTCACATAAGCATCGCAGCCCCAAACTTTAAGAAACGACAACTTTGGTTTCTTGCCAAACCATAGTTCATAAGGCGTCCTCTCAATGGATTTTGATGGTGCCCTATTTAACGTGAATGTAGTCGTTTCTAAAGCATAACCCCAAAATGATAGCGCTAAATCAGTAAGAGACATCATAGATCGCACCATATCTAGTAAAGTACGATTACGACATTC
The DNA here is from genome assembly GCF_002162155.2 of Triticum dicoccoides. Classification (NCBI taxonomy): domain Eukaryota; kingdom Viridiplantae; phylum Streptophyta; class Magnoliopsida; order Poales; family Poaceae; genus Triticum; species Triticum dicoccoides. The sequence goes on along the minus strand of NC_041380.1, from coordinate 548,841,778 downwards.
GGACACACCATTACGCCGTGGTGTTCTGGGTGGCGTGAGTTGCGAAACTATTCCGCATTGTTTCAAATGTAGGCCAAACTCGTAACTCAAATATTCTCCTCCACGATCAGATCGCAGAAACTTTATTTTCTTGTTACGATGATTTTCCACTTCACTCTGAAATTCTTTGAACTTTTCAAATGTTTCATACTTATGTTTCATTAAGTAGATATACCCATATCTGCTCAAATCATCTGTGAAGGTGAAAAAATAATGATACCCGCCGCGAGCCTCAATATTCATCGGACCACATACATTAATGTGTATGATTTCCAACAAATCTGTTGCTCGCTCCATAGTTCCGGAGAACGGCGTTTTAGTCATCTTGCCCATAAGGCATCGTTCGCAAGTACCAAGTGATTCCAAAAGTCCATCAGTATGGAGTTTCTTCATGCGCTTTATACCAATATGACCCAAACGGCAGTGCCACAAATAAGTTGCACTATCATTATCAACTCTGCATCTTTTGGCTTCAACATTATGAATATGTGTATTAATACGTCTCCAACGTATCTATAAATTTTGATTGCTCCATGCTATATTATCTACTGTTTTGGGCAATACTGGGCTTTATTATCCACTTTTGTATTACTTTTGGGACTAACCTATTAACCGGAGGCCCAGCCCAGATTTGCTATTTTATGCATATTTCAGTGTTTCGAAGAAAAGGAATATCAGACGGAGTCAAAACGGAACGAAATCAACTTGAGAAGTTATTTTGGAAGGAAACACACCTGATGAACTTGGACCCCACGTCAGGGGAGACACGAGGTGCTCACGAGGGTGGGGGGCGCCCCCCCTAGGGCGTGCCCCCCTGTCTCGTGGGACCCCCGTGGCTCCTCCTACGTCCTCCCTGCACCCATATATATCCACGTGACCTAAAACTTCTAGAACACAACATAGATCGGGAGTTCCGCCGCCAGAAGCCTCCGTAGCCACCGAAAACCAATCTAGACCCGTTCTGGCACCCTGCCGGAGGGGGCAATCCTTCTCCGGTGGCCATTTTCATCATCCCGGTGCTCTCCATGACGAGGAGGGAGTAGTTATCCCTCGGGGCTGAGGGTATGTACCAGTAGTTATGGGTTTGATCTCTCTCTCTCTCTCGTGTTCTTGATTTGGCACGATCTTGATGTATCGCGAGCTTTGCTATTATAGTTGGATCTTATGTTTCTCCTCCCCCTCTTCTCTCTTGTAATGAATTGAGTTTCCCCTTTGAAGTAATCTTATCGGATTGAGTCTTTAAAGACTTGAGAACACTTGATGTATGTCTTGCCATGGATATCTGTGGTGACAATGGGGTACCACGTCCCACTTGATGTATGTTAAGGTGATCAACTTGCGGGTTTCGTGACATTGGGAACCTAAGCATAGGGGTTGGCACACGTTTTCGTCGTGATTCTCCGGTAGAACTTTGGGGCACTCTTTGAGGTCCTTTGTGTTGGTTGAATAGATGAATCTGAGATTGTGTGATGCATATTGTATAATCATGCCCACGGATACTTGAGGTGACATTGGAGTATCTAGGTGACATTAGGGTTTTGATTGATTTGTGTCTTAAGGTGTTATTCTAGTACGAACTCTAGGGCTGTTTGTGACACTTATAGGAATAGCCCAACGGATTGATTGGAAAGAATAACTTTGAGGTGGTTTCGTACCCTATCATAATCTCTTCGTTTGTTCTCCGCTATTAGTGACTTTGGAGTGACTCTTTGTTGCATGTTGAGGGATAGTTATGTGATCCAATTATGTTAGTATTGTTGAGGGAACTTACACTAGCGAAAGTATGAACCCTAGGCCTTGTTTACCATCATTGCAATACCGTTTACGCTCACTTTTATCATTAGTTACCTTGTTGTTTTTATATTTTTAGATTACAAAAACATTTATCTACCATCCATATACCACTTGTATCACCATCTCTTCGCCGAACTAGTGCACCTATATGTCGGTGTACTAAAGTAGGGGTACCCTTGTATCCCGAACTTGTGCACGGGCAGTTGCAGCGCCGCGCGGCAAGGCTTGCCGGACGACCGCCAGAGTCCTCCGTGGGTTCCTTTGGAGCCATTCAAGAACAAAGCATTCAAGATGAAGAGACAAGGCCCCGGCAAGAGGATCTTGCCGGGAAGAGACAGGGCCCCGGCAAGAGGAGCTTGCCGGGAAGGCCAACCGCGGCACTTCAAGAAACTTGCCGCGATGCACCGCACGTCCCGGCAAGGTCCGGTGAGCGACAAGCTTCTGGACTCGACAAGACGACGACCCCGACAAGGTACTCGCCGGGGGCCCGCTGCCACTCTGTACCCACGCTCCAGCGCACCCACGCGCGTGTCGCCATGAGGCTTCCTCAGGGGCGCATGGCGGGAGCCTGTGCAGCCAGGAGTACGCGGTGGCAAGCGGAGATGAAGAGAAGGCCATCGTGGCAAACGGTGGCGCTCCTAACGGTCACTTTTTGCACTGTTTAGGCAACTCAGACGGGCATTCAATGACCTTGTCCCCTGCCGTCAGAGTTAGGTAGGGTGCACTGTGTCCACAGTAGCGGTAGCTGCACCTACCGTATCCTTTTCCTTTTTACCCTTCTAGTCTACGTTGCCACCTGTCGGTGACCCCTTGAAAGTATAAAAGGAGGCCCAAGCGCAACGTAGAGGAGGTTCGGCTCATTCGAAACATCAGGAACACTCTCGCGCTCGGTCTGGCAGCGTCCATCGCTCCTGAGCAAGAATTCAATACACACAAACAAGCAGCAGTAGGGTTTTACGCATCCGTGCGGCCCGAAGCTGGGTAAAACTGCTCGCGTGTACTGCCTCGATCCGCTCTTTGCGCGGCCTCCGCCCCCCTCCGAACCGAAAGGGGCCCGATCCCCATAGGTGTTGGTGGATCAGTTTCCCCGACATCTTTGGCGCGCCAGGTAGGGGACGTCGAGATTGTGCGAACCCGATCCAGCATGCACGCGAGCTAAATCTTCATCGTCTTCATCGACATGCCACCGAAGAAGAAGGATTCGGAGGCAGCTGTTCCGTCTGCATCGCTTTCACAGCCTCCGGAGCAAACGGGTGGTGGAGTGGATGCCGGCGGAAGAATGGGTGTCGACGAGGGAGCCCTCAGTGCGGCCAAGTCCAAGGACAAGGCGGCACAGACCTCGACGTCCATGCGCGCACCGCGCCCCTCTCAGGAGGCGCGGGACCAGCAGCGTCATGGCGTTCGCAGCGCCATACGTCCGCTGGGCCAAGATCAAGCTGGTGGTTCTCGTGGCGCTCAAGACCAACATGCACGTCAACATGCAGGCTCGAGCGAAGTACGGTCGCCTGGACGGGGCACTGCTCCTTCTAACGTGGTTAGGAGTCCGAGCACGCCCCACTCCTCGCACCGTTCACCTCCGCCGCCCACCACTCCAGCAGAAGCCTTGGCGCGAGCTCAACTGCCCTAGACTATCCTCCGATGGCGGACAAGACCGATGAATGGAGGGCCACTATCCAGAGCCTCATCGGCTTCGCCAACGGCGACACTGCACGGCAACCAAGCACCTCGCTGCCGCGGCAGGACAGCCGGATGCGAGCCGATGGCAACAAGACCGGGGGAGGTGCGACTTCCATGCACTCTCCACTACGAAGGCCAAAATCGCCGACTTGCCGGGTCCACCCCGACAGCGGCTCCACCGCGTCGTCGGACCCACGAGCTCGTCGCGACCAGCGCCAAGTTCTCCATGAACGACAACAAGAAGACGCTCGAACCCGCATCGAGCGTCGGAGAGAAGTGCGACACCAATCCGACAAGCGCGCTGGGCCCTCTGTTGACATGCATGCGCCAGGGGAACCAGGCGATCTGCCGTACGCGATAGGTTGTCCTGCGTTCACCCGTGAGCTGCGGCAAGTCCAGTGGCCCAGCACAAAGAATTTCAAACCAGACGTACCAGAGAAGTACGACGGCAAGACGCATCCGTCTGAGTTTCTCAGCATCTACACCATCGCGGTGCAGGCTGCCGGGGGACAGGACGACAAGATCCTTGCCAACTACTTCTCGCTGGTACTCAAGCCCAACGTCAGGTCCTGGCTCATGCACTTGCCGGACAATTCCATCTCCTCTTGGGCAGATTTATGCCATCAGTTTGTCGGCGCCTTTACAGGCGGCCACAAGCCACATGGCCAAGAGAGCGATCTTCATCTACTCGCCCAGAAGGAAGGAGAGCCACTGCGCAAGTACATTCAGAGATTCATCCGTGTACAGCACAACATCCCAGACGTCCACCCCGCCGCGATCATCAGCGCGTTCCATCAGAATGTGCGAAACCGAAGGATGAGGGAGGAGATGGCGATGTGTAAGATCAGAGACGTCAGCGAGCTTTACGCCCTGGCCGACAAGTGTGCACGCGCTGAAGAGGGGAGGAGGCTCCCCGGAGAGAGTACAGGAGCAGGAGGATCCGACAGTGAGGATGCCGCCCCGACAAGGAAAGGCCGGCGGCGGAACAACCGAAGGAAAAAGGGCAAGGAAGTGCTAGCTGTCGAGCAGACCGGCAACGGAGGTGGCGCCAAGGAAGCTAAAGCTGGTGGCTCCGACAAGGAGGCCCAGCCTGTGGCGGCCGCCGACAAGCAGGACAGCTCCGACAAGCAGTATTGTAAGATTCACCGCACCAAGGGTCACGATCTCCAGAACTGCAAGAAAGTCGAACAGCTTGTTGAGCAACAGAAAGCTGAGTACGAGCGGCGCGACAAGGAGAAGGCCCAGGAAGGAACTGGTGGATCCGGCAAGAAATGTCCCGGCCGAGGAGGACGCAGCGGCAAGGAGACAGACCTCCCCGCGGCCGCGACAAGGATGAAGATGATGACGATGATGAAGACATGGATGATGACGAGGCCGACGAGCAGGAATTTCAGAAAGCCACAGAGGTCCTGTGCGTTGACGGTGGCGCCTCTCTGCATACTTCGCACCGCCAACTCAAGTAGTGGATGCGGGAAGTGAATGCAGCAGAGCCATCCTTAGAGTCACGCAAGCCCCTGAAATGGTCCAGCACCTATCATCTTCGACATTGAGGACCACCCTGATCGCGTAACTGCGGTCGGGTGTTTGCCGATGTTGGTTTCTCCAACTATCCGCAATCTCAAGGTCACGAAGATGCTAGTTGACAGCGGGGATGGCTTGAACCTGATATCCTCCGCGGTCCTCCAGAAACTTCAGATCCCTGACAACGAGCTCGAGGAGACCGACACATTCCAAGGAATCATCCCGGGAAGAAGCAAGCCGAAGGGAAAGATCACGCTGCCGGTCACATTTGGCAGCGAGCTGAACTTCAGGACTGAGAGGGTCACGTTTGACGTTGCCGACTTTCCATTACCTTACAATGGAATCCTTGGCCGTCCGACACTCGCCAAGTTCATGGCAGCATCTCACTATGCGTACAACATACTGAAAATGCCAGGCCCAATAAGTGTCATCTCTGTCCCTGGCGACAAGAAGGATGCTCTTATCTGTGCTGACAAGATCTACCGGGAAGCGGCAGCCGCAGCAGAGCACAAGACACTTGCCGCTGAAGCTCCCGGAGGGAAGAAGAAGACCAAGTCCGGCAAGAGCTCTGATGCCTACTCCAGCAAGCACACCTCTTCGGAGTGCTGCGCTACCGTCGAGGACGCACCATCGAGCTCCACCGGCAAGTGTAAGAAGGCAATGGCAGCTCCACCTGAGACTAAGAAGGTGTCCACCAAGGAGGATGGCACTGGTGGTACCTTCACCATCAGCGCCACTCTTGACCCCAAATAGGAAAGCGCGCTCGTTGCTTTCCTGCGGGTGAATGTCGACGTGTTTGCATGGCAACCGTCTGATATCCCCGGTGTTCCCAGGAAAGTAATCGAGCACCACCTTGTCGTCTGTCCTCATGCGCGGCCCGTCAAGCAGAGAGTCAGGAAGCAGGCAGTGGAGCGCCAAGAATTCATCGCAGAAGAAATCAAGAAGTTGGAAGCAGCAGGCCTTGTCAGAGGAGTGCTCCATCCCACGTGGTTGGCCAATCCTGTTGTTGTGCGCAAGGCTAACGGAAAATGGAGACTTTGTATTGACTTCATTGATGTTAATAAAGCTTGTCCCAAAGACCCATTTCCCTTGCCGCGTATTGACCAGATTGTTGACTCCACAGCCGGATGTGATTTGCTTTCATTTCTTGATGCATACTCAGGATACCATTAGATCTTCATGGCAGAAGAGGATGAAGAGAAAACCGCATTTATCACCCCATGTGGCACGTACTGCTTCGTACGGATGCCTTTCGGTTTGAAGAATGCTGGATCAACATTCGCAAGGGTAGTCCACCGTGCTTTTGAGCCGCAAATGCACAGAAATGTGGAAGCCTACATGGATGATATAGTGGTCAAGAGCAAAAACAAGGCTACTCTGATTCAAGATCTAGATGAAACTTTTGCAAATCTGCGCAGGATCAACCTCAAGCTCAATCCCGAGAAGTGCGTGTTCGGAGTCCCTTCCGGCAAGCTTCTCGGGTTCTTTGTGTCACAGCGGGGGATTGAAGCCAATCCCGACAAGATCAAAGCCATCGAGCAGATTGAAGCACCAAAGCGCGTCAAGGATGTACGAAAGCTTGCCGGTTGCGTGGCTGCTCTCAGCAGATTTATCTCTAAGTCCGCAGAGCGTGCCTTGCTGTTTTTCAAAATATTGAAAAAGGCAGGTCCGATGAAATGGACTCCAGAAGCGGAGGCCGCGCTACAGGACTTGAAGAGGTACCTGTCCTCCACTCCAATACTTGTCGCACCTAAGCCACAAGAGAAGTTGCTGCTATATCTGGCAACAACCAATCAAGTGGTTAGTGCTGCGTTAGTAGAGGAGAGGGAGGCGGACGATGAGCCAGCAACCGCGACAAGTGAATCCAGCGATAAGCAGGGGGCTTCTCCGACAAGCTCTGGCCCCGACAAAGTTGAGTCTGCGCAGGCATGCAAGGAGGTGCAGAGGAAAATGGTGCAGCGCCCAGTTTACTTTGTCAGTTCCCTTCTACAGGGGGCTAGATCAAGGTATTCTGGCGTACAGAAATTGCTTTTCGGCCTTCTCATGGCCTCGAGAAAGCTGCGCCATTACTTCCAGGCACATGAGATAACAATTGTCACTCGCTTTCCGTTGAAGAGGATACTGCAAAATCCAGAAGCAACCGGCAGGATTGTCGAGTGGGCACTGGAACTGTCAAGCTTTGGCCTCAAGTTTGAGAGTACTTCCACTATACAGAGCAGAGCATTGGCAGAATTCATAGCGGAATGGACGCCGACACCAGACGAAGAAACTCCAGAAACAAGCATCCCCGTCAAAGAGGCAAGCAAAGAGTGGCTGATGTACTTTGATGGTGCCTTCTCGCTGTAAGGCGCCGGCGCAGGCGTGCTGCTTATCGCACCCACCGGAGAGCACCTCAAGTACGTAGTTCAGATGCATTTTCCCAAGGAGCAAGCAACGAACAATACCGCAGAGTATGAAGGTTTGCTTGCCGGACTCAGAATCGCGGCAGACCTTGGGATCAACAAGCTCATTGTCAGGGGTGACTCGCAGTTGGTCGTCCGCCAAGTAAACAAAAGCTATCAGAGTCCGTTGATGGAAGCATATGTTGATGAAGTAAGGAAGCTAGAAGCACACTTTGACGGCCTGCAAATGGAGCATGTTCCACGAGCTCAGAACGATATTGCTGACGGCCTGTCAAAGTGCGCAGCACTAAAGTTACCTGTGGAACCAGGGATTTTTGTGCTGAAGCTGACTCAACCATCCGTAACACCGTCGACTGGACAGAGAAAGAAGAGGAAGTTGGTTTCTGATGACTACTTTCCGGCAGAGCTTCCCGAAGCCGCCGCCAAGAAGGTCCCCAAGATTGACGCCAAGAGTGCTGAGGAGCAGTCTGCTCCGGCGAACCTCTTGGTTTGTTCGGTTGAAGCAAACGCTCCCGACAAGTTTTGCTCCGGCAAGCTTGCCGGGGAATATCGCGCTCCGGCCGAACCGCAGGTTCTTGCCGTAGAAGCAGATGTTCCCACAGCAACAGATATGCCTTTAGCCCTTGTTGTCGAGTCGCAAGCTCCAGCATGGGCGCAACAGATCGTCCGTTTCCTTCAGACAGGAGAGCTTCTCGAAGAGCAAGAAGAAGCGGAAAGAGTAGCCCGGCAGTCAAGTATGTACAAGTTTGTCGACAACACACTGTACAGAATAAGACTCAACGGTGTGAAATTGAAGTGCATTCGCCGGGAAGATGGATAACAGCTGTTGGCAGAGATACATGGAGGCATATGTGGTCACCACATTGGCGCAAGAGCACTTGCCGGCAAAGCATTCCGACAAGGTTTCTTCTGGCCGACAGCCCTCTAGGATGCAACTGCACAAGTAACCATGTGTGAAGCGTGCCAGTTCCATTCCAAACAGATACACCAGCCAGCTCAAGCTCTCCAGACGATCCCTTTATCCTGGCCATTTTCGGTCTGGGGGCTCGACATCCTCGGCCCCTTTCCCCAAGCTGTCGGGGGCTTTGAGTTCTTGTACGTCGCCATAGACAAGTTCACAAAGTGGCCGGAAGTGGAACCAGTGAGGAAGGTGACAACACAGTCAGCAGCCAAGTTCTTCAGGTCGATTGTTTGCCGTTTCGGGATCCCTAATAGGATCATCACCGACAACGGCACGCAATTTACGAGCCGCACCTTCATGCAGTATGTCCAAGATCTTGGCGCCAAGGTCTGCTTCGCTTCTATTGCTCATCCGAGAAGCAACGGTCAAGCGGAGAGGGCAAATGCTGAAGTGTTGCGAGGCCTCAAGACCAGAACTTTCGACAGGCTGCACAAGTGCGGAAGAAACTGGATCGAGGAGCTGCCGGTGGTTCTTTGGTCGATCAGGACGACGCCAAATCGAGCCACTGGCCAGGCACCCTTCGCTCTAGTCTACGGAGCAGAGGCAGTTCTCCCCACGGAACTCGTTTACGGGTCACCTCGAGTGCTCGCTTATGATGAGCTCAAGCAAGAGCAGTTGCGCCAAGATGACACGCTGCTCCTTGAGGAAGACCGTCTTCAGGCTGCTGTGCGAGTCGCTCGCTACCAGCAAGCTTTGCGTCGCTACCATAGCCGCAAAGTTAAAGCCAGGAGCTTCGAGGAAGGCGACCTTGTTCTTCGGCGTGTTCAGTCCGCCAAGAATTCCAACAAGTTGACGCCGAAGTGGAAAGGCCCTTATCGGGTGAAACGAGTCACTAGGCCCGGCGCTGTCCGCCTTGAGACCGAAGATGGCATTCCGGTGAGCAACTCCTGGAACATTGAACATCTTCGTAAGTTTTACCCGTAGGGCGCGGTTGCCGGAAGCTTTTCCGGCAACCACCTTTTGTACAAGTCTTGCCGCTGTTGCATGTAATCCTTTGTACAAAGCTGGGCGCAGACCCCGTGCACCAGTAAAGTTCATGTGCCCCGCACATCTTGTTAGTTTTTTTATGCTATAATCCTTTTTCGCATATGTTATCTGACACTTTGTGCAGCACCAGACCCCGGTAAGCGATAACGAGCCCAAGGCTCCATATCATTACTTTATTTCTCTGTTTCTTTCTCAAAAGAAGGAAGGTTCCCTCGCCCACAAGGTTTACCGGGAGGGGGGGGGGAAGGAGAAGATAATGGTGTGGACCAGGCCGTTCAAGAAAGTTTCTCCTTGCCGGGAAGCAGACGACAGAAAATCTAAGTTGCTAAAGTTTGAGCAATCAGTTTTTTAAGTTTTTGAGTTATTTTCCTTGAACGACCGTGCTTTGTATGGAAAACTTGTGCGCGGAGGAACCAACTCGTAGCTAGCTGCGCCCTTACTTTGTTTCGAGTCCGCTCAACAACTTAAGTGAGCTGCAACTAGTTGCGACAAGGTTGCTTGTCGGTAGCGACCCCGCCAGCAGGCTGCTGAAGTTCCGCACTCGGTGCTCGCGGCAAGGGTGCCTGCACCGGCAAGTTTCCCTAGAAAGCGTAGGGCAGAACCATACAAGGCCAAGAGTCGAGTAAAGGAAGTAACACAGCAATTTTTTGCCTAAGATAGAGTTATATTACAAAAATAACTTGTTGCGCCTCTAATAAAGTGTTCCCATGACATGACTGGCAGCGACAAGAAAAGAAGAAAACGGACGGCCTAATCTACGCGACCGCCGTCAACCCTTTTGACCTCGTTCACCCTATCCACAATGGGTGCGACGAGGGCCTTAAGTGCGTCAAGATCAGCGTCCGCCGGCAGCCTCTTGAGGACGTTGGTGAGGTTGAGGCCCAGATTGCGGAAGGCCACCTTCACCAGCACCTTCTCCAGAACTCCGGCACAAATTGAGCGTGACTCGTCGGCCAACTGCTTTGGGATCCGTTCCCGGAGTTGCTGGAGCACCGCCGCCACGCCTTTGAAGAACAGAGTGAGCTTGGCGCTGGGTTGGAGGTTCTCGTCGGAGGAGTACCCGAAGCCTTCCACCCCCAATTGCACCAGCTCCTCTTCGATGATTGCTGCAATGTTCACGAGGCCCTCCGTCCAGAGCGCCACAGTATCTCTGAGAAGATTCTGGGTTTCGGCGGCCCTCGCTAGCAGCGCCTCGTTGGCCTTGATGTCCTTCTTCAAGTCCGCCTCCCGTTTCTTGGCGCCGTCCAACGTCTCCGTCAGGGTGGCCAGCTTCAGCTCCAGATCAGCATTGGAATTCTTGGCGGCGCGCAGCTCTTTGCCCTTCTCGGAGAGTTGGCCCTGCAACTCACCATGGGCAAGGGCGTCCTTCTCGCGCTCCAGCTTGAGCGCGGCAAGCTCTTCGCCACCCACCTTCAGATCAGCCTCCAGCTGCGCCACCTTTACTTCCAATTCCTTCTTGGCGGTCTCGGCAGCCGCAGCCGCATCCTTTGCCTCTTGGAGCGACCCGCCAAGTGCCCGTTCGCGCGCGGCAAGCTCCTCCTCGTGGCTGTCGAGGTTCACTTTCCGCTGAGCCAGCTCGCCTTCTCGCGCGTACAGCTTCTCGCCGGCGAGCCGCTGCTGCTCTTCAGCTTCGGCCTTCTCGAGGAGGAAGGCCTTCCACTCTTCAGCAAGCTGCTCCCGCTCTTCCGCCAAGGCCCGGAGAGCTTCCTGGCGAAAACCCCGGAGCTCCTCCGCGCGCTTCTCTATATCCACGCTCGCTTTTGCGACGAGCGCTTCCCGGGACTCCAACTTGACTTGACGGGCGCGATAGAGCGCCAGCAGCCTCCGCAGCAGCCGCTCCTCCTCGGGCTCGTGACTGCTGCTTCCTGGCGCGTCAACAATCGACAACCCGGCGGAGGCGAGCACCTCCCCATCCAAAACTTCTCCTTCCACCGGTGCCTTGGAGCTTGACGCCCAAGGGAGCTTGATGAAGATGCCCTCGCCAGCCTTCAGATAGGCGCCGGGCTGGGGCTCCTTGGAGCCTGACGCTGCGGCAGCGGCGGAGGGATCGGCGGTCGGTGCAGCGCCTGACGCTCCTGTGGCCTCAGGGCCATCAGTGCGATCGCCAGATCCCCCGCCAGCTTCCTCGGCGGCAACCTTGGCGGCCTCTTCACCGGCAGGCACATCGGCACCAGCTCCATCTTCGGCGGCCGCGGCATCATCAGTGTTGCCGCGCGCGTCCTCTCCGCCGCCCGCCTCGGTCTCCATCGGATCCGCGGAGGGTGGACCTGACGACCGGAGAAGAATGAGAAGTCAAACAAGCACTCAAGAAGAAAAATCAGCAGAAGAATACAAAAAAAGTTTCGGGCAGGAAGGATTACCTGTGCTGGGATCCGCTGTCATAAGCTCCTCCACCGGCGGATCGTTAGCGCTGTCCCTTGCCGGAGACTCCTCCCTTGCTGGAGGCTCCTCCCTTACCGGAGAACGCTCCCTTGCCGGGGAGTCCGCCCTTGGCGGCGTAGTCGAAGCAGACGACAAGTCGGAGGTGATCACCACGCCCTCCTGATGAAGCTGTTCTGCTCCTGCACAAACAAACCAGTGATCAGATGTCAACAAAGGAAAAGAGCAACTACGTGCACCCAGAAGCAGAAAGTAAACCATATGCTTACGCTGGGGGCTGCTCTGCGAAGTGATGGCCGGATCCGGCAAGGTGGTCTCGGGCGTGCCTCCTGTCGTCACAGTGGGCTCGTCCTCGATGATCACCACCTGAGCCTTGGCCCTCTTCGCCGCCCTCTGGGCCAGAGTCCTGAAAAAGGAGAGTCCAGGGTGGGTCAGATCAGATGCAAGACAGGAATGGCAAGTTGAAGAACTACAAGAACAACAAGGGAATCTTACTCTTCTTCCTCTTCCTCGTCGGAGCTGAGCGCGGAGAGGTCGAAGTTTGGCCCACCTCCGGCGCGACGAGGTGGAGGGGTGGGATCCCTTGGCCGCTTGGCGGGGACTGCGGCGCCAGCCCGAGATGACCCTGCCCCAGTTGCCACTGCGGCGGGAGGCGCACCCGCGGCAACCGTACTTGCCGCGGCGGAGCGCGTCGCGCGGCGCTGCGGCTGTTGACCAGCTTGCCGCCCTGCTGCGTCCCCGATCCTGCGGAGGCGCCTTCTTGGCTGCACTAGGGGCTGCGTTCCGGGCCCTGTTCCCGGCAAGCTCCCCGGAGATGGCGGGCCGCTTGCACCCTCGGCGGGCTCACTCAACTCGGCGTCGGGCGCGGCAAGCTCTTCTTCGTCTTCGGGCCACTCCCGCTCAGCAAGACTCATCACCGATGCCGCGTCCGCTTCCTCCACCGGGAACCCAAATTCACCCGCGGCTGCGGCTGCCGCCGCCTCTTCCGCCCTGGTGACGATGCGTTCCATCTCTTGATCGGTGGTGTCGCGGGTGAGGAGCTTCTTGTCGTCAGCATTAACCGCTACTTCCACTAGGCTGTCGAAGAACTGCTGCACAACGTCTCTGGCAGGCTCTTGCCAAGTTGGAGCGATCCCGTGCGAATCACACAACGCCATCATGGCGCAGATGCGGTCGCGCGAGGAGTTGTTGCACAGAGGAACGACGCCTGCCGGCAACCTGAACCACTCGGGATGCTGTGGGTCGTGCTTGAATATCTCCTTGAGTATCCCGTCCAACTCTATGACGGTGAAATTGAAGTTGAGGCCTGGGCGCAACCTCATGATATCTGTCGGGCCTCCAAATTCCCAGGCGGGTCTCCCCCTCGCCTGCAGAGGGGCGATGCGCCGACGAAGGAAATCTGCGCCGACAGCTCCTACAGTCAGCCCGGCAAGCCTGAGACGCAAGATCCAAGTGGTGGCGATCTTCAGCTTGTCGTCGTCCACGGACAGAGCGCTCCAGTCATTGCCACGCACTACTGGGGCTTGGCGCAGGGCGGTGAACGGCTGCGGGCTCTCTTCTACAACCCAGCACCAATCTGCTCTCCACTCGTCCCACTTGCTGCGGAGCTCCCCCTCCAGATAGGTCTCCTTCTTGCCGGCCCGCGAGATCCAGGCGATCCCGCCGGCAAGAGGTTCCCCTCTCTCGACACGAGGCATAAAGAAATGGCGGAAGAGAGCTACGTTGGGGTGGACTCCAACAAAGTTTTCGCATAGATGGGCGAAAACTGCCATGGTCAGAACGGCGTTAGGGGTGAAGTCAAGGAGGTGGAGTCCATAGGTGTTCATGACGTCGCAAAAGAAATCAGAGAATGGCGGGCAGAGCCCGCAGTAGAAGAACACGGCGAAGAAAGGATATCCGCCAACTGGAGCTGCTTGCGAGGCGACGGCGGAGAGTACCTTCGTGCGCGGATGCGCCCGCGTCTCCGTCGACCAGAAGAGATAGTACCACTCCCTCAGCTCCTTCGCGGAGAGCTCGGGGGGAAAGTGGCCCGCTCCTTCCGCAACGCCTCAAGCCGCTGCGCTTCGGTCGACTTCACATCTTTCGCGGCCGCGGCCTTCGTGGCCTTCCCCTTCCCGGGCTTCGGAGACATGGCGGAGGCGGTGGGGGAGATCGACAGTGTTGGTGGTGACGACAGCGACGGGGGCGGAGCGCTGCCCTCTTTCAACTCTGCAAGCGGAGGAGGGCGGCGGAGATTTCTGAGATTGCAGCAGCGAAGGGCGAAGGTGGGGGAAATGCCCCTGTTTCCCCTGCTTATAAAGAGGGACGGGGCGGACATTTCGGCCTTCCAAATAAACAACCACCCACGATCTCTCCCACGACTCCGCGATTGACGCGTGCCGTTATGGGGGGCGCGGTGGATACGGAGTTAGATTCGGCATAACCCAGGCTCCGCGCGTGCCCGTGCCCTGTTTTGGGCCTGGCCCAACAGCGCTCGGCACCGTGTGTGGCCCAGGCCCGGGGGCTCCTGTCGGTGTACTAGAGTAGGGGTACCCTTGTATCCCGAACTTTTGCACGGGCAGTTGCAGCGCCGCGCGGCAAGGCTTGCCGGACGACCGCCAGAGTCCTCCGTGGGTTCCTTTGGAGCCATTCAAGAACAAAGCATTCAAGATGAAGAGACAAGGCCCCGGCAAGAGGATCTTGCCGGGAAGAGACAGGGCCCCGGCAAGAGGAGCTTGCCGGGAAGGCCAACCACGGCACTTCAAGAAACTTGCCGCGATGCACCGCACGTCCCGGCAAGGTCCGGTGAGCGACAAGCTTCTGGACTCGACAAGACGACGACCCCGACAAGGTACTCGCCGGGGGCCCGCTACCACTCTGTACCCACGCTCCAGCGCACCCACCCGCGTGTCGCCATGAGGCTTCCTTAGGGGCGCGTGGTGGGAGCCTGTGCAGCCAGGAGTACGCGGTGGCAAGCGGAGATGAAGAGAAGGCCATCGTGGCAAATGGTGGCGCTCCTAACGGTCACTTTTTGCACTGTTTAGGCAACTCAGACGGGCATTCAATGACCTTGTCCCCTGCCGTCAGAGTTAGGTAGGGTGCACTATGTCCACAGTAGTGGTAGCTGCACCTACCGTATCCTTTTCCATTTTTACCCTTCTAGTCTACGTTGCCACCTATCGGTGACCCCTTGAAAGTATAAAAGGAGGCCCAAGCGCAACGTAGAGGAGGTTAGGCTCATTCGAAACATCAGGAACACTCTCGCGCTCAGTCTGGCAGCGTGCATCGCTCCTGAGCAAGAATTCAATACACACAAACAAGCAGCAGTAGGGTTTTACGCATCTGTGCGGCCCGAAGCTGGGTAAAACTGCTCGCGTGTACTGCCTCGATCCGCTCTTTGCGCGGCCTCCGCCCCCCTCCGAACCGAAAGGGGCCCGGTCCCCATAGGTGTTGGTGGATCAGTTTCCCCGACACTATACAATTTACCATTGTATTGGGTGTGTTGGGGACACAAGAGACTCTTTGTTATTTGGTTGTAGGGTTGCTTGAGAGAGACCATCTTCATCCTACGCCTCCTACGGATTGATAAACCTTAGGTCATCCACTTGAGGGAAATTTGCTACTGTCCTACAAACCTCTGCACTTGGAGGCCCAACAACGTCTACAAGAAGAAGGTTGTGTAGTAGACATCAAGCTCTTTTCTGGCGTCGTTGCCGGGGAGGTGAGTGCTTGAAGGTATATCTTTAGATCTTGCAATCGAGTCTTTTAGTTTCTTGTTTTATCACTAGTTTAGTTTATAAAAGAAAATTACAAAAAAATGGAATTGAGTTTGTCTCATATGCTTCACCTTTTTAATATGTTTTGTAAGTATGATGGAAAGGATAATTGTGCTCAAGTGCTAGAAGAAGAAATCTATAAAATGTTGGGCACTAAATATTTGAATGATGAGCATGATTGCAATGTTGTTAGTATGAATTCCTTGAATATCCATGATGCTAATGATATGCAAAGCCACAAGCTTGGGGAAGCTATGTTTGATGAAGATGATATTTTTTGTCCCCCAAGTTTTGATGAGCAAATTTATTATGATGAAAGCATGCCTCCTATTTATGATGATTATGTTGATGAAAGTGGTTTCAGAGAGGTCATGACTTTATTTTGTGATGAATCCACTATTTCGGAAGAGGTTCCAATTGATTATGAGAACAAAGTTGCTATCTATGATGATTATTGTGATGACTTGTATGCTATAAAGAATAATGATATCCATGAAACTTGTCATCATGATTTTAGTTTTCAATTGGATTATGCCTCACATGATAATTATTTTGTTGAGTTTGCTCCCACTATTATTCATGAGAAGAATTCTGCCTGTGTGGAGAGTAGTAAATTTTCTATGCTTGTAGATCATGAAAAGAATGCTTTAGGTGCTGGTTATATTGTTGAATTCATTCATGATGCTACTGAAAATTATTATGAGGGAGGATTATATGCTTGTCGGAATTGCAATAATATCAAGTTTCCTCTCTATGTGCTTAAAGTTTTGAAGTTAGGCTTGTTTTACCATCCTATGCAAGTTGATTCTTGTTCCCACAAGTTGTTTGCTCACAAAATCCCTATGCATAGGAATTATGTTAGACTTAAATGTGCTAGTCATATTCTTCATGATGCTCTCTTTATGTTACAATTCTTATCTTTTATGTGAGCATCATTGAAATCATCATGCCTAGCTAGGGGCGTTAAACGATAGCGCTTGTTGGGAGGCAACCCAATTTTATTTTTGTTCCTTGCTTTTTTGTTCCTGTTAGTAATAAATAATTCATCTAGCCTCTGTTTAGATGTGGTTTTATGTGTTAAATTAGTGTTTGTGCCAAGTAGAACCTTTGGGAAGACTTGGGGAAAGTCTTGTTGATCATGCTGTCAAAAACAGAAACTTTAGTGCTCACGAGAATTGCTGCCATTTTTATTTGGAGAGTGATATTTAGTTAATTCTTTTTGCAGATGATTAATATATAAATTCCTCAGGTATACGTTTTATGAGTTCCAGAAGTATACGTTTGATTCAGATTACTACAGACTGTTCTGTTTTTGACAGATTCTGTTTTTCATGTGTTGTTTACTTATTTTGATGAATCTATGGCTAGTAAAATAGTTTATAAACCATACAGAAGTTGGAATACAGTAGGTTTAAAACCAATATAAATAAATAATGAGTTCATTACAGTACCTTGAAGTGGTGATTTATTTTCTTATACTAACGGAGCTTACGAGTTTTCTGTTAAGTTTTGTGTTGTGAAGTTTTTCAAGTTTTGGGTAAGGATTCGATGGACTATGGAATAAGGAGTGGCAAGAGCCTAAGATTGGGGATGCCCAAGGCACCCCAAGGTAATATTAAAGGATAGCCAAGAGCCTATGCTTGGGGATGCCCCAGAAGGCATCCTCTCTTTCGTCTTCGTTCATCGGTAACTTTACTTGGAGCTATATTTTTATTCGCCACATGATATGTGTTTTGCTTGGAGCGTCAATTTATTTTGTTAGAATTTTTTTACTGTTATTTAAAACAATGTTTTGCATCTTTTATTTCAATAAAAGTGGCATTGATAGATGCCTATGTTACAAGTATACATGTTGCTGTTTGAAAACAGAAAGTTTACCGCTGTTGCAATAATTCCCTAGAAAAGTAAGAATGTGATAAAATGTTGAAACCTTTTGCATATTAAGCTCTGATAAATTTACTACAGTGGGAATTTTCTTTCATAATTTGTGGAGCTAGGGAAGTATGGATGTTGCAGCATTCTTTACAGACTATCCTGTTTAGGCAGATTGCTGTTATGTTTGCATTGTTTGCATATGGTTGCTTCTTTAATGATTCTATTTGAGGATAGGAATATTAAATATGCAGAGGCATTTAGTATGCAATGTTGAATAATAATTTTAGTGATTTGCTACAGTAGAGTATGATAAGGTTTTTGCAATGGTTTATACTAACTTATCTCACGAGTCCTTGTTGAGTTTTGTGTGGATGAAGCTTTTGAGATTTAGGGAGACCATGATATGAGAGGAATTAAGGAGACACACAAGCTCAAGCTTGGGGATGACCAAGGCACCACAAGATAATATTCCAATAAGTCTCAAGCATCTAAGCTTGGGGATGCCCCGGTTGGCATCCCACCTTTCTTCTTCAACAACTATCGGTTAGTTTCGGTTGATCCTAAGTTTTTGCTTCTTCACATGATGTTTGCTATTATTAAATGTCATTTTATTTTGCTTTGCTTGCTGTTTGAATAGAATACCAAAATCTGAAATTATTAAATGTTAGAGAGTCTTCACATAGTTGCATAATTATTCGACTACTCATTGATCTTCACTTATATCTTTCGGAGTAGTTTGTCGTCTGCTCTAGTGCTTCACTTATATATTTTAGAGCATGGTGGTAGTTTTATTTTGAAGAAATAGATGAACTCTCATGCTTCACTTATATTATTTTGAGAGTCTTAAATAGCATGGTAATTTGCTTAAAATCCTAATATGCTAGGTATTCAAGAATAATAAAATTCTCTTATGAGTGTGTTGAATACTATGAGAAGTTTGATGCTTGATGATTGTTTTGAGATATGGATATGGTGATATTAGAGTCATGCTAGTTGAGTAGTTGTGAATTTGAGAAATACTTGTGTTGAAGTTTGTGATTCCCGTAGCATGCACGTATGGTGAACCGTTATGCGATGAAGTCGGAGTATGATTTATTTATTGATTGTCTTCCTTATGAGTGGCGGTCGGGGACGAGCGATGGTCTTTTCCTACCAATCTATCCCCCTAGGAGCATGCGCGTAATACTTTGCTTTGATAACTAATAAATTTTTGCAATAAGTATGCGAGTTCTTTATGACTAATGTTGAGTCCATGGATTATACGCACTCTCACCCTTCCACCATTGCTAGCCTCTCTAGTACCACGCAACTTTCGCCGGTACCATAAACCCACCATATACCTTCCTCAAAACAGCCACCATACCTACCTATTATGGCATTTCCATAGCCATTCCGAGATATATTGCCATGCAACTTTCCACCGTTCCGTTATTATGACACACTTCATCATTGTCATATTGCTTGCATGATCATGTAGTTGACATTGTATTTGTGGCAAAGCCACCGTTCATAATTCTTTCATACATGTCACTCATGCATCATTTCACATCCCGGTACACCACCGGAGGCATTCATATAGAGTCATATCTTGTTCTAAGTATCGAGTTGTAATTATTGAGTTGTAAGTAAATAAAAGTGTGATGATCATCATTATTAGAGCATTGTCCCAGTAAGGAAAGGATGATGGAGACTATGATTCCCCCATAAGTCGGGATGAGACTCTGGACGAAAATAAATAAAAGAGGCCAAAGAAGCCCAAATAAAAAAAGAGAAAATATGCCATAAAAAGAGAAAAGGCCCAAATAAAAAAAATAAAAAAAATAAAAAAATGTGAGAAAAAGAGAGAAGGGACAATGTTACTATCCTTTTACCACACTTGTGCTTCAAAGTAGCACCATGATATAGCAAGTCTCATATATTGTGCTTCAAAGTAGCACCATGATCTTCATGATAGAGAGTCTCCTATGTTGTCACTTTCATATACTAGTGGGAATATTTCATTATAGAACTTGGCTTGTATATTCCAATGATGGGCTTCCTCAAAATGCCCTAGGTCTTCGTGAGCAAGCGAGTTGGATGCACACCCACTAGTTTCTTTTGTTGAGCTTTCATACATTTATAGCTCTAGTGCATCCGTTGCATGGCAATCCCTACTCACTCACATTGATATCTATTGATGGGCATCTTCATAGCCCATTGATACGCCTAGTTGATGTGAGACTATCTTCTCCCTTTTTGTATTTTCCACAACCACCATTCTATTCCACCTATAGTGCTATGTCCATGGCTCACGCTCATGTATTGCGTGAAGATTGAAAAAGTTTGAGAACATCAAAAGTATGAAACAATTGCTTGGCTTGTCATCAGGGTTGTGCATGATTTAAATATTTTGTGTGGTGAAGATGGAGCATAGCCAGACTATATGATTTTCTAGGGATAACTTTCTTCGGCCATGTTATTTTGAGAAGACATAATTGCTTTGTTAGTATGTTTGAAGTATTATTGTTTTTATGTCAATATGAAATTTTGTCTTGAATCTTATGGATCTGAATATTCACGCCACAATTAAGAAGAATTACATATAAATTATGCCAAGTAGCACTCCGCATGAAAAATTCTTTTTTTATCATTTACCTACTCGAGGACGAGCAGGAATTAAGCTTGGGGATGCTCGATACGTCTCCAACGTATCTATAATTTCTGATTGCTCCATGCTATATTATCTACTGTTTTGGGAAATATTGGGCTTTATTATCCACTTTTATATTACTTTTGGGACTAACCTATTAACCGGAGGCCCAGCCCAGATTTGTTGTTTTATGCCTATTTCAGTGTTTCGAAGAAAAGGAATATCAGACGGAGTCGAAGCGGAACAAAATCAACTGGAGAAGTTATTTTTGGAAGGAAACACACCTGATGAACTTGGACCCCACGTCAGGGGAGACTCGAGGTGCTCACAAGGGTGGGGGTGCCCCCTGTCTCGTGGGACCCCGCGGCTCCTCCGACGTCCTCCCTGCACCCATATATACCCACGTGACCTAAAACTTCCAGAACGCAACATAGATCGGGAGTTCCGCCGCCAGAAGCCTCCCTAGCCACCGAAAACCAATCTAGACCCGTTCCGGCACCCTGCCGGAGGGGGAAATCCTTCTCTGGTGGCCATCTTCATCATCCCGGTGCTCTCCATGACGAGGAGGGAGTAGTTCTCCCTCGGGGATGAGGGTATGTACCAGTAGCTATGGGTTTGATCTCTCTCTCTCTCTCTCTCTCTCTCTCTCTCTCTCGTGTTCTTGATTTGGCACGATCTTGATGTATCGCGAGCTTTGCTATTATAGTTGGATCTTATGTTTCTCCTCCCCCTCTTCTCTCTTGTAATGAATTGAGTTTCCCCTTTGAAGTAATCTTATCGGATTGAGTCTTTAAAGACTTGAGAACACTTGATGTATGTCTTGCCGTGGATATCTGTGGTGACAATGGAGTACCACATGCCACTTGATGTATGTTAAGGTGATCAACTTGCGGGTTTTGTGACATTGGGAACCTAAGCACAGGGGTTGGCACACGTTTTCGTCGTGATTCTCCGGTAGAACTTTGGGGCACTCTTTGAGGTCCTTTGTGTTGGTTGAATGGATGAATCTGAGATTGTGTGATGCATATCGTATAATCATGCCCACAGATACTTGAGGTGACATTGGAGTATCTAGGTGACATTAGGGTTTTGATTGATTTGTTTCTTAAGGTGTTATTCTAGTATGAACTCTAGGGTTGTTTGTGACACTTATAGGAATAGCCCAACGGATTGATTGGAAAGAATAACTTTGAGGTGGTTTCGTACCCTACCATAATCTCTTCGTTTGTTCTCCGCTATTAGTGACTTTGGAGTGACTCTTTGTTGCATGTTGAGGGATAGTTATGTGATCCAATTATGTTAGTATTGTTGAGGGAACTTACACTATTGAAAGTATGAACCCTAGGCCTTGTTTACCATCATTGCAATACCGTTTACGCTCACTTTTATCACTTTCTACCTTGCTGTTTTTATTATTTCAGATTACAAAAACTATTATCTACTATCCATATTGCACTTGTATCACCATCTCTTCGCCGAACTAGTGCACGTATACAATTTACCATTGTATTGGGTGTGTTGGGGACACAATAGACTCTTTGTTATTTGGTTGCAGGGTTGCTTGAGAGAGACCATCTTCATCCTACGCCTCCTACGAATTGATAAACCCTAGGTCATCCACTTGAGGGAAATTTGCTACTGTCCTACAAACCTCTGCACTTGGAGGCCCAACAACGTCTACAAGAAGAAGGTTGTGTAGTAGACATCATGTATCACTACTATCGAGATTCAACAAGAATAGACCACTCTTTAAGGGTGCATGACCATAAAAGATATTACTCATATAAATAGAACAACCATTATTCTCAGATTCAAATGAATAACCGTCTCACATCAAACAAGATCTAGATATAATGTTCATGCTTAACGCTGGCACCAAATAACAATTATTTAGGTCTAAAACTAATCCCGAAGGTAGATGTAGAGGTAGCATGCTGACGGCGATCACATCGACTTTGGAACCATTTCCCACGAGTATCGTCACCTCGTCCTTAGCCAGTCTTCGCTTAATCTGTGGTCCCTGTTCAAAGTTGCAAATATTAGCAACAGGACCAGTATCAAATACCCAGGTGCTACTGCGAGCTCTGGTAAGGTACACATCAATAACATGTATATCACATATACCTTTTTTCACTTTGCCATCCTTCTTATCCGCCAAATACTTGGGGCAGTTCCACTTCCAGTGACCAGTCTGTTTGTAGTAGAAGCACTCAGTCTCAGGCTTAGGTCCAGACTTGGGTTTCTTCTCCTGAGTAGCAACTTGTTTTCCGTTCTTCTTGAAGTTCTCCTTCTTCTTCCCTTTGCCCTTTTTCTTGAAACTGGTGGTCTTATTGACCATCAACACTTGATGCTCCTTCTTGATTTCTACCTCTGCAGCTTTTAGTATCGCGAAGAACTCGGGAATAGTCTTATTCATCCCTTGCATATTACAGTTCATCACGAAGCTTTTGTAGCTTGGTGGCAGTAATTGAAGAACTCTGTCGATGACACTATCAATAGGAAGATTAACTCCCAGTTGAGTCAAGTGATTATGATACCCAGACATTTTGAGTATATGCTCACTGACAGAACTATTCTCCTCCATCTTGCAGCTATAGAACTTATTGGAGACTTCATATCTCTCAATCCGGGCATTTGCTTGAAATATTAACTTCAACTCCTGGAACATCTCATATGCTCCATGACGTTCAAAACGTCGTTGAAGTCCCGGTTCTAAGCCGTAAAGCATGGCACACTGAACTATCGAGTAGTCATCAGCTTTACTCTACCAAACGTTCTTAACGTTGTCAGCAGGATCTGCAGCAGGCCTGGCACCCAGCGGTGCTTCCAGGATGTAATTCTTCTGTGAAGCAATGAGGATAATCCTCAAGTTACAGACCCAGTCCGTGTAATTGCTACCATCATCTTTCAACTTTGCTTTCTCAAGGAACGCATTAAAATTCAACGGAACAACAACACGGGCCATCTATCTACAACAACATAGATAAGAAAAATACTATCAGGTACTAAGTTCATGATAAATTTAAGTTCAATTAATCATATTACTTAAGAACTCTGATTTAGATAGACATCCCTCTAATCATCTAAGTGATCACATGATCCATATCAACTAAACCATAACCGATCATCACGTGAAATGGAGTAGTTTTCAATGGTGAACATCACTATGTTGATCATATCTACTATATGATTCACGCTCGACCTTTCGGTCTCAGTGTTCCAAGGCCATATCTGCATATGCTAGGCTTGTCAAGTTTAACCCGAGTATTCTGCGTCTGCAAAACTGGTCAAATATGTACACGCATCGTATGAATAAGCCGCATACATACCAGGGGCTATGTCATAGTCCCACCATAAAACTCCTATGGCTAAGTGGAAGTGTTAACACCCTATAGTCTGGTTGCCTGGTTCGCCGCATTGACACCTCCTTCACGGACCAAGATGTTGGGTCAAGAGTGATCAAATGCTTTTCCGAACACCCCCATACTTCCTACGAGGGGGATGAAGCCGACGACTGGAAAACTTTCAGATTATATTAAAACAGCTGCACAGGAGGAACATAAACTTTCGAGCAATATATAAATACAGATTAACTATAAAATTGTCTCATACAATTTTCATACACCTCACTCGAACATTATGTCTTTCAAGCATTGACCCTCTATCAAGCGGGCGGCCACTAGGACATCTTCAAAATAATGCTCTGGCTCATGGTGATCCTTGCCCTTGGGTGGATTCTTCACCGCAACATTGATGGCTTTCATCTTCCCCTAGAATGTCTTGACTCGGGCAAAGGCCATCCGTGCACCCTCGATGCACACCGACTGCTTCACAGCGTCAATACGTGGCACCGCGTCAACAAGCCACTGCACCAAGCCGAAGTAGCTATTCGAAACAGGATCATTTGGCCATAACCGGATTATGACGTTCTTCATGGTAGTGCCGGATATCCTATGAAGCTCGGCCCATTGGGACATCTGCTCATTCAGCAACAGGGGCGCTTCGACGCGCCGAATTGTGACCAGAAAAGCTTCTCCGTTGCATACCCAACTCGCGCCTGGTAAACTGCGCTGCATCAGAAGAACTCTTCGGCAAGTCTAAAAACTCATCCGGAGAACTCCACAATTGGTTAAAGCTGAGCATAGTTCGGATCACTGAACTTAGTCTGCAGCAAAAATGGCTCACCAGCCGCAATCTCCCTAGCTTGCCGGATCTCCTCACGGGCGGCCATGGATTCAGACCGCGCTTCTCTCGCCTCTCGTAAGGTCTTGTCAATTTCAGCCATCTTGGCTTCATTCCCCTTCTCAAGGAGTTCACGTCGGCTAGTAGCATTTTTTAGTTTAAGCGCCATTGTGGATATCTTCCCCTTGTCTTGACGCCGAGCAACTCGTTCAACTTTTAACTCAGCTGATGCCTTTTCGGCAGCCGCATTACTACACCGGGCCTGCTCCTTGGCCTGGGCTAGCTCTGCCCGAAGAATTTCAACGGCGGCAGCACCATCTGCAGCCAGGCATATTACAGTATATAACTTTCAGCATCATGCTTATATCACAACAATGTATGTGAAGGGACTGCCCCGAATACATACCTTGCGATTCATCAAGACGCATATTGATTAACGCAATGTCATCCCCGGCCACATCAAGCTTCCATTGCAGCTCGGCCATATCCGTAGTCTGGGAAGTCGCTAGGGGAAGCAGCCTGTGTGGAAATTGATCAGATTAGTCCTTGAATATTTCTTCTTGATCCTCCGTTTGCCTCCCATGGGAAGCCAACTCGAGTCTCAGGGGCTACTATCTATACACAGATATATTTTGCGAATAAAACACAATTGCACATATTACAGTACAAACCTCGAAGCATCTTAGTAGGCTCGCAAAGGCCTCATCCAGTCCGCTCTTCGCGGACAGGACCTTTTCAACCACCGTGCCCATCAAGGTACGATGTTTCTCTGATACGGACGCCAGCCGCGGCATGTTCGTCAAGATATCCGGTGCCTCTGGGTCTTCGGAGGCCGCCCTAGGAGTACGGCCACCCTTTGAAGGGATCCGTTCATTCGTATCCGGCTGTATACCGGATTGTTTGGGGCCCTCATCATTGTTCCCCGGACCCTGGGCCACCGAAGTATCACCTTCGGGTATCATCTTCATAGTCCCTTGCACCACTTGTTGGTCGGGGGAGACCCTCCGCGACGAAACCTCAAAGTCGTCCGCCCTATTGGACGGAGAGGCCGGTGGGGGCGTCTCACTTTCCATCATCTCTGGGAGAAGGTCCCCCGAGGAGGAGGATTGTTGAGGAAGATTGCGTGTTGAGCTGCAAAAAAATATATATCCCAGGCATTATAAAGAAAGAACGGGACATGTTTAAAACATCTTTGTTCACTTACGATGTGGCCTGAGGATTGTCCTCGTCATGAGACTACGCTTCGACGTCCTCCAAGCCCGAGCCTCCCACCTGAGGCATCCTGCCTCACTTAGGAGCCTGTTCCTCCCAATCTTTGGAGGAGGCCCTCTTCTTCCCATGAGGGGAGGAGACGGTGGCCCACCCTTCACTCTTGTCTTCGGATGAGGGAATTTTGATTCCTCCAGACACAATGTCTGAGGTACCCTTGGAATAGGGGTCATCTTTGGTCTTTCCGCTCTTCGCCTCGCCCTCCTTCGCAGGCATCTGGTATGGTGTCGGGGCTAGCATCCTTGTTAAAACAGGGTTTGCTGGGCCTTCGGGCAGAGGGGCCGAACACATGATTAGTTCTGCCTTCTTTATCCAGCCCTGGAGAAAGATAGCCTGCTCAGTACCGTATTATGGTATGCGTGGTTACAAAGTGTTCGGAAGACGAGTGTTTACCTGGGTATCCAGACGGTTGCAGTTAAGACCAGCATCCTTGATAGTGTCCGGCCAATGTTTTTGCGTCCCAAAAAACAACTTCCACATCCCTTCGTGTGTAGTGTCGAAGGAGGGTTCGTGGTCCCTCCAGATTGAACTCCCACATGCGGCGAGACCTGCGCTGGCAGGGCAGGATTCAACGAACTAGCATCACTTGAGTCACGTTGGCAAGATAGATCTCTCTCTCTCTCTCTCTCAAGGAGGGTTCGGATGCGGCTCTGTAGAGTCAGCACTTCATCAACTGATCCCCAGTCCAGCCCCTTGTTAATCCATGATGCAAGCCGTGGTGGAGGGCCAGAACAGAACGCAGGAATAGCTGCCCACTAGGTGCTACGGGGTTCCGTGACATAAAACCATTCTCGCTGCCATTGGTGGAAGGTTTCGGTGAAAGAGCCTTTTGGCCAGAGAGTGTTGGTGAGCTTGCTCACAACAGCACCACCGCACTCCGCCTGTTCCCCGTTAACTACCTTCAGCTTCACATTGAAGGTCTTGAGCCATAAGCCAAAGTGTGGGGGGATTCGGAGGAAGGCCTCACATGTAATGATAAACACCGAGACGTGGAGGATAGAGTCCGGGGCTAGATCATGAAAATCTAGTCCGTAATAAAACATTAGTCCCCGGACGAAGGGGTGAAGAGCGAACCCTAGCCCCCGGAGGAAGTGGGAGATGAATACAACCCTCTCGCCAGATCTGGGAGTCGGAATAACCTGTCCTTGAGCAGGAAGCCTGTGGTGGACGTCCGCAGTCAAGTATCTGGCTGCCCGAAGCTTTGCGATATCCTCCTCTGTGATGGAGGAAGCCACCCATCGGCCTTGAGAGCTGGGTCCGGACATGATGGGAGGCTTGAAACAATGAAGTCGAAACCTTGGGTGCTAGAGCTCAAGGCTGGGAAGGCTGAGGAGAGCTTTGGCACAAAAGCACAGCCCTTGGTTCCTTTATAAAGGCAACGGGTATTGAACGCCTCCTCCTAAGCCTAAGAACCTGCCTATTCCTAAGGGATCTTTCTCGCAGGACGGTTGGGTTACCCACACTTGTATTGATGAAAATCCCGTAATAAGGGGACATGAACTCTGCTTCGACAAGACGTGTCGATGAAAATCACGCCCCGAAACATGGAATGGCGGGACAGGAAACGGTTCTAAATAATAACCGAGAAGCGTGACGTCACGTTACCAAAATTGTCAGCAGATTGGGTTCATGGAACACTATACTCTCTACGGTTGTGTGTTACAAGTCCGGACATGATCAATTCGTCCGAAGACTATTTTGGAGTTCGGAAGGAGGAACCCACCTTGCAATGCCGAAGACAACACTACGCGCCGGATACCTTGTCATTGAAGCCAGGTGTCGTGGTTCTAACTCTGACAGTGATGTAGGGGGGTATGTATGGAGAGGCTAGATCTTAGCTATGGAGGAGTTGTAAGCACACGAGGATTACGAGTTCAGGCCCTTCTCGGAGGAAGTAACAGCCCTACGTCTCGGTGCCCGGAGGCGGTCGACTGAATTATGTGTGTACGAATAACAGGGGTGCGAACCCTTGATACTGAGGAGGGGGTGGCTTATATAGAGTTTGCCAGGCCCCTCCAGCCCTCAGTAATGTAGGGTTTAAAGTACATTAAGACTGGGGGTTACTGGTAACGCCCCTAATAAAGTGCTATGATGACCATAAAAGCTACTTAATGACCGACCGTTTGCGTGCAGGGTGACTTTAGATCTCCTGGCAGTCGAGTGGTTGGATCTTGGTCGAGTGATTGCTTCGTGGTCGAGTGTCTTGAATCCGTCGAGTGGGATACCTCCAAGTCGATTGAAAGGTGACTTCTTCTAGGGATGTCCTTGGGTAGGGTACTTAGGACAGGTCCATGCCCCTACCCTAGGTACATAGCTTCATCATTAGCCCCCGAATGGATCGAGGTTCGAGTGGGGAAGGAGTTGGGGATCTTTCAGACTGGTTCTTCATGTTATATGAACATCTTGTTTTGGATCAATTGTCACGGATGACGTCGTCAACTTCTTTCAGTCGCCTTGATCCATTCTTGGCCTCTTGTTGAGTGAATTTTTTTACTTGTGAAGTTCTGAGTGACGGTGTGAAAGGGATGTTCTGTTTGACGAGTTGTTCTGCGGCCCGCGAATTTTGCGGGATTTGAATTTCGGGAAGCGCGCGGGACGGGGGTGGCCGCAGTAATCGGATGGGATAGGACGGAAGCTCCTCGATCCCCGCACCACCTTTTTCGCCACGTACCACGCGCGCGCCTGTTGCGGGATTTGACGGGATTGCCTGGGCCTACCAGTCAGCCACTCGGAAGCGACCTCTTATAAGCTGCCGGCTCAGGACCCCCGAACAGTGCGCCTTCACTTTTCCCCCTTCATTCACAAGATCTTTCGCCACCTCTGCTCTCACCTTGGTGCCGTAGGTCTGTTCGAGCTTCGCCGGCGATGATGGTGAAGGAGAGGACATCGGCTCTGGAGCGCGCGAAGAAGGCGGCAGTGTAGGGGAAAGAGAAGAAGTCCGCTCGGGGCGGATCTTCCTCCAGGACTGCTCTGCCCAAGGATTGGATCTAGGGCGACTGGATGCCGTTGGTGATTCGGCAGGATGATCTCAGTGATCTGGTCGAGGGGGGATTCATTCCCCACGAATCTGCGCGTCTCCCGGGGAAAGAAGTCGAACCCCAGCCTCTTGATGGTGAGTGCGTCCTCCTAACCACCCATATCGATCGTGGATTCTCTCTGCCTCCTCATCCTTTTTTCCGGAGCTTCTTGAACTTCTTCGGAGCGCAGCTCCATCACTTTACTCCCAATTCTATTGTGTATCTTGCTGCTTTCGTTTCCTTGTGTGAAAACTTCTTGGGTTGCCGCCCCCACTGGGGACTCTTCAAGCACATCTTCACTTGCCCCTCTCAGTCGGTCAAGAAGGCCAAGTCGAGTGATGAACGGACGCAGGTGATCCAGCTGTGCGGGGGCCTGGCGATCCAGATGAGGGGAAAAAGTTCCTTTCCATCTATCACTTTTCCCGAGTCAGTCCGTGGGTGGCAGTCGACTTGGTTTTACTGTAAAGACCAGGTGACCCCAGGACAGTCGACTGGGCTTCCCCCTTTTTCTCTGAATCGAGCACAAAAACCTGCCTCTCTGAAAGTGACGTCGGAGGAAAAGGCGCAAGTCAAGGTGCTGGTCGGTCGAGTGGTTCAGCTTGTCCGCGAGGGTGTGACTGGCATGGACTTGTTGGAAGTCTTCCTTCGGAGGCGCATCCAACCGCTTCAGGCTCGTGACCACCCGATGTGGCTGTACTCGGGTCTCGAAGACACCACTCGGATTCACCCAAAGGAGGTCACTGACGAGATGTTGGAAGGGTGGCTGTCGAGTATCACAGGGAACAAGGACAACCCGCGAGGAGCCAGGAGGATTCCTCCACTCGACCAAACATACGAAGTGGACAAGGTCTGACCTTGCGTTTCCGACTGTGATCTTGCTTTCTTTATTTGTTCTCTTTCGATCAGTCGATTGACTTTTGTCTTGTTTGTTGTCCTCTAGGCCACTACTGAGATGTACTCGACACCCAATGGAGCACAGGAGCAGACCGAGGAAGGAGAGGCGAGCGGAGGCAAAAGTGGAGACGAGAGAGAAGAGTGGGAATCTGACGGCGAAGGAGAGGGGGATGATGACGACGACTCCAGTGAAGAGGAGGAGGAAGAAGTCGAACCTCCCCGCTCAGAATGGCGATCCAAGCTTACACACGACCCTGCGCGGGAACGTGGTAAGGCGACTGTCCCTGTTGGGCAGTCGTCGAAGTGCCCTCAGGACCTCATATCCAGCGCCGACAGAAAAAGCTCCCAAGCACCCATGCGCGATGCCGTCCAAGCCGCCCAAGGCTCTGCCCAAGATGAAGATGACTGTCCCCACCATTTCTGGGTAATAGTAGAATTTTTTTCCTTTGTTGAACGTGACGGACTCTTGGTCGACTCATTGAATAAGCTGACTGACTTTCGAAATTTGCAGTGCTGCCACCTCGGAGATCTCCGCCAAGGATGATGATCAAGAGATGGAAGACACTGTTACATCCAACCCCGGTACGATTACTGATGCTCTGCTTTTAGTCGACTGACAATTTCTTATAATTCCGGTCGATTGGATTTTTCTTGTAGCTCCTCCTCATGTCATTGACCTCCCTGATGATGACGACGAAGTGCCACTGAGGGCGCAAAGGAACAGGAGGGCGCCGGCTGGCAAGACCCCACAAACTACTCCGGCGCCTGAGGCCGCAGTCTAGGAGGGTGGTGATACCACTCGGGCTTATGTGACCTTCGCTGAACCTCTGACGAGTGTCCGGCCTTCGACATCGACTGCAAATCCACCTTCGCTTTTTGCCACACACCACGTCCCTGAGGACCAAGTGGGTGCCGCTAAAGAGGCTATACGCCAGGCGGGGATCATGATGGAGCAAGTGAAGGTGGTTCGAGAAGCCAGCCAAGCAGCTTATGACGCGAGTTCAGCTCTTCAGAGCAATGTCCAGGTCAGTCGATTCACCGCTTGTTCTGTTAGGATATGCTATCTGAAGAATCTCTTTTCCAAAGATCTTTATATCTGTACACCCACTGGGTGTGTCTATTAATCTTTTTGATGAGTGGGGGCACGCTAAGTGCACCCACTGGGTGTAGTCCCCGAGATTACGGTGGACTGCTGGCAGTCGACTGTAGTCTTTATATTGTGTTGCTTTAGCTGAACTTCTTCACTCGGTCTGGTCAGGCCATGTCGAATGGAACTGTACACGGTCGACTACGGGCAGTCAATTTTTTTTGGTCGAACCAGTGGGGGCACGCTGAGTGCACCCACTGGGTGTAGTCCCCGAGACTACTGTCGAATGTTTTTGATTCGGCTGTAGTCTTAGAAACGCCATCATTGTCTCTTGGTTACTCGGAAGCAACTTATCTTGGATGTCTGTCGACTGATTTTTTGCAGAAATCCTGCGAACTTGTGGCTCGCTACACTAAGTTGGAGAACAAACAGCTCCAGCTGAACCTTGACTTGAAGCTTGCTCAGGAGAACTTGCAGAAGGCGAGGGACGAAGCAAAAGGTATGGCTGGTGAGCTTTTGTCGATTGTCCTTTCTTTCTGGCCATCCTCGATGTTGATCTCACTTGCTGTTTCGCAGACAAAATGGAGGAGGCTCTGAAGAAGAAGGATCAAGACCTTGCCGAAGCGCAGAAGGAGGCCCTGAACAAAACAAAGCTTGCTGAAGAAAAACTGGCTTCAGTCGGTACTCTTGAAAAGGAAAACTCCAGGCTGAAAACTGCTCTCGACGCGGCTAATCGAGAGGTCAGCCGTCTGAAGAATGGCAATATAGCTCTGAATGACAAGGCAAGTGAACTGGCGGGGAAGAGGAACGATCTGGAGGCTTATCTCGGTGGACTCGCCAAGAAGCTGTTCGTCATGCTCGAGGGTAATTACTCCGGCCCGACTGACTTGCAGTTACCAAACCTGCGTAGAGCCACTGACTTATCCTTGAATTGTGTTTACAGAATTCTGCCAGAACTTCGAAGAGGAGACCAGTCGAGTGGAGACAGACTTGGACCCCATCAATTCTCCAGTGAAGGACGAGGCTGCTATGAACGTGCTCCGACTGGAATCTCATGTTGCCGGCATTGTTGACTATCTTGCTCGGTTGAAGGTTGTGATGTCGCGGATTGACACGTCGCTCTGGCCTAGGACGACGCTTCAGAATGACCTCGAGTCCCTGATGACTCGACTGAATGAAGTCCTAGGTCGAGTGGCGGAATGGAAGAAATCTTCTGCTAGATGTGGCGCTGACGTCACTCTGTCTCTGGTCCGCGTCCACTGCAAGGAGGCGCGAGAAGAAAAGTTGGTCGCCATCCAAGTTGCCAATACCAGGAAGCACAACTTTCAAGACTTCATGGAGACTTTCATTGCTGCTGCCACTCGCATTGCAGACGGGATCAACTTGGACGAGTTCATCGCCCCTTCCAGTCCTCCGCCTGAGGAATAAAAACTTTTATGCTTCACTTTAAATTTGCCTCGGAATGCCGAGTGGATTTTGTAACCATTAAACTCTGTCGAGCTGGAGGCTCGAGTACTTTGATCTGCGGTCTAGGACCTTTGGATCTTATCTGAACTTGATTTATCGTTGAATATCTTCATGAATTATCTGTCGAGTGGAACTTGTTCTTCACTCGAAATAACTTTGTATTTTTGGTGCAGCTCCGAAGGAGAAGGTAGCAGTCGATTTGCACCTCATCGTCCATGCGGATTGGGATGTGTTCCGTACTTAGGCGAGGACTGGGCTGCTGCTAAGCCTCCGAGTGGAAGGTCTGCTCTCCACTCGGTAGGATTTTAAAAACTTAGGCGAGTACTGGACTGCAGCTAAGCCCCCGAGTGGGAGGTCTGCTCTCAACTCGGTAGGATTTTTTCAACTTAGGCGAGTACTGGACTGCAGCTAAGCCCCCAAGTGGGAGGTCTGCTCTCCACTCGGTAGGATTTTTTTTCAAACTTAGGCGAGTACTGGACTACAGCTAAGCCCCCGAGTGGGAGGTCTGCTCTCCACTCGGTAGGATTTTTTCAAACTTAGGCGAGTACTAGACTGCAGCTAAGCCCCCGAGTGGGAGGTTTGCTCTCCACTCGGTAGGATTTTTTCAAACTTAGGTGAGTGCTGGACTGTCGTTAAGCCTCTTAGTGAGAGAACTTAGGCGAGTACTCGACTGCAGCTAAGCCCCCGAGTGGGAGGTCTGCTCTCCACTCGGTAGGATTTTTTCAAACTTAGGCGAGTACTGGACTGCAGCTAAGCCCCCGAGTGGGAGGTCTGCTCACCACTCGGTAGGATTTTTAAATACTTAGGCGAGCACTGGGCTGTAGCTAAGCCTCCGAGTGGGAGGTCTGCTCTCCACTCGGTAGGATTTTTTCAAACTTAGGCGAGTACTGGACTGCAGCTAAGCCCCCGAGTGGGAGGTCTGCTCACCACTCGGTAGGATTTTTAAACACTTAGGCGAGCACTAGGCTGTAGCTAAGCCTCCGAGTGGGAGGTTTGCTCTCCACTCGGTAGGATTTTTAAATACTTAGGTGAGCACTGGGCTGCAGCTAAGCCTCCGAGTGGGAGGTTTGCTCTCCACTCGGTAGGATTTTTAAACACTTAGGCAAGCACTGGGCTGCAGCTAAGCCTCCGAGTGGGAGTCTGGCTCACCACTCGGTAGGATTTTTGAACACTTAGGCGAGCACTGGGCTGTAGCTAAGCCTCTGAGTGGGAGTCTGGCTCGCCACTCGGTAGAATTTTTAAACACTTAGGCGAGCACTGGGCTGCAGCTAAGCCTCCGAGTGGGAGTCTGGCTCACCACTCGATAGGATATTTAAACACTTAGGCGAGCACTGGGCTGCAGCTAAGCCTCCGAGTGGGAGTCTGGCTCACCACTCGATAGGATTTTTTTACAAACTAAGGCGAAACGGATTCGCAGCTAAGCCACCCACTGGGGGATTTCACACGCAGACAAAAGCGACAACAATTATAGGAAAATTTGTAACACTCTTGTCTTTGATAAATAGACTATAGAAGTTTTTCTTATTACATCTCATCCGAGTGAGAATTCAAGTGTAAAAGGGGCGGAGCAGTTCTGCATTCCAAGCTCGTGGCTCATCGATCTGGCGATCGACATTGTAAAGGTGATACGCTCCATTGTGGAGGACTCTGGTGACGATGAAGGGACCTTCCCAAGTAGGAGCGAGCTTGTGTGGTTTCTGTTGATCCATTCGGAGGACCAAATGTCCTTCTTGGAAGGCTCGACTCTTCACATTTCTGGCATGGAATCGACGCAAGTCTTGCTGATAAATGGTCGATCGGATCATAGCCATTTCTCTTTCTTCTTCCAGGAGGTCGACTACATCTTGCCGGGCTCGTTCTGCTTCATCTTCGGTATAAAGCTCGACTCGAGGTGCATTGTGAAGTAGATCACTCGGCAGGACTGCTTCCGCTCCGTAAACCAGAAAGAACGGAGTTCTTCCAGTCGACCGATTCGGGGTGGTCCTCAATCCCCATAGAACTGACAGAAGCTCGTCGACCCAAGCGCCTGCTGCGTGCTTGAGATCACGCATCAGCCGAGGCTTTAGTCCTTTGAGAATCAGACCATTTGCCCTTTCTGCTTGTCCATTCGACTGGGGGTGGGCGACCAATGCGTAGTCGACTCGTGTGCCTTGAGAGGCGCAAAAAGCTCTGAACTTGTCTGAATCAAAGTTTGACCCATTGTCGGTGATGATGCTATGTGGGACTCCATATCTGAATGTTAACTCTCTGACGAAGCTGATAGCAGTGCAAGCATCAAGATTCTTGATAGGCCTAGCTTCAATCCATTTGGTAAACTTGTCGACTGCCACAAGCACATGTGTGAGACCACTCCTACCTGTTCTCAATGGGCCAACCATGTCTAGTCCCCAAACAGCAAAGGGCCAGACAAGTGGAATGGTCTTCAGGGATGATGCAGGCTTGTGCGACATGTTGGAGCAGAACTGGCACCCTTCACACTTGTCGACTATCTCTTTTGCCATTTCATTCGCTCTTGGCCAGTAAAATCCCGCTCGGTATGCTTTAGCCACAATGGTCCAAGAGGACGCATGATGACCACAGGTCCCTGAGTGGATATCATCAAGTATTATCTGACCTTCTTCTGGTGTTATACACTTCTGACTGACTCCAGTCGCGCTTTCTCTATACAACTATCCCTTCATGACTGTAAAGGCCTTGGATCGACGGACGATCTGTCGAGCCTCTTCTTCGTCCTCCGGGAGTTCCTTTCTCAGGATATACGCGATGTACGATATCGTCCAGTCGGGGGTGATTGCCAAAACTTCCATGATTAGGTCGACCACTGCCAGAATTTCAACTTTAGTCAGATCTGTGGCATTCTTTGGCTGAGGGGCTTCATTTGTAAAAGGATCTTCTTGGACTGATGGCGAGTGGATGTGTTCCAAAAACACATTGTTGGGGATGGCTTCTCTCTTAGAGCCTATCTTTGCCAAATCATCAGCCGCTTGATTTTTCAGTCGGGGGATGTGATGAAGCTCTAACCCCTCGAATTTCTTCACTAACTTTCTCACTGCATTGCAATAACCAGTCATAGCTGGACTTCTGACGTCCCACTCTTTCATCACCTGATTAACCACCAAATCTGAGTCGCCATAGACCATGAGGTGACGGACGCCGAGTGAAATGGCCATGCGCAACCCATACAAAAGTGCTTCATATTCTGCTTCGTTATTGGAGGAATCAAAGTGAATCTGGAGAACATATCTGAGCTTATCTCCTCGGGGGGAAACCAATACTACCCCAGCACCGGAACCATTCAACATCTTAGATCCATCGAAGAACATGGTCTAGTGCTCCGAGTGAACTTGAGTCGGAAGTTGCTATTCGATCCACTCGGCGACGAAATCTGCAATTGCTTGGGACTTGATAGCTTTCTTTGCCTCAAACTTGATATCTAGGGGAAGAAGTTCAATCACCCATTTGGCCACTCGACCAGTTGCATCTCTATTGTGCAAAATCTCTGATAGTGGAGCGTTGCTGACGACTGTAATGGAATGATCAGAGAAGTAATGTGCAACCTTCTTCGTGGTTATATAAATCCCATATACAAGCTTCTGGTAATGAGGATATCTTTGCTTTGAAGGAGTCAAAACTTCAGAAACATAATATACTGGGCGCTGAACTTTGAAGGCCTTTCCTTCTTCTTCCTGCTCGACCGTAAGTACTGTACTGACAACTTGTCCTGTGGTTGCAATGTAAATCAGCAAAGGCTCCTTGCTGATTGGGGCAGCAAGCACCGGCTGGGTGGAGAGCAGAGCTTTGAGCTCTGTAAACGCTGCATCAGCTTCTGGAGTCCACTCGAACTTGTCGGACTTCTTCATCAGTCAGTAAAGAGGCAATGTCTTTTCACCGAGGCGAGAGATGAATCGACTTAAAGCGGCCAAGCATCCTGTAAGCTTCTGGACGTCATGCACATGCACAGGACGTTTCATCCGGAGTATAGTACCAATTTTTTCAGGATTGGCATCGATTCCCCGTTCGGAAACGAGAAAACCGAGTAACTTCCCACCTGGAACTCCGAATGTGCACTTTGACAGATTGAGCATGATATCATACCTCCTGAGGTTGGCAAAGGTTTCAGCAAGGTCAGTCAGCAGGTCGGAACCCTTCCGTGACTTGACCACAATATCATCCATGTATGCCTCCACATTCTGACTGATTTGAGTGAGCAAACACTTCTGAATCATCCTCATGAACGTGGCTCCGGCATTCTTGAGGCCAACGGCATGGTGACATAACAGAAGCACCCGAATGGAGTGATGAAAGCTGTTTTGATCTCGTCAGGCCCGTACAGACGGATCTGATGGTACCTGGAATAGGCGTCTAGAAAAGACAAAAGCTCACATCCCGCAGTCGAGTCGACTATCTGGTCGATGCGAGGGAGAGGAAAATGATCTTTTGGGCAGGCCCGATTGATATGCTTGAAATCAATGCACGTGTGAAGTGACTTGTCCTTCTTGGGGACCATGACAACATTGGCGAGCCACTCGGAGTGGTAAATTTCTCGGATGAACTCCGCTGCTAAGAGCCGAGCCACCTCCTCGCCAATGGCCTTCCTCTTCTGGACGGCAGACCGTCGAAGATGTTCTTTCACAGGTTTAAATTTTGGGTCGAGTCGTAGACGGTGCTCAGCCAGCCCCCTGGGAACTCCAGGCATGTCAGCAGGCTTCCATGCGAAGATGTTCCAACTCTCATGGAGGAACTGGATGAGCGCTTCTTCCTATTTGGAGTCGACCGTCGTTGAGATGTGAGTCGGAGCAGCGTTTGGATCGGTCGGGTGAATGTGAACTGCCTTCGTTTCACCGGACGACTGAAAAGCTGATTCTGAAGCAGGCTTCTTAGCTCGTAGCAACTCACTCGGATCTGCAGTCTTCTGATACTCTTGCAGCTCGACCACTGCCATCTGAGCGTCAGCAATCTTTGAGCCTTTCTGAAAACACTCTTCTGCTTTCTTCCGATTGACTGTAATAGTGATCACACATTTGGGACCAGGCATCTTCAATTTGAGATACACATAACATGGTCGAGCCATGAAGCGTGCATAAGCTGGCCTGCCCAAAATAGCGTGATAAGCACTTTGGAAATCCACAACTTCGAATGTCAACTTTTCCTTGCGGTAATTCTTGGAATCACCGAAAACCACATCAAGAGCAATTTGGCCGAGTGACTCGGCTTTCTTCCCAGGAATGACTCCATGGAAACTCATGTTACTGGTACTGAGCCTGGACATCGGAATGTCCATCCCTTTCAATGTTTCTGCATACAGTATGTTCAAACCACTGGCTCCATCCATCAGGACTTTGGTCAGTTGAGTGCCTTCGACAACTGGGTCGACCACCAGAGCTTGCCTCCCAGGGGTGGTAATGTGCGTAGGGTGATCAGACTGGTCGAATGTGATGGCAGTCTGGGACCACTTCAGATAATTGGGTGTTGCCAGAGCAACCATATTTACCTCACGGTTAATAACCTTCAGTCGACTTTTGCTCTCAACATCAGCAAAAATCATCAGGGTGGAATTGACCTGGGGGTACCCATCATCACTATCTTCCTTGTCCTCAACTTTGTCCGACTCCTTTTCCTTATCTTTGGACTGCTTGCCCTGAAACTGCTGGATTAGAAGCCGACACTGTCGAGTGGTATGCTTTGGGTAAATGAGTTTACCCTCTTCATCTTTCTTGGTGTGGATGTGACACGGTAGATCCAAAACATCATTTCCATCTTGGTCTTTAACTTTCTTGGGGTTCCAAGGTCCTTTGGGGTTTCCCTTAAATTTTCCCTGGGTTACGGCCAGGGCCTCCCCAGGAGCGGCTGGCTCGGCTTTCTGGTTCTGTTTCCGACTGGAATTTCCTCTGGTTTCCTGGGCGACTGTTTTATGCTTGCCACTCCGGAGTCGATCCTCATCTTCACCACTAGCGTATTTGGTGGCAATCTCCATCATCCAATTCAGAGACATCTCTCCGGTTTGACCGAACTTCAGATTCAATTCTTTGTACTTAACACCTTCTTTAAAGGCACAAACTGCTTGATGATCTGGTACGTTTTCAACTGTGTGATGCAATGTGATCCACCTCTGGATGTAATCCCTCAGAGTTTCATTCGGTTTCTGCATGCAAGACCGCAATTCCGTAAGGCCTGCAGGTCGCTTGCACGTTCCTTCAAATGTGGTGACAAACACTCGGGAGAGATCCTCCCAAGTGTAAATGCTGCTGGGTGCTAACTGATTCAGCCACGCTCTGGCCGAGCCTTCTGACATAAGAGGCAGGTGCTTCATGGCTACCTCATCATTCCCACCGCCAATCATCATGATCGAATCGGTGATCATACTACTCATTCCTTCTGTACTGATCACGCCGGCCTCCACGTCCCTCACGCCTCGGAGGTGATCTTGGGCTGTGAGCCAACTGGACTGTATCCGCTGCAACGGATCGACTGTGGATCCTGTTCCGCGACTGAGAAACAGCGGAATTCTGGTCTCCCGCTGCCCGGAGCAACGCTCTGATTTGCAACAAGCCTCTGCCAGCCTCTGACTGGGAGGGCTGAATCGACTCGGCTATACGGGCCGCGGCCGCCAAATTCTGAATCGGAGTACGATATACCTGCGGGGGCGGAAAGAGTTGACGTCGACTGGATTCTGGAGCCCGTTGACGCGCTCACTCGTCGAGTATTCGCTGGAGATTCTCCAGTTGAGTGCGCTCGGCCAAGTTAGCCAAGTGCGCGTCCTCCAAGGCTCGGGCCTCGGGGGTTTCTCCAACGATAGGAGTGTGGAGTGCATCCATGTTCCGGCGGAGAAGCTCCTCCCGCTGCAATGACGTGAGAGGCTCGGGGAGATACTCCTCGTGAGGACGCGACGGGTCGCCCCCATCCGCGCCTCCGTCAGCGCGGGGGAAACCGGGAGGACTGTGTGGCCCATCGATCACCAGAACCTCTGCAGCTGGGTCACTGTTGTCGCATTTGGATGCGGTCTCTGCGGAGCCAGTCGACAGGTCGAACAGGCCGTAGAGGGATTCGTCGGGCTCGATTGCCGCGACTTATGGGGTGGCCGACTGGCGGGCCACCGCATGCCTCACCCACCTCTGAAGCCTCGACCGCCCGGAGCGCTTGCGCCAATGAGAAACAGGGCAGGGAGATGCCACAGGATCCGACCGATACTGGGTCAACGGCTACCGCAGGAGGACACCACGGATGCATGCGCGAAAGTGCGTCGCCCCGCGGACGGGGAGCGCGTCGACGTCGAGTGGAGCCTCCTGAAGCCAAGCGGAGTCGTCGGCGATGAACGTGAGCACGCCGAGATGGATCTCGCAGCCCTCCACCAAAGCTCCGCCCGAAACCATGATCAAAGAGATCGGAAAAAATCGCAACTTCTCAAACTAGGCGCTAAGACTCCTAGCCCCATGGTGGGCGCCAACTGTCGTGGTTCTAACTCTGACAGTGATGTAGGGGGGTATGTATGGAGAGGCTAGATCTTAGCTATGGAGGAGTTGTAAGCACACGAGGATTACGAGTTCAGACCCTTCTCGGAGGAAGTAACATCCCTACGTCTCGGTGCCCGGAGGCGGTCGACTGAATTATGTGTGTACGAATAACAGGGGTGCGAACCCTTGATACTGAGGAGGGGGTGGCTTATATAGAGTTTGCCAGGCCCCTCCAGCCCTCAGTAATGCAGGGTTTAAAGTACATTAAGACTGGGGGTTACTGGTAACGCCCCTAATAAAGTGCTATGATGACCATAAAAGCTACTTAATGACCGACCGTTTGCGTGCAGGGTGACTTTAGATCTCCTGGCAGTCGAGTGGTTGGATCTTGGTCGAGTGATTGCTTCGTGGTCGAGTGTCTTGAATCCGTCGAGTGGGATACCTCCAAGTCGATTGAAAGGTGACTTCTTCTAGGGATGTCCTTGGGTAGGGTACTTAGGACAGGTCCATGCCCCTACCCTAGGTACATAGCTTCATCACCAGGTTCAGGGGCTACTGAGGGAGTCCTGGACTAAGGGGTCCTCGGGCGTCCGGCCTGTTGGCTATGGGCCGGACTGATGGGCTGTGAAGATATGAAGACCGAAGACTGTACCCGTGTCTGGATAGGACTGTCCTTGGCGTGGAAGGCAAGCTTGGCGTCGAATATGTAGATTCCTTTCTTTGTAACCGACCTTATGGAACCCTATATTCTCCCGGTGTCTATATAAACTGGAGGACTTAGTCCGGATAGGGGTGATACGTCTCCATCGTATCTATAATTTTTGATTGTTCCATGCCAATATTATTCAACTTTCATATACTTTTGGCAAGTTTTTATACTATTTTTGGGACTAACATATTGATCCAGTACCCAGTGCCAGTTCCTGTTTGTTGCATGTTTTTTGTTTCGCAGAATATCCATATCAAACGGAGTCCAAACGGAATAAAAACTGACGGATATTTTTTTTGGAATATATATGATTTTTGGGAAGAAGAATCCACGGGAGACGATGCTCGAGGGGCCCATGAGGTAGGGGGCGCGTCCCAGGGTGTCAGGCGCGCCCCTGACCCTCGTGTCCACCCCGTAAGGCGGTTGATGCCCTTCTTTCACCGCAATAAAGCTAATTGCCGGATAGAGATCGTGTCAAAATTTCAGCCCAGTCGGAGTTATGGATCTTCGGGAATATAAGAAACGGTGAAAGGGAAGAATCTGAGAACGCAGAAACAGAGAGAGACAGAGAGACAGATCCAATCTCGGAGGGGCTCTCGCCCCTCCCATGCCATGGAGGCCATGGACCTGAGGGGAAACCCTTCTCCCATCTAGGGAGGAGGTCAAGGAAGAAGAAGAAGGAGGGGGCTCTCTCCCCCTCGCTTCCGGTGGCACCGGAGTGCCACCGGGGGCCATCATCATCACCGCGATCTACACCAACACCTCCGCCATCTTCACCAACATCTCCATTACCTTCCCCCCTCTATCTACAGCGGTCCACTCTCCCGCAACCCGCTGTACCCTCTACTTGAACATGGTGCTTTATGCTTCATATTATTATCCAATGATGTGTTGCCATCCTATGATGTCTGAGTAGATTTTCGTTGTCCTATCGGTGTTTGATGAATTGCTATGATTGATTTAATTTGCTTGTGGTTATGTTGCTTTCCTTTGGTGCCCATCATATGATTACGCGCATGGATCACACCCTAGGGTTAGTTGTATGTTGATAGGACTATGTATTGGAGGGCAAGAGTGACAGAAGCTTCAACCTAGCATAGAAATTGATGCATACGGGATTGAAGGGGGACCAATATATCTTAATGCTATGGTTGGGTTTTACCTTAATGAACATTAGTTAGTTGCTGCGGATGCTTGCTATTAGTTCTAATCATAAGTGCATAGAATTCCAAGTCAGGGATGACATGCTAGCAGTGGCCTCTCCCACATAATACTTGCTATCGGTCTAGTAAAGTAGTCAATTGCTTAAGGGGCAATTTCGCAACTCCTACCAACACTTTTCCACACTCTCTATATTTACTTTATTGTTTCTTTACTTAAACAGCCCCTACTTTTTATTTACGTACTCTTTATTATCTTGCAAACCTATCCAACAACACCTACAAAGTACTTCTAGTTTCATACTTGTTCTAGGTAAAGCGAACGTCAAGCGTACGTAGAGTTGTATCGGTGGTCAATAGAACTTGAGGGAATATTTGTTCTACCTTTAACTCCTCGTTGGGTTCGGCACTCTTACTTATCGAAAACTGTTGTGATCCCCTACACTTGTGGGTTATCAAGACCTTTTTCTGGCGCCGTTGCCGGGGAGCAATAGCGTGGGGTGAATATTCTCGTGTGTGCTTGTTTGCTTTATCACTAAGTAATTTTTATTTGCTGTTCTTAGTTGTTTTCTATCTTTAGTTATGGGTAGGAAACACAAAATACCAAAAAAATTAGTTGTACCTACTGAACCAATGGTTGAAGAACCAATCAAAATCTATCACACTGCTGAAGCTTATTACTTGGATCATCTTCGATCCCTTTGTGCTTGTGCTGAAACCCCAACTAGCTTAGTTGAGGGCAAATCTTTAGATGAGCATGCTTGTTATGTGCGACACCGTATATCTGAAAAAGGGAAACTATTATGGAGTCAAATTCAACATTTGCAATGCTATGCTTGGAATTTATGTGAAATATATGATTTTACTTGTTGTTCTGAAAACCCTAAGAAACACCTTCCCTATCAATGTGAGTTTAGTAATAATGGAATCGTATCTTCGTGTGCTAA
Source organism: Triticum dicoccoides (assembly GCF_002162155.2). Taxonomy (NCBI): domain Eukaryota; kingdom Viridiplantae; phylum Streptophyta; class Magnoliopsida; order Poales; family Poaceae; genus Triticum; species Triticum dicoccoides. The sequence continues at coordinate 548,799,576 of NC_041380.1, read as the reverse complement.
GGGTGTTTATAATTACTATGATGTTCAACAAATTGAAGAATTTGTTGCTTTTAAGGGTGCTTCTGAAATTGCTTCTTTGATTGAAAAGTATGATGATACTCTTCATAAATCTGAAAATTTTGCCATACTTGAATATTGTTATGAGAATTATGCTTCTAATGCTTATGTTAAACTATATAGTGAGGACTACTCCGCTGTCCAAGAAGAGACTAATATTTTGCAGGAGTCTATGGAAGAAGAAATTGATGAAACTGTGAGCTCATTGGATGAAAAAGATGAGGAGGAGAGCGAAGAACAAAAGGAGGAAGAGCGGATTGATCACCTGTGCCCACCTTCTAATGAGAGTAACTCTTCAACTCATACATTATTTAATTCCCCTTCGTGCTTACCGAAGGGTGATTGCTAGGATGATTGTTATGATCCCATTGATTCTCTTGAAATATCCCTTTTTGATGATTCTTGCTATGCTTGTGGCCAAGATGCCAATATGAATTATGCTTATGGAGATGAACTTGCTATAGTTCCTTATGTTAAACATGAAATTGTTGCTATTGCACCCACGCATGATAGTCCTATTATCTTTTTGAATTCTCCCGATTATACTATATCGGAGAAGTTTGCACTTATTAAGGATTATATTGATGGGTTGCCTTTTACCGTTGCACATGATGATTTTGATAAATATAATATGCATGTGCTTGCTGCTCCTACTTGCAATTATTATGAGAGAGGAACTATATCTCCACCTCTCTATGTTTCCAACATGATAAAATTGCAAGAAACTGTTTATACTATGCATTGGCCTTTACTAGGTGTGCATGAATTGTTCATTTATGACATGCCGATGCATAGGAAGAGAGTTAGACTTCGTCATTGCTTGATATATGTTGCTTTGTGCTCACAACTAAATTACAAATCATTGTTAATTAAAATTGGCTTTGATATACCTTGGGATCCGGGTGTGTTCACTACTTGAGCACTATATGCCTAGCTTAATGGCTTTAAAGAAAGCGCTGCCAGGGAGACAACCCAGAAGTTTTAGAGAGTCATTTATTTCTGTTTAAAAACAACAAAAATAAAGAGGGGAACCCAAAACTTTTTCAAAGAGGAAAGCAAAAGTGAGAAAGACAAGCACTGTTGAAGTGGGAGAGCTCCTTGAACTTTGTTCATGCTCACGGCAACTTTGTGAATCTTGATTACAGAACTTTTCAACAAAAATAATTATCCCCTTGTACAATTCCATTGTATTATAAAAATAATGTGCCAAGGTTTGCCTTTAGGATGTTTATATTTGCTTGATGGTTTGTACGGTGCAGGACAGAAACTTTGGCTGTAGTGCGCGATTTTACATTTTTAGCTGGAACATCAAATAGTTCTGATTCTTTTTGCACTGTCTTCCTATACAAATTGTTTATTTTGCCTAATTTTGGTAGAATTTTTAAAGTATCATAAGTATGGTGAATGTTCAAATTATTACAGACTGTTCTGTTTTAGACAGATTCTGTTTTTGATGCATAGTTTGCTTGTTTTGATGAAACTGTCAATTTATATCAGTGGATTAAGCCATGAAAAAGTTATACTACAGTAGACACAATGCAAAAACAAAATATGAATTGGTTTGCAACAGTACTTAGAGTAGTGATTTGCTTCATTATACTAACGGATCTTACCGAGTTTTCTGTTGAAGTTTTGTGTGGATGAAGTGTTGGATGATTGAGAAGGTTTCGATGTGAGAAGAAGGAAGAGAGGCAAGAGATCAAGCTTGGGGATGCCCGAGGCACCCCAAGTAAATATTCAAGGAGACTCAAGTGTCTAATCTTGGGGATGCTGGGGAGGCATCCCCTCTTTCTTCAACAAGTATCGGTATGTTTTCGGATTTGTTTCGTTCTTGCGATATGTGCAATCTTGGAGCGTCTTTGCTTTAGTTTTCATTTTTCTTTTTATGAACCATGTTGGTATGAGATAGTCCTTGGTTGATTTATAGAATTATTTTTGCACTTCACTTATATCTTTTGAGTATGGCTTTATAGAATGCTTCATGTGCTTCACTTATATCATTTGAAGCTTGGATTGCATGTTTCTCTTTACATAGACAACCGTCATTTGTAGAATGCTCTTTTGCTTCACTTATATTTGTTAGAGCGTGGGCATATCTTTTGTAGAAAGAATTAAACTCTCTTGCTTCACTTATATCTATTTAGAGAGATGACAGGAATTGGTCATTCACATGGTTAGTCATAAAATCCTACATAAAACTTGTAGATCACTGAATATGATATGTTTGATTCCTTGCAATAGTTTTGCGATATAAAGATGGTGATATTAGAGTCATGCTAGTGGGTAGTTGTGGATTTTAGAAATACTTGTGTTGAGGTTTGTGATTCCCGTAGCATGCACGTATGGTGAACCGTTATGTAACGAAGTCGGAGCATGATTTATTTATTGATTGTCTTCCTTATGAGTGGCGGTCGGGGACGAGCGATGGTCTTTTCCTACCAATCTATCCCCCCTAGGAGCATACACATAGTACTTTGTTTCGATGACTAATAGATTTTTGCAATAAGTATGTGAGTTCTTTATGACTAATGTTGAGTCCATGGATTATACGCACTCTCACCCTTCCACCATTGCTAGCCTCTCTAGTACCGTGCAACTTTCGCCGGTACCTTAAACCCACCATATACCTTCCTCAAAACAGCCACCATACCTACCTATCATGGCATTTCCATAGCCATTCTGAGATATATTGCCATGCAACTTTCATCATCATCATATACATGACTTGAGCATTCATTGTCATATTGCTTTGCATGATCGTAAGATAGCTAGCATGATATTTTCATGGCTTGTCCGTTTTTTGATGTCATTGCTACGCTAGATCATTGCACATCCCGGTACACCGCCGGAGGCATTCATATAGAGTCATATCTTTGTTCTAGATATCGAGTTGTAAGTAAATAAAAGTGTGATGATCATCATTATTAGAGCATTGCCCCAGTGAGGAAAGGATGATGGAGACTATGATTCCCCCACAAGTCGGGATGAGACTCCGGACGAAAAAAATAAAAAAAAAATAAAAAAATAAAAAAGAGAAAGGCCAAAAAAAGAGAAGGCCCAAAAAAAAGAAAACAAAAAAAGAGAGAAAAAGAGAGAAGGGGCATGCTACTATCCTTTTTCCACACTTGTGCTTCAAAGTAGCACCATGTTCTTCATATAGAGAGTCTCTTGAGTTATCACTTTCATATACTAGCGGGAATTTTCATTATAGAACTTGGCTTGTATATTACGACGATGGGCTTCCTCAAACGCCCGAGGTCTTCATGAGCAAGCAAGTTGGATGCACACCCACTTAGTTTCCAGTTTGAGCTTTCATACACTTATAGCTCAAGTGCATCCGTTGCATGGCAATCCCTACTCACTCACATTGATATCTATTAATGGGCATCTCAATATCCCGTTGATACGCCTAGTTGATGTGAGGCTATCTTCTCCTTTTTGTCTCCTCCACCATCATATTCTATTCCACCTATAGTGCTATGTCCATGGCTCACGCTGATGTATTGCGTGAAAGTTGAAAAGGTTTGAGAACGTCAAAAGTATGAAACAATTGCTTGGCTTGTCATCGGGGTTGTGCATGATGTGAATATTTTGTGTGGTGAAGATGGAGCATAGCCAGACTATATGATTTTGTAGGGATAACTTTCTTTGGCCTTGTTATTTTGAAAAGACATGATTGCTTTATTAGTGGGCTTGAAGTATTATTGTTTTTATGTCAAATGATAGACTATTGCTTTGAATCACTCGTGTCTTAATATTCGTGCCATGATTAGACATATGATCAAGATTGTGCTAGGTAGCATTCCACATCAAAAATTATCTTTTTTATCATTTACCTACTCGAGGACGAGCAGGAATTAAGGGGAAACTCATTATCATAGCCGTACACGCTAGACCTCTAGGGTTTAGCCATTATGATCTCAAGGTAGATCAACTCTTGTAACACTCATATTCATCAATATCAATCAAGCATGACGTATGGTATTACCTCCATAGAGAGGGCCCGAACCTGGGTAAAACATCGTGTCACTTGTCTCCTGTTACCATCGACCTTAGATGCACAGTTTGGGACCCCCTACCCGAGATCCGCCGGTTTTGACACCGACAACGATCACGCAAGATCTATCTAGGATATGCATAACAATGAGAGGGGAGAGTGTGTCCATGTACCCTCGTAGACCAAAAGCGGAAGCGTTTAGTAACGCGGTTGATGTAGTCGAACGTCTTCGCGATCCAACCGATCCAAGTACCGAACGTACGACACCTCCGTGTTCAGCACATGTTCAGCATGATGACGTCCCTCGAGCTCTTGATCCAGTTGAGTATGAGGGAGAGTTCCGTCAGCACGACGGCGTGGCGATGGTGATGATGATGTTACCGGCGCAGGGCTTCGCCTAAGCACTACGATAATATGATCGAGGTGTGTAACTATGGAGGGGGGCACCGCACACGGCTAAGAGAATACTTGGTGTGCCCCCTTCCCACGTATATAAAGGAGGGGGGAAGAGGAGGCCAGCCCAAGGGGGGGCGCACCATAGCCGGGAGTCCTACTTGGACTCCTGGTCCAAGTAGGATTTGGTCCCCCCTTTCCTATTCCAACTAGGAGAAGGAGGGAAGGAGGAAGAGGAGAGAAGGAAGGAGGGGGCGCCGCCCCCACCCCTTGTCCAATTCAGATTGGCAAGGGAGGCGCGCGCCACCTCCTGGCCGGCCCTCTCTCTTCTCCACTAAGGCCCATGGTGGCCCGTGGACCTCCGCGGGGGGGGGGGGGTCCGGTAACCCCCGGTACTCTGAAACTTATCCTGAACGACCCGAACCATCCGGTGTCTGAATGTAACCTTCCAATAAATGAATCTTTACCTCTCGACCATTTCGAGACTCCTCTTCATCTCCTTGATCTCATCCAAGACTCCAAACAAACTTCGGTCATCAAATCACATAACTCATAATACAAATCGTCATCGAATGTTAAGCGTGCAGACCCTAAGGTTCGAAAACTATGTAGACATGAGTGAGACACATCTCCAGTCAATAACCAATACCGAAACATGGATGCTCATATTGTCTCTTACATATTCTACGAATATCTTTATCGGTCAAACCACACAACAACATAAATTGTTCCATTTGTCATCGTTATGTTACTTGCCCGAGATTCGATCGTCGGTATCATCATACCTAGTTCAATCTCGTTACCGGCAAGTCTCTTTACTCATTATGTAATGCATCATCCCATAACTAACTCATTAGTCACATTGCTTTCAAGGCTCATAGTGATGAGCATTATCGAGAGGGCCCAGAGATACCTCACCGATACATGGAGTAACAAATCCTAATCTCGACCTATGCCAACTCAACAAACACCATCGAAGACACCTGCAGAGCATCATTATAATCACCCAGTTACGTTGTGACGTTTGATACCACACAAGGTGTTCCTCCGGTATTCGGGAGTTGCATAATCTCATAGTCAGAGGAACATGTATAAGTCATGAAGAAAGGAATATCAATAAAACTTACGACCATTATGCTAAGCTAACGAATGGGTCTTGTCCATCACATCATTCTGTAATGATGTGATCCCGTTCATCAAATGACAACACATGTCTATGGTCAGGAAACTTAACCATATTTGATTAACGAGCTAGTCAAGTAGAGGCATACTAGGGACACTCTGTTTGTTTATGTATTCACACATGTACTAAGTTTTCGGTTAATACAATTCTAGCATGAATAATAAACATTTATCATGATATAAGGAAATATAAATAACAACTTTATTATTGCCTCTAGGGCATATTTCCCTCATAAAGTCTATCTGTCAATATTGTAGCAGCAGAACTCCAGCAATCCACTAAAACTGGGTGGAAACCACGTAGAAAGGCCGTGGATTTTATTTGCTCCAAATAATGTACCAGGTCATGTCATGATTTAACTTTTCACCTCTATTTTGTTCAGATACCTGAAAACATCGGCCTGTAACTTGAGATCCTGACATTGTGATGTAGTTTGGTCATGGTGGTCAGAGTACACAACTGTTTACATTATATTCCAAGAGTAGGCCTATAGTGTAGTTTGTACTTGCATCGATGAAGAAGCAGCAACCAAATGATACGATGCTCAGTGTACTGAGATGGGTACTTTCCTCCTAACACGTTCGATGACCATAGAACTTTACTGAAACTGTGCATGCACTCCTACTAGAATGCTCCTACTAGAATCAAGCACAATTAAGAACGTAGTATACTGGAATCAAGCACAACCAATGTCTGTTTAAAAACAACAACAATCTCAATTGGAATTTCAATTTCAGTTCACTGTCTTCACTTTTCAATTTCCCTTCAGTACATGTTCATCCAATGTCCAATGTAATGTACGAGGAGGGTCAACAACAATTCAATTGTCTAGTGTAATGTAGGAGGAGGATCTACATCAAACTACTACATCTGATTTTTTTGCTCTAACAGAATTTGATCTGAGGCAAGCAATAGCTCTAACTGTCTTTTTTTTGCAAGTTGTGGCTCTAAATGATCATTACTGAATTTTATGTATAATACCAATGGTTTAAACAACAAACTAATCACATCATTGAACATGATCAGGACCTTCTTCTTCCCGATGAACACAGAGCGGCAGAAGGAGCTTGAGCTTGAGGTCCAGGCCCCCAGGAGCTCGAGGTGTTGGGGAATGCAATAATTTCAAAAAAAAATCCTGCACACACGCAAGATCATGGTGATGCATAGCAACGAGAGGGGAGAGTATTGTCTATGTACCCTTGTAGACCGTAAGCGGAAGCGTTATGACAACGCGGTTGATGTAGTCGTATGTCTTCATGATCAACTGATCTAGTACCGAAGATACGACACCTCCGCGATCTGCACACGTTCGGCTTGGTGACGTTCCGCGAACTCACGATCCAGTAGAGCTTCGAGGGAGAGCTTTGTCAGCACGACGACATCATGACAGCGTGATGACGGTGATGATGTTGCTACCGGAACAGGGCTTCGCCTAAGCACCGCTACAATATTACTGAGGTGGATTATGGTGGAGGGGGGCACCGCACACGGCTAAAGATCAATGATCAACTTGTGTGTCTATGGGGTGCCCCCTCCCCCGTATATAAAGGAGTGGAGGAGGGGGAGGGGGCTGGCCTCTCTAGGCGCGCCCCAAGGGAGTCCTACTCCCACCGGGAGTAGGATCCCCCCTTCCCTTTGTTGGTTCTAGAAGAGAAGGAAGGAGGAAGAAGGAAGGAAAGGGGGGTCGGCCCCCCTCCCAATTCGGATTGGTCTTGGGGGGCATGCCCCATCCCTTGCTCCTTTTCCATCTCTTCCACTAAGTCCCAATAAGGCCCATATACCTCCCGGGGGGTTCCGGTAACCTCTCGGTGCTCCGGTATACTCCCGATATCACCCGGAACCATTCCGATGTTCAAACATACGCTTCCAATATATCAATCTTTACGTCTCGACCATTTCGAGATTCCTTGTCATGTCCGTGATCAAATCCGGGACTCCGAACTACCTTCGGTACGTCAAAACACATAAACTCGTAATACCAATCATCACCGAACGTTAAGCGTGCGGACCCTACGGGTTCGAGAACTATGTAGACATGACCGAGACATGTCTCCAGTCAATAACCAATAGCGGAACCTGGATTCTCATATTGGTTCCTACATATTCTACAAAGATCTTTATCAGTCAAACCGCATAACAGTATACGTTGTTCCCTTTGTCATCAGTATGTTACATGCCCAAGATTCGATCATCAGTATCTCAATACCTAGTTCAATCTCGTTACCGGCAAGTCTCTTTACTTGTTCCGTAATGATACATCTTGTAAATAACTCATTAGCTACATTTCTTGCAAGGCTTATTGTGATGTACATTACCGGGAGGGCCCAGAGATACCTCTCTGACAATCAGAGTATGCGCCTAGGAGCATGCACGTAGTGCTTGGTTTTTGATGACTTATAGATTTTTGCAATAAGTATGTGAGTTCTTTATGACTAATGTTGAGTCCATGGATTATACGCACTCTCACCTTTCCATCATTGCTAGCCTCTTCGATACTGTGCATTGCCCTTTCTCACATTGAGATTTGGTGCAAACTTCGCCGGTGCATCCAAACCCCGTGATATGATACGCTCTTTCACACATAAACCTCCTTATATCTTCCTCAAAACAGCCACCATACCTACCTATTATGGCATTTCCATAGCTATTCCGAGATATATTTCCATGCAACTTTCCACCATCCCGTTTATCATGACACATTCATCATTGTCATATTGTCTAGCATGATCATATAGTTGACATAGTATTTGTGGCAAAGCCACCGTTCATAATTCTTTCATACATGTCACTCTTGGTTCATTGCATATCCCGGTACACCGCCGGAGGCATTCATATAGAGTCATATCTTGTTCTAGTATCGAGTTGTAATCATTGAGTTGTAAATAAATAGAAGTGTGATGATAATCATTTAATAGAGCATTGTCCCAATAAAAAAAGAAAAGAGAAAGGGTAAAAAAAGGAAGGCCCAAAAAAGAGAGAAATAAAAAGGGACAATGCTACTATCTTTTTTTCACACTTGTGCTTCAAAGTAGCACCATGATCTTCATGATAGAGAGTCTCTTGTTTTGTCACTTTCATATACTAGTGAGAATTTTTCATTATAGAACTTGGCTTGTATATTCCAACAATGGGCCTCCTCAAGTGCCCTAGGTCTTCGTGAGCAAGCAAGTTGGATGCACACCCACTAGTTTCTTTTGTTGAGCTTTCATACATTTATAGCTCTAGTGCATCCATTGCATGGCAATCCCTACTCCTTGCATTAACATCAATCGATGAGCATCTCCATAGCTCATTGATTAGCCTCGTTGATGTGAGAATTTCTCCTTTTTGTCTTCTCCACACAAACCCCATCATTATACTCTATTCCACCCATAGTGTTATATCCATGGCTCACGCTCATGTATTGCGTGAAGGTTTATAAAGTTTGAGATTACTAAAGTATGAAACAATTGCTTGGCTTGTCATCGGGGTTGTGCATGATGAGAGCATTCTTGTGTGACGAAAATGGAGCATGACTAAACTATATGATTTTGTAGGGATGAACTTTCTTTGGCCATGTTATTTTGAGAAGACATAATTGCTTAGTTAGTATGCTTGAAGTATTATTATTTCTATGTCAATATTAAACTTTTATCTTGAATCTTTCGGATCTGAATATTCATGCCACAATTAAGAAGAATTACATTGAAATTATGCCTAGTAGCATTCCACATCAAAAATTCTGTTTTTATCATTTACCTACTCGAGGACGAGCATAAATTAAGCTTGGGGATGCTTGATACGTCTCCAACGTATCTATAATTTTTGATTGCTCCATGCTATATTATCTTCTGTTTTGGACATTATTGGGCTTTATTATTCACTTCTATATTATTTTTGGGACTAACCTATTAACCGGAGGCCCAGCCCAGAATTGCTGTTTTTTTGCCTATTTCAGAGTTTCGTAGAAAAAGAATAACAAACGGAGTCCAAACAGGATGAAACCTTCGGGAACGTGATTTTCGGAACGAACATGATCCAGGAGACTTGGACCCTACGTCAAGCAACCAACAGGGAGGCAACGAGGTAGGGGGCGCGCCTACCCTCCCCCCCCCCCAGGCGCGCCCTCCACCCTCATGGGCCCCCTGTTGCTCCACCGACGTACTTTTTCCTCCTATATATAGCTACGTACCCCCAAACGATCAAACATGGAGCCAAAACCCTAATTCCACCGCCGTAACTTTCTGTATCCACGAGATCCCATCTTGCGGCCTGTTCCGGAGCTCCGCCGGAGGGGGCATCGATCACGGAGGGCTTCTACATCAACACAATGGCCCTTCTGATGAAGTGTGAGTAGTTTACCTCAGACCTTCGGGTCCATAGTTATTAGCTAGATGGCTTCTTCTTTCTTTTTGGATCTCAATACAAAGTTCTCCTCCTCTCTCGTGGAGATCTATTCGATGTAATCTTCTTTTGCGGTGTGTTTGTTGAGACCGATGAATTGTGGGTTTATGATCAAGATTATCTATGAACAATATTTGAATCTTCTCTGAATTCTTTTATGTATGATTGGTTATCTTTGCAAGTCTCTTCGAATTATCAGTTTGGTTTGGTCTACTAGATTGATCTTTCTGGCAATGGGAGAAGTGCTTAGCTTTGGGTTCAATCTTGCGGTGTCCTTTCCCAGTGACAGTAGGGGCAGCAAGGCACGTATTGTATTGTTGTCATCGAGGATAACAAGATGTTTTTTTATCATATTGCATGAATTTATCCCTCTACATCATGTCATCTTGCTTAAAGCATTACTTTTTTCTCTTGAACTTAATACTCTCGATGCATGCTGGATAGCGGTCGATGTGTGGAGGAATAGTAGTAGATGCAGGCAGGAGTCGGTATACTTGTCTTGGACGTGATGCCTATATACATGATAATACCTAGATATTCTCATAACTATGATCAATTCTGTCAATTGCTCAACAGTAATTTGTTCACCCATCGTAAAATACTTATGCTCTTGAGAGAAGCCACTAGTGAAACCTATGGCCCCCGGGTCTATCTTCCATCATATTAATCTTCCAACACTTAGTTATTTTCATTGCCTTTTATTACTTTGCATCTTTATCATAAAAATACCAAAAATATTATCTTATCATATCTATCAGATCTCACTCTCGTAAGTGACCGTGTAGGGGTTGACAACCCCTTATCGCGTTGGTTGCGAGGATTTATTTGTTTTGTGCAGGTGCGAGGAACTCGTGCGTAGCCTCCTGCTGGATTGATACCTTGGTTCTCAAAAACTAAGGGAAATACTTATGCTACTTTGCTGCATCACCCTTTCCTCTTCAAGGGAAAACCAACGCAGTGCTCAAGAGATAGCACGGCACCTCCGCGTTCAGCACACGTTCAACTCGGTGACGTCCCACGAACTCACGATCTAGTAGAGCTCGAGAAAGAGTTTCGTCAGCATGACGGCGTGGTGACGATGTTGATGAAGCTACCGCAGCAGGGCTTCGCATAAACACCGCTACAGTATGACCGAGGTGGATTATGGTGGAGGGGGACACCGCACATGGCTAGGAGAGATCTTTATGATCAACTTGTGTGTCTAGAGGTGCCCCCTGCCCCCGTATATAAAGGAGCAAGGGGGGAGAGGCGGCCGACCAGGAGGAGGCGCGCCAGGGAGGAGTCCTACTCCTATCGGGAGTATGACTTCCTCCTTTCCTAGTTGGAGTAGGAGAAGGGGGAAGGAGGAGGGAGACAGGAAGGAAAGGGGGCGCCCCCCCTCTCCATGTCCAATTCAGACTAGAGGGAGAGGGAGCGCGCGGCCTGCCCTGGCCGCCCCTCCTCTTTCCACTAAGGCCCATCTTGGCCCATTAAAACCCCGGGGGGTTCCGGTAACCCCCGATACTCCGGTAAAATCCCGATTTCACCCGGAACACTTCCGATATCCGAATATAGGCTTCCAATATATCAATCTTTATGTCTCGACCATTTCGAGACTCCTCGTCATGTCCGTGATCACATCCGGGACTCCGAACTTCCTTCGGTTCATCAAAACACATAAACTCATAATATAACCGTCATCGAACTTTAAGCGTGTGGATCCTACGGGTTCGAGAACTATGTAGACATGACCGAGACATGTATCCGGTCAATAACCAATAGCGGAACCTGGATTCTCATATTGGTTCCTACATATTCTACAAAGATCTTTATCAGTCAAACCGCATAACAGTATACGTTGTTCCCTTTGTCATCAGTATGTTACATGCCCGAGATTCGATCATCGGTATCTCAATACCTAGTTCAATCTCGTTACCGGCAAGTCTCTTTACTTGTTCCGTAATGATACATCTCGTAAATAACTCATTAGCTACATTTCTTGCAAGGCTTATTGTGATGTACATTACCGGGAGGGCCCAAAGATACCTCTTTGACAATCGGAATGACAAATCCTAATCTTGATCTATGCCAACTCAACAAGTACCATCGAAGACACCTGTAGAGCACCTTTATAATCACCCACTTATGTTGTGACGTTTGGTAGCACACAAAGTGTTCCTCTGGTATTCGGGAGTTGTATAATCTCATAGTCATAAGAACATGTATAAGTCATGAAGAAAGCAATAGCAGTAAACAAACGATCAAGTGCTAAGCTAACGGAATGGGTTAAGTCAATCACATCATTCTCCTAATGATGTGATTCCATTGATCAAATAACAACTCATGTCTATGGTTAGGAAACTTAACCATCTTTGATCAATGAGCTAGTCAAGTAGAGGCATACTAGTGACACTATGTTTGTCTATGTATTTACACATGTATTATATTTCTGGTTAATACAATTCTAGCATGAATAATAAACATTTATCATGAAATAAGGAAATAAATAATAACTTTATTATTGCCTCTAGGGCATATTTCCTTCAGATGGATAATTGGGAGTTCTTTGTGTCTGTGTTTTCAGTTTTCAGTTTTCACATACAGGTTTCGTTGGTTGGAGGTTGAAGACAACATTCTCGGTGGGCTTCAGAGATAGAAAAGGGCTGGGCCCAATGCTGGGTAGAGGCCTAGTTAGGAAACTTAATGTTTGGCTAAAGAAAACATGTTCTGTGGGTTTTTTAGCTTCACTGGTGCATCATTTGTACTACATTTTAAGACCTAACGACTTACGTATAAATATAATGCTATTTTTGACCGAAGAAATATTGATGTAGAAATATACCCTCAGTAACTTCTATGTAAATATCATGATAATTTATATAAATTGTTCTGATAATTTACGTACAAACACCATGATAAATTTGACATAGAAAATTATTATTGAAAACAAACCCCGGTAACTCTATGCAAATAGCATGATAATAATACGCAACGTAGACATGATAACTTGCGCAAAAACACCGCGGTGATTTTGAACCAGGGAAAAAAGTTATTAGAAACATACCCCGCAGACCTAATAATTTTACCCGCAAACATCGTGGTAATTTTGACCCAAGGAAAAAAGTGGTTGAGAAACATAACCACGTTAACTTATGTGTAAATAAGATGATAATTTATGCTCCGCGGACTTGATAACATATATACAAACACCACAATAACTTTGACCCCAAGGGGTGTATTACAAATGTGCCACCTGTAATCTCTATGTAAATAACATGGTAATATAAGCACCGCTTGACTGATAACTTTCATACAAAACATGATGATAACTTTCTGACTCGGAAAACTTTTTGTTGAAAAACATATGCTCGCTAATTTATGTGTAAATAGTACGGTAATATATGTGTCACATACCCGATAATTTGTGTACAAAACACCGCGGTTCCATTGACCAAACAGGAAAAAGTTGTTTAAGAACACATCCTTGGTAACTTATGTGAAAATAGCATGGTAATATACAAATAAGCACCGCGGTAACATTTTTTGCGAAGGGCAAAAGTTGTTGAAAAACATACAATCGATAACTTGTGTGTAAGTGCTATGATAATATACAAACTGCAGATCAGATAACTTGGTATAAACACAACGGTAACATTGACCAAAAGGGGGAAACGTGGTTGAAAAACATACCCTTGGTAAATTGTTGCAAATAACATGTTAATACACAAATCGAAAAACTGATAACTTGTGTACAAACACCGTGGTAATTTTTTCGGGGAAACACCACGCTAATTTTTAACCTATGAGAAAAAAATATTGGAAAATTTACCCTAGTAACTTATGTGAAAATTGCATGATAATAGACGAAGTGAAACTTGATAACTGTATAAACATCGCGGTAATTTGAAACATGGGATATAGTATGTCAAAACTTCATGTTTTTTGTCCTCTTTTTGTATGCTATCAGGCTTCTTCTGAAAATCATAACGTACACTCAAAACGTCGTGGTAACTTTCACGAAGGGGAAGGGGGTTGTTCAAACATCCCCCCCCCCCCGGCGGCGCGCACTTTAAATTTTGTGCAAAATTACGATGTTGCACATGTTTAAAGTTACTGTGATTTTCACACTATAGTTACCGACCTTCTCATGATATAATTACCAGCTTTATCATGTCATTTTTTAACCAGGGGTGTTAATGTTTGAAGTTATCAGCATGCACATGCCATAGTTATCATGCTGCTCGGCCAAAGTTATCAAGCCTAAAATTAAGCTTTTGGTTGACATGGTAGAAATAAAAATGGTTCAAATTCCGTTGTTTGCATACTATGGACAACAACCTAAGATGGGTGAGTTGGTTATTAGTCATAGTTGGTTATTAGTCATACTATGGACAACACTTTATTATTTCTTTTTCTTCCCACCTAAATTAACTAGCATAAAACCGGGAGAGAGAAAAACCGTTTTGAAAATAAAAATCGGGAGGAAAAATATCGGTGGAAGCCTCCTAAGATCGAGCCGAGTTCAAATGCTCGAGCGGAACGAGGCCTTCTATATGTGTCAGTTATCTATAAAGATTGGTGGTGTGGTAGTTTTGCTATCCACCACACGTGTGCCAAATATAACGGTCCATATATATGTAAAGAAAGTGTGGGTGGTCCAAAGATCCACATAGAATCCATTTAAAACGACAAAGAAACTAAAGTGACTCAACAGTCAGCAGATAATCTATATACTCTCTCCGTCTCTCCGTACTATAATATAAGATATTTCTTTTTTTTCAAAAAACATCTTACGTTAGGAGACGGAGGGAGTACTTATTAATCCTGATCTACACAAAGATCTCACTTTGTTCCTGCACAACCCAGACAACTGCATACTTGTAAGATAAGCAAATTCACACGATGAGTAGTCCGTGAAGGAGGCTCAACTCAAGCCCATTGGATGGCGTAGGTGCTGTAGCCGGTTCGCTTGTCCTCATAGCGCTCCCAGATCACGACGCCGCCGTAGTTGGCCGCCTTCTGCACCACCGAGATAACAGCGTGGAGGTTCTTGGGGTGCACGTAGCCGACCTTCCGCTCCGAAGCCGGCAGGCCGAGGTAGATCTGCGCGTGCGGTTGCGCCGCCGTCCACCTGTCCCACTCCTGCTCCAAGTGAGCGGCGCAGTGGGGGTCGTCGTAGAACCTGACGAAGATCCGGTTGAAGAGCCCCGTGGCGAGCGCCCGCTCCACGCGCCTGTCCGAGTACCCGCACCGCGGCGTCGCCGACAGCTGCACCGGCGTCCTGGCACGGTAGCCCTTGTTGTAGTCCCATAGCCGCCTGGCCAGCTCGTCGTAGTTTTCGGGCCACGCGCCGGCGGCACCGTCGATGAAGAAGTTGATGCCGTCGACGTAGGCGTCGCCGAACGGGCGGTGGACGCCCGCGCGCGTGCCGAGCATGTAGGCGTTCCAGAGGTAGTCGGCCACGTCCGCCGCGGACCTGCGCCTCGGCAGGGAGTACTGGCCGCCGAAGCCCCCGATGGAGAGGAATATGGACATGCCGTTGGACTGACACTGCTTGATGTCGGCGCCCACGGCGGAGACGTCGTGGCCGGAGAGGTCGAGGTGGTACCTGCCGTGGCCGAAGACGTCGAGGAAGGAGACGATGACGGTGGTGTAGGTGTACCTTCCGGTGTCGCAGGTCTCCCGGAGGGAGCCCTCGTCCTTGTTCCGGCCCCAGAACACGAAGACGTTGCCCGTCTTTCCCATGGCCGCGGCCGGGCCAGCGAGGAAGGCTGCGGCGTAGAGGAATGCGCTGAGAAAGACTGGGAGGGTGGCTGGCCGACGGCGAGCTAGCGCCATTGCTAGATGGATCTATATGACGAGTTCGATCTCTTGGTTGGTTGATTGCTTGCTCTGCCCGTTGGCGTGGAGAATTAGCTCAATCGAGCCTAATATATACTTATATAGGTATAGATCGTTGATCATGTAAAAGATCTGCATTCCAGTGGGAGGGAGATGTGGATTGAGGCAGCTAGCTAGCTAAACCGCGGGGAAGAACCCGAGGTTTTTCTTGTGTAAGGAGGTCTTGAGGCACCCAGAATGCGACTACTGTGAGCCGAGCCGAACAACGGCGAAGCTTAATTACCACTCGAGCTAGCTAGTGCTCGTTCTGACATGGTCGACAATAGGCACCGCAGAAAGCAAGTCGTCCGAACCTCAGCTGGATTTTGGTTGCATCCTATGTGCCGCGCGCAGTCGCTGACTCTGCTCGATGGATGAAAAACATGGAGCCATGGAAGACATCTCGCGTCAAGACGTACGTACATACGAATATTTGGTGGGAGCCTCTCGCACAAAAAGCATATTTGGTGGGAGAAGGAAAAGAAGGAAGGAGAAAGGAAGCACGTAATCCAAATATGCCAAGGTCCAAGGATCTGGACATGAGGTGGAGGTTCAGCTCACATTTAGGGGTTGTTTGGATAGATGAAATATAGAGAATCGCTTCTATATAAAACAAAAAAACTGTTTAACGGACTAAAACCACGTTTGGCTCGTCTAACTAATCCACGGATATGCAAAACTGGATTCCTATAAACCTGGAATTTCAGGTTTGTACAAAAACAACTATTAGTCGTTTTTCTATAAACGCGTATATCTCTCTCGCTGATCCTTGTGGGCACGTTCATCAGCCAAAGAATTAGAATCTGCAGATGTGTCGGTGACCGGCGACAGCCTCGATGGGCTCTCACTAGTGTGCCACACCTCGACGCCGTCATCCTCTAGCCGCCGGCCGCCGCCCGCCCGCTTCTTCTGCGCCGTCCGTCTTGTCATTGCGTTCTACAGCCGACCGATAGAATTGATCCAGCCATCACTCTAGGCAGCAAGGTTCTACATCAGTGTGCGTGTTCACGGCCGTAATTTCGTGCGTCCAGCAGCAGGGGGATCGAATTGATCCAGCGCTTTCCTCAGTAGCTAGCTTCTACATGAACGTGTACACGGTCCGGCAAGATCGATGAGTCAACTCTCCTATATTTACATACCGGCAATGCTACACGTACAAACAATTTACAAACTTTTATAGATGGATTTGTTTTTATTGGTCAACAAGTAAGCGGGACGACCCACCCCTCTGAAAATCAGGGGGGAGAGGTTTGTGATTGGTTGTTACACGGAAAGAGCTTGTAAAAGCTTGTAAATCTTTGTATGTCTAGCATTTTTGATTTGCGTACCTCGACGGAATGTGACAGGAAAATAAGAAGCTCACCGCAGAATAGGAATGGTACTCTGAATCATTATCAAATAAGGAACTGACAAACACACTTTCCAAGCCAAACGTAGTCTTATACAAACTCATTCTTAACCAAAATGATAGTAAAACTGGTTTTGCTAAAAATCAGCTAAAAACTCGTTTTCTATAAACCAACGTCTAATATTTGCTATCCAAACAACCCCCTAAGCTGCCAAGTTAATGGTACTACATTCCCCTGTTCCGGCAAAAAGACAGCTGCTGGATAACGATATTTTTATTGCAGGAGTACCATTTTTACGTTAAAACTATATGGCAAACGGTTGCAGGGGTGAGATCCCAGCGAACACCCCCAAAGGCACCCGATCTAGATCCAATGGGTTGCATTTTACGAATTGCTATCGCATTTTCTCTATTTGGTTCGGAACTCTAGCCCCTGATTTATAGCTTATTTTTCAATATGTTTGGCTTGAATTTTGTATATGACAATTTGCGAAACCAGGAGTTACTTACAATGTGGTCATGTTAAGAGTTACTTTGTTATGTGGGTTGCATAGGTTGCTGGACACGGGCTCATACCACGTCTACTAGTGAGTGTAGTCGTGCAGATTTAATGTTGACCAACTCATCCTAGTCCTCGCTATTGATCAGAACATTTGCAACGATATCCTCCTCATGTGGGTTGTGAGGAGATGACTAATGAAGTCTTTTAGGCAGCCCAACAAATGCCGCAAAGCCCATTACAAATTAGGGTTATGATCTAGGCTCATCTTGGTCTTTGCAGGTGAGAGGATGTGATGTCTTATCCTCCATCCAGCCACAACTAACACAAGTGACGAAAACCAGGTTAGCCTCAATTGGAGAAGAAGAAAATAAAACCAAAAGAGAGGAAGATTGGATTAAGATCTTATAAGCAAGCAAAGCCGAAATGCTAGATCTACATAACATATTACATATTCTTTCCTTCCTCAACTAATCACCCCGACCCCTTGAATAGGGTGGGCCTGGGTAAGGCCTTTTTTTTTTCTTCCAACCAAATCAGGTCAGGTCAGCTAATTAGTAAGTTATGTAAGTATCTTTATGTAGGTGTAGCAAAGCTCGCAAGCAAAGGGAGCTCCTCCCCAAGGTTGGGACGGTTCAGATTCATCATCTTGTCTCTTTCAAGTTATGATTCCATCATCTTTGGTGAGACAGATTCAATCCCTAACTCTTGAGCACCAAATCTTATTGTGTTTATCCAATATCGTCAGATCTTGATGTATGAGAGCTTCTAGTACGTACTATCTAGAGAAGAAACTTGTTGTATCCCACCATTTAATTATACTGGAAGAAGATTTGGATGCTTTGGACCATGGCTTATCCCTCAACTTGGGGGGTTTTCATGTAAAAATTTGGTGTTCATCTCTACCGATTTTCTGCTACCATTCTTTGTATTTTTGCCTAGCACAAGACACTTGAGATGGATGTCTGATGTGCAGCGTTGCACTGACAAGACTTACATAAAGAATTTAAGTTTCATCCTAAGCTTTGTTTGGTAGAACTTACTCCATTTCGTCCCAAGTTTTGGATTCCGTGACTGAGCAACGACCCTTGGAGTTAGTTCATTAGTGGTGCTAAGATTACTTTGTTTTCGCTACAGTTTTAGTCTACAAGTGCGTAATTTCCAACAACATTGACTCACATTGAAAGAACAATCTGCATTAATCAAATTTGAGGTATGATCCCTAACATGTAGCCCAGCCCCAATACTGGCAATGGTCTTCTTCTTCGGGATCTTTGTGGTGGTGGTGTTGCAGCAGGCAGCGACTTCGACGGCCGAAGGCCTAGCCTTGGGTATTAGGGTGATGTTCCCCTAGCTGTTTTTGTGGCCGCGTCGAGACTGTGGCTTCCTTTTCTCCCCTTGATTGTCTTCCTGACGCGAGAAATTGCTATTGGATGGTTGTTTCTCCCTTGAATGTCTGCCTTGTGTATATTATACACAAGGCTTGTGCGATCTTGGCCTTTTCTCCGAGGCGTTGGTCCAATTAGACCTTAATGCGACTACATCTTGACCACAAAATATAATATCAGGCCGGCTTCAACGATGAAGTGACAGCGACGACGCACATGTCTCGCGCTAGAAATGAGTTGATATGGCTCTATGAGAACCTAGTTGTATTTTCCTTGTTTTTTGAGATGTCTTCTACTGTTGAAACTTTATAACATAAATCCAAAGCCTTGTTTGTAAAAAACACTCAAACTTCCACTTGCACGGTTGCACCCCAAGAACATGTCCAGTAGATGTCGTATTTTACATCATCAAATTATGGTTCGAGTAAAATATACATCATCTAAAAGTGCATTTTTATATCACCAAAAGGCTTCCAACTCCAAGAGATGATGTAAAATAGCTAGTGCTCCAATAGGGGATGTAAAATACACAGCCGCACGAGAGCTGCTCTACAATTCTGCTGTCTCCGGCGACACCCGCGACAAAGCTAGTGCACATCGAGTAGCAGGCCGGCGACATTGGTGATGAAGATGAAGCAGTCGCCGCCGTGGTGGCCTTCGTCGTCTTCTTCGCCCGGGACAAAGCCGCGGCGGGGTCGCGCCGTGGTTTTGTCGTGGCTACCTTCTTCCTCGTCGATGGTTCCAGTTCGACAACGACAGCGGGACGAGGGGCTGCAAATATGTCGTGCATTTTGGGGGAGGCATGGCGGCGGCGACGACGTCTGGACTGGCGGCAGATGTAGAGGCGACCATCACCGAAGCGGCTTTGGCGGCCGCAGGGTCGGAGGAGGAGTCCATGGGGACCGGCGACAGTGGGTGATGACAGGAGGGTGGTCAGGCGCCACAGCTGCACGCGCGACTGCTCGGCTTTTATTCGAGAGGCACAAGTGATGCAAATTTGCATCACCAAGTGTCCTATTTTACACTTAGAGCAAATCTGGAGTAATTTTTTTAATCAACATCATATGTTAAAGCACCGTTTTAGATCATCCATCATGATGTAAAAGGTTATTATTTATACATTATCTGTTGGAGATGTTGTGACTAGAATTCATTGACTACAACCTACCCCCAATGAGTAAAGTCTGATTTAAACCTTGAATTCATACTGCTCGGCGGAATCAAACCCTAACATTCAATCCCTGAAATCTACACCCTGTGGTGTATGATCTTGGCCTATCTCAACCCTAAACCCGCCTCGACTAGTTTGTCATGCTAGGAAAATAATGATCCCGGGCGGGATCACTCTCTACTCTCACTCACTGCATGGGTCCGCATGTCATATCCATCTTCTTTCCCATAATTTTTATCTCTCTCCGCAAGAGTGCGGTATTCGTTCAGAACAATGAGGTGGGGCAGCGGAGCGATGGGGAGGTCCGGGCGTGTCTCGCAGGGAAGAAGGACGAGAGAAATGGATGCATGGGCGCTTGTCTTGTCTCCGTTCGCGCCGTCGACCTGGCGCCGGTGAGCGGCATGCATGCGTTAGGCCTGGCGGTGGCGAGCACCGGCGCAGAGCAGCTATCTAGAGCGCGCATTGGAGGGAGAAATAGAGGGAGAGGGGATGACTGGAGCTCCTCCATTAACGCGATATGGCGGAGAGTCGCTGGAATCCACAAGGGCGGTTGGAGCGAGGTCGGAGGTGAGGTGAGCTGCAGGAGAGTGCGCGCACACCAACTGTTCAACGGAATGTTGGTGGCTACGGGAGGAGCAAATGGCGAAGCTGGGGAGCTGGGTGTTAAAATTATGTCGAATATTATTGTACAAGTTAGGTTACAGTTGGACTTGGAATCGTACGGTGTGTAGACAGGATATGGAGTCGTGTCCTAGTAGGACACTTGTATCCTAGGCCTCTCATATATAGCGGGGCTAGACACACGATGTAACCTATGCCAACATAATAGCACAGGCACGCGGGGGAGCCGGCGGTGTGTGCCGGCGCCCGGGCGGCCGGCGTGCGGTATTGTGACGGTGTCATGGGGAGGAGCGCCCGTAGTCATGCCCCGGGGATGTAGCCATATCGGTGAACCTCGTTAACAAATCTCGGTGTCATGCCTCGTGTGATTGCTTGGTCCTCGGTAGATCGACGGAGTGCCTCGGATTATTCTAACAAGTGGTATCATGAGCAAGGTTACGATGAGGTTGCGGATTCGTTGATTTAGAGGATGGATCGTGGTCGAGCTCGGCGCAAAGACGATGTGCGGAAGTGATTGTTCTGTGGAGGTCATACGGTGCGCTGTCGACGAGATCGGGTAGAAGCAATCGGGAATCGTGCGGAGCAACGTACAGGCGCATGAGTGCAGCGGCTGGAGTCTCGGACGGAAACAGCGGCTGCAAAATCGTACTCGAGGTCATCTCGGCGGGAAGCGATGGGCAGCGGTGGCCGCGAGCAGGCAACCCTAGTCAGTGCAACGGGCGAGATCGGATCGATCGGATCCGAGGCAGCGTGCAGGCGGCGCGTCGTACACGGGGAGGGCCGCCAGAGGCTAAGGCCGCAGTGCGGCGCACGGCTGGTCTAGCTGGGGCTGGCCTGTGTGAGGCCGAGACGGGCTGAAAGCCGTATGAGTCCGCGTGGCTGGAGGCTGATGTGCAACCTGGGATGTGTGGCGAGGCACGAGAAGGTGCGGTGCCTGTGTTGCTGTGCATACAGATACACGTGAGATTTGTTTGAAAAAAGGAACCTGCACTAAGGTATGTACGTGGCTTTGGGATGCAACATGATTAAAGAAAAGGAGTGTTGGGAGTTTATGGTGATATGCTTGGTGTACCCATGGAGACTATCAGGAAATCCAGTTTTTTTTTTGGAAGTGTTGCAAATTGCGCACGGGATTTTACCGTAAGGTTGGCAGGTTGGTGACATGCGTATAAGGCTCGGAGGAGTTTGAAGCGTGTCGTGACATGATCATGCATACGCAGGGCGTCAAGGCAATGCACGGAGATGTGCAGACACGACGCAGGGTGGAGCATGGTTGCAGTCGGATAATTTTGGCTGGGTCGGACTGGACTGTCTGACGGATCGACGGATATGTTGGTCAAAGCAGAAGACGGCGGTGATTTCAGCGACGACGACATAGGAGCGTGATGCTGATGGTGGCCAACTTCTGGGGCGTGGAAACACGTGGTGCAGGCTTGAGGGCTTGTGCAGCTTCGACAAGACAATGACACAGGGTTGATTCAAGGTTGTGTACACATGAGAGCTTGAAGTCGACAGGGCGTGGGGGTGGCTCGTACAACCACCATGGAGTCATGTTGAAGGTGGAGCTGGAGTCTGACAGATGACTACACTCTGTGCTGATGGAGGGGCTACGACGTAAGTTAACGGAGAGTCGAAGCCTATTTCAGGGGGTAAAGCGAGAGACACGTGGATCGGACTGGGCGCCAGTGGTCTGATGGAGGCGTGATACTCGGCATCGATTGGTGATGATCGATGGTTCTCTGCAGTGGGGGTTGAGGCAGTGGGGGCTAGCTACCCGGGAGACTCGACCAGGACAGCAGAGGCTCGACGCGGTGATAGCGGCGAGGTGTGCGGTAAGCACGGGGCACAGCGACAGGCCAAGGCACTGGTGGTCAGACATGTGGCCAGACAAAGTGTGCAGGGGGTGTTGAAGTAGTGTTGATGAGTACCAAGTTCAAGTTGGTGACTGGGTCTATCGGTGCTAGTTGATGGACAGGAGTTGACCGTGGAGAATCTGAGAAAGTGGCGGAAAGTCTGAAATTGTCAAAAGCTGAGAGAGTACATGGTCGTATATTCTGTTCTGTTCAGTGCACATGTCAAAGTGCGGATGACAAATACAGAAGGAGGCGGAGTGCTATAGCTGTGGGACATGCCAGAGACTATCCGGAAAAGGGGTGAGACAACTGTGAATTTGACTCAGGGTGACACATGGCGACGGTGAAATTCCTTCAAGTTTCAGACAAGCAGTCAAGAAAGAGCGGTGACGTTGAGTTCAGGTAACTCTTATATGTGGCGTCCAATATGTGAATTGTTCATTTTCATGCAGACAGTGGTCTTTGTGTGATGGCGTTGAACGGATTCTCCGAAAGTTGGAAGCACAAGGTAGAGTAATGAGGAACTTAATTTTGCTCGAGTGTTGATTGTGAAGAAGACAAGAAGGGACTACAGTTGCAGGTGGAGTCACATGGAGTCTGGGAGTAGCAGCGGTGCTCATGGCGTATCCCAAGTCCAATGTACATGGAGGTTCGACGCATGGACGAATTCAAGGTGGTGGAGAATATTCGCCAAGGTGGAGTTTGTTAAAATTATGTCGAATATTATTGTACAAGTTAGGTTACAGTTGGACTTGAAATCGTACGGTGTGTAGACAGGATATGGAGTCGTGTCCTAGTAGGACACTTGTATCCTAGGCCTCTCATATATAGCGGGGCTAGACACACGATGTAACCTATGCCAACGTAATAGCACAGGCATGCGGGGGAGCCGGCGGCGTGTGCCGGCGCCCGGGCGGCCGGCGTGCGGTATTGTGACGGTGTCATGGGGAGAAGCGCCCGTAGTCATGCCCCGGAGATGTAGCCATATCGGTGAACCTCGTTAACAAATCTCGGTTTCATGCCTCGTGTGATTGCTTGGTCTTCGGTAGATCGACGGAGTGCCTCGGATTATTCTAACACTGGGGAGGAGGCAAGCGTGTGCCATAATTCTTTAGGACCAGGGACGGAACCGGTTCAAGCCAGAAGGAACTGCTGCGCGTGCCCGCGGAGATGCTCAGCAATGGTGGCTTTTCGGTAGATCGACAACAAGGACTTTTCTGTTGCGGCCGTGCTCACCGGCCTCTCTCCTCTCGAGCCGGCACGGGCGCACCCTGTACTAGTAGTACCAAACAAATCAAGCTCCACCGTCCGTTCCCTTCACACACACTCCCCTCCGCTGGCCGCTTGCCCGACGAATGGCACCGTGCCACGCCCACGGCCCTCCTCCTCCGCCTCCGCCCCCGCCTCGCCCGCGCGCGGAGCACGAGACACGCCACGCGCTGGCCCCCGGCCACCGCCACCGCCACCAGTCCACCACCACCACTCTTCAGCCCCACTCCACTCCCCGCCGCTTTCCAGCCCGCCGCCCGCTTCAAGCTCCCCTCGCCCCACCAGTCGCCCTGCCTCTCCCTATTCCCCATGGCGTGCTCCGCGGCGGCGGGCGTCGAGGCGACCGCCCTCCTGTCCCCGCGCTGCCCCGCCCCTTCCCCGCCCGACGGCCGCTCCCGCCGCCGCCTCGCCCTCGCCTCCCGCACGCGCCACCGCAGCCTCAGGTTCGTCTCCAGCCCCCCTAATTCGGCCGCTTCGCTGGTGAGATGTATACATGCCGCTGCCATTCCTGGATTCTACGAATATGTCAAGGAGTCGGAATCTGACTTTTGTTGGCTGGCTTTCCAGGGCGGCCGCGCAGCGCCCTCACAAGAGCGCAACCGGCGCCGACCCCCTTTATAACAACAGGGCCAATGTGCGCAGCGACGAGGCGTCGGTTTCCGCTGAAAAAGAACGGCAAAGGGTATGTGCATCATGCTTTCTACTAGCAATCTATATCTTTCCAAATTTGTTTGTCAGCACGCGGAGTGACGCGACAGTAGATGCCGATTCTTCTTTTCCACAAAGCAAATCTGGGGCTTGGCTGCCACTGAAAGGCAATAACTTGCTCATATGTATTTCCACCTTGTTTTAACATAGATGTATGAATTTAAATCAGTTTCTGAATCTACTAACTTGCATCTACTGGCTTCCAAGTAAATTTCGCTCGTAATTCAAGATGGCCAAGAAAATCTAATTTTAAGCTATATTGCCAGCTAATCATGGGTCGTATAATGTTCTATTCATACGAGTAAAAACAATCTTTTTTGCTGTCGTAAGGTATTTCCCCTCAAATACTTCCTCATATCTGTGTATTTGTTTGGCGTTCCATAATTAGTGCTGTATTCCGTATTGCAACACATTAATTGGGATGTGGAGGCCGTTAAAGTAGAGTTGGGACACTACTATTGTATTTGCTCTATATAAACTGATGTATGAGTTCAACCGATGCCCTTGTAAAAATGTAAATAACATTGAAAATGTTATATGCTTATTTTAATATGTCTTTTCAATACAGCAAAAGTAAATCCTGTAAGTGTAGCAATTACTTGTGAATCATTGGTTACAAGTTACAACTGTTCATCATGAGATAGTTCTATTGTGTTTTCGTGTAGGTCCAGCAATTTACCTGTTAGATCTATCAGGCTGAGAGGTTACTTGGTGTGAACATTTTAAAAAGATCTTAAATTCTGTTTTTGTTAAACTGAAGCGAAATGCATCATCATTTTATTACTTCAATAATCAATAGTTATTAGATAAAGGTGCAAAGTTGGCATTGCCATCTATATTTTAAACCAAATGGCAGCCAAGCCCTATTTCATTGAGAAATACAGCATACAACAGTTAAACAAAGTTAACATTCGATCAATTTTACTCTGAAATATAATCACTTTTAAATTTGCTCATATTAGTTACTGTTGTTACTTTTAAGAATTTCTAGGTTTTGTGATTTTCCCCACAGAAATACAACGATGGAGATGGCATATCAAACCTTAAGCTGGAAGATTTGGTAGGAATGATACAGAACACCGAGAAGAGTAGGGGATTCCTTCCTTTTGAATATCCATACAGTTTCCTAAAATGCATAGAGTTGTAAGTATGCACATAACAAACACTGAATTGCAAATTGATTTTTTTAGATATACTTCTTTTGAATCAAGCCCGTCTTCAGGCAATGGAACACGCTGATAAAGTTCTTAAAGAAAAGGAAGCCTTGCAGAGAAAGATAAACATTTTAGAGACGAGGTTGTCAGAAACAGATGAACAACATAAGCTTTCAAGTGAAGGGAATTTCAGTGACTCTCCACTAGCATTGGAGCTTGGTATTCTAAAGGAAGAGAACATTCTACTGAAGGAGGACATAGAATTTTTCAAAACAAAGCTTATAGAGGTTGCCGAGATAGAGGAGGGTATATTCAAATTGGAGAAAGAGCATGCTCTTTTAGATGCTTCCCTTAGGGAGCTGGAGTCTAGGTTTATAGCCGCCCAAGCAGATACGATGAAACTTGGTCCTAGGGATGCCTGGTGGGAGAAAGTAGAAAAATTGGAAGACTTGCTTGAGACCACAGCAAACCAAGTAGAGCATGCTGCTGTGATATTGGACCACAATCATGATCTGCAGGATAGGCTTGACAAATTAGAGGCCTCACTGCAAGCAGCAAATATTTCAAAGTTCTCTTGTTCTCTTGTTGATCTTTTGCAGCAAAAAGTCAAATTGGTAGAAGAACGCTTCCAAGCATGTAATTGTGAAATGCATTCTCAGATTGAACTGTATGAGCACTCAATAGTGGAATTTCACGATACTCTTAGCAAACTAATAGAGGAAAGTGAGAAAAGATCACTGGAGAATTTTACAGGAAACATGCCTTCGGAACTATGGAGCAAAATTTCCCTTTTAACTGATGGATGGTTACTGGAGAAGAAAATATCTTACAATGACGCAAGTATGTTGCGAGAAATGGTTCAGAAAAGGGACAGTCGTCTTCGGGAAGCATACTTGTCATACAGAGGTACCGAAAACAGGGAAGTTATGGACAACTTACTTAAGATGGCATTACCAGGAACTAGGTACACTTTCTCCTTTGCTAAATGAGAAAACATGTTTATAGAAATTAATTAGTCTGTAATCTTTATTGATTAATGCAGTTCTGGTTTGCACATTGCCCACATAGCAGCAGAGATGGCTCCTGTCGCGAAGGTGAGTTTTAGTATTAATACAGCCTTTCATGCGTGCATTTAAAATCTTCTATTTGATATTTGGATAATTCACTGCCTAGTATGACTACTATCTAGGGACGCTTAGAGAGAACATTGTTTTAAGCACTAATATTCTGTAAATTAACAAAGTATTAAGTTTTCCAGTGTTTCACATAAATTCGAGCCTATCCACATATCTTACAAGTAACAATAAAGCACTATTTTAAATATATGGTTCTCCTCAGTTGTGTTCAGGTCATGATGATCCAAGGGCTAATTCAAACCGAGGTAAAACTGACAATGTTGAATGTGTGCTATCATTCTTTTTTTGTGAATGGATGTAGCTTTTTACTGTTAAAAAACTGTATGGATGCCCTTTTTTAGCTTATAAATTTTGATTGTGCAGCCATGAAATAGTAAATAAAACTCTGGCTGTACCAAAGGTGGTGAAATTTCGACTTTCATGTCTCAACAAAGTTACTATCTGCAAAAAAGAAAGTCTAAAAGCTGCAGATATTTGTCTGTTGATCATGTGCATAGTGCATACAAGTTGTAGATCAATCTCCCCCAACTGCTTTACATTTTAATCTGTTTCTTGAGAAATTTATTGAACTACTGATGCTGATGCTGATGCAATGACTAATTCTTATGGAATCTGATTTTTGTCCATTCTGATCATTTTGAATCCTATTAGTCATCTTTTATATTTCTTATATGCATGCTTGTTTAGGTTGGTGGCCTGGCAGATGTGATATCTGGTCTCGGGAAGGCACTTCAGAAAAAAGGCCATCTAGTAGAGATCATTCTTCCCAAATACGACTGCATGCAGGTTGACCAAGTTAGCAATCTAAGGGTATGTCATAATGCTGCTTATCTATGTTTTGGTATGATCTTCTGTTAGGGTAAGATTGATATCATGTGATTGTGCAGGTTTTAGATGTTCTTGTGCAGTCCTACTTCGAAGGAAATATGTTCAACAACAAAATTTGGACTGGGACTGTTGAAGGTTACAAGCAACCCTCAGTTGTATCACTGTATAAAATTTATTTAAATCTGCATTAATCTAATTAAATTAGCATATGCAGGCCTACCCGTCTACTTTATTGAGCCACAGCATCCAGCGATGTTCTTTTCGAGGGCTCAGTACTATGGAGAGCATGATGACTTCAAACGTTTTTCGTACTTCAGCCGTGCGGCACTAGAATTACTTTATCAATCTGGGAAGAAAGTTGATATAATCCACTGCCATGACTGGCAAACTGCATTTGTTGTAAGCGTCAAAGATCATTTCACAGCATTGACTCATTGCCTACTTGACATTGATCTATTTTCTTGGTTGATTTACAAAGTTGATTGTACTAAGTTACCCTTTGACATTTAACCTCCAGGCACCTCTTTATTGGGATGTATATGCAAATCTAGGCTTCAACTCAGCTAGAATTTGCTTCACCTGTCATAATTTTGAATATCAAGGAACTGCTCCAGCTCGTGATTTAGCATGGTGTGGCCTTGATGTTGAGCACCTAGACAGACCAGACAGGATGCGGGACAATTCGCATGGAAGAATAAATGCTGTTAAGGTATCAATTATGGCAAACTTTAGCAATATGTTTTGGAACTCAAACTCATAGCTATGGTATCAATTATGCAATTGTTTATTCATATTATTCAGGGAGCAGTTGTGTATTCAAACATCGTGACAACTGTCTCGCCAACGTATGCACTAGAGGTTCGCTCAGAGGTAATATTTCTTACGATTTGTATGTGATGTAGACTTTTTTTGGCTACTTTTTAATCGTCCTTCATGGTCTCACCAGTAGCCTTCAACTTATAAGATTCATCTGCAAAAATAGATAATTTCTAAGCATGTTGCTCAAAATGGCTAATTTTTGGAGGCAACCATTTCTGGAAGAGGATAGCAAGAAATCGCACAAGCTCTGGGAAACAAACACGCATATTGCTGTACCTTTGTTTGATCAGTAGTGCCAGACATATTCATGTTTCTACATGGACTGGACACTAAAGAGATGCTACAAAAAGCTTGGATACTTGAGAATACCCTAAATCAAGATATAGTGGCATGCATATCCGTACAGGGCTCTAATGGTCCTAGTGTTTCTAGTTACCATTAGTTTAACTTGTCTTAATCTTCCTCTCAACTGCAATTTCATTTTAGTAGTTTCAATTTGCATGTAAAGCGTTTCCATTTCTTGTGTGCTGATAATGCTCTTATGGTTCCCAGGGTGGGCGTGGACTCCAAGATACACTTAAAGTACATTCCAGGAAATTTCTTGGGATACTTAATGGAATCGACACAGATACATGGAACCCTTCCACAGATAGGTATCTGAAGGTCCAGTATAATGCTAAGGATCTCCAGGGAAAGGCAGCCAATAAAGCAGCCCTCAGAGAGCAACTAAACCTGGCTTCTGCATATCCTTCACAACCACTGGTACGATTGTCGATGCTGTTAAGCTCAGTTCTCAATTACTGGTAAACTGGATATATAAAGGTTCACCCTGTGCTTGAATTTGAACATTTTCCATCTCTTTATTCTCATCAATTTTCTTCGTGGAGTAGTCTGTTAGCTATATGGTTCTATCGTTTGTCATCACATTTATCGGGGCATGGCCCATGTAGTCTGAAATGAATTACAGCAGTTCCGTTTTTCGATTGTTTTCTTCAGTTAGCTAATATCATTTTCTGATCCCCTGCTGTGTGTATTCACCTCCTTCCATTTGTCTTGGAACTTGATATTGAATGTTAAACTAAATAACTGAAATTTTCTCAAGCAGGTTGGTTGCATTACCAGGCTAGTTGCTCAGAAGGGTGTACATCTTATCAGGCATGCAATCTACAAAACAGCTGAATTAGGAGGACAGTTTGTCCTTCTGGGTTCAAGTCCAGTACCAGAAATTCAGGTGCGTTTATGCCATGCAGTTTATGTCATAGTATATATCTGTGCAGATATTTTGATCAGACATGAATCTCCAAAGTAACAGAAGAAAACCACACTTCAGTACCTCATGAACAGTTTATTTATCACTGAAGGAACATGAGTCTGGAATGGTGTATTTTTTGTCTGTTTTATATTAAGCACCTTTTTTGCCCATTTCTGGAACGGTGAACATACTTGCTTCTTGTTTTGTTTGCAGAGGGAGTTTGAAGGTATTGCAGACCATTTTCAGAACAACAACAATATCCGGCTGATTTTGAAGTATGATGATGCGCTGTCTCATTGCATATATGCTGCGTCTGACATGTTCATTGTTCCCTCTATATTTGAGCCATGTGGCCTCACTCAGGTGTGTGGCTTCTTCCCATACTTGATGATAAATGCATATCACCTAGTTTATACTAGGTACACATGTAGTAAGCTGACATCGTTTAGTATGACGCGTAATTTGTATCACTTGCTGAAATATATGCTTCAGTTGCCGTGATCATCTGGCACTTTCCTAGAAGTAATTAAACAAGTGCGAGTCTGGCCTCCTTTGCTTCTATCATCAATTTGATGTGTGGCCTTCTGACGCGCAATTTTGACATGCTTTCTTATGCGCAGATGATAGCCATGAGATATGGTTCTGTGCCGATTGTTCGGAAAACTGGTGGGCTGAATGACAGGTAAACAGTGAACCAACCGAGTGTTCCTCCAAACATAGTCGTCACACCCAATCAAAGTAAGAAGTGTAATGGCATGCTTTGTGGTTTCAGTGTCTTTGACTTCGACGACGAAACAATACCCATGGAGGTGCGGAACGGCTTTACATTTGTCAAGGCCGACGAACAGGTAGGTCCTGTTTGCGCGCACAGCCCGGGAAGGGAAAAACCCTAGTCGATGGTTTCTGGCGGGCACAACACGACTCATCTGGACGTTCATTTTGCCAGGGCCTAAGCAGCGCGATGGAGAGGGCGTTCAACTGCTACACGAGGAAGCCCGAGGTCTGGAAACAGCTCGTGCAGAAAGACATGACGACCGATTTCAGCTGGGACACCTCGGCTTCGCAGTACGAGGACATCTACCAGAAGGCGGTGGCTCGAGCGAGGGCGGTGGCGTGAGCGCGCACACACACACGCTAGTTGGTTCCCTGATGCCCCCGTGCCCTCTCTCCCTGGCCCTGCCCTCATGATGCAGACGGCACTAGACGAAATCGAGGGATCATGGAAACAGAATCATATAGGAAGCTCCATGCTCTCGGCGCACATTTCTGGTAAGGGCGTGACGGTGTATCACTGGTTATATGCGCAGTTTCTTGAAGGCAGAACACGAGCTAAAAATAGAGTAGCCACCGTGAGCCGTCAAGATCGTAGTACGTGCACTGTTGTTGGCATAATATTGGTGTAAATTGTAGGCTGTATAGTTTCCTGTGGAGTTGCAACGGAGCAGTATACGTGCAGTGCAGGTTGCAGAGTCGTATGTATTATGCAGAGATCTTATGGTCCGTGAGATGGGAGGTGCAAGAATTTCAGACGCCTGGACCGTAACCATCTGTCAGAAAAATACGTTGATTTTCTTTTTTTCTTTGAAAAAAAGATATTAAAAAAATCCTTGAAAACGTTACAGCATTTTCGGGCCATTAACTCGCCACTATCCCACCGTTTTCTTTTTCAAATAAGTTTTTTTTTGAGAAATTTCAAATAAGTTGTAACGACATTGCGCGCAGGCGTCTTACAAAGTGCAGATGGAGCCAGTGGCTGGGCTCCTTCCCATCGGCCCGTTAAGCGGAGAGGCTCAAGGCTCTAGCGAAAGCTTAGAGGCTGCTTGGTTCTTTCGGCTAATTAAATCGTATTTTTGGGTTTTTTCGACATTTTGGTTTTCCACTGGCCCTCCTTAGCTTTTCGACAAGTTCGAGAGCCACCAGTTAACGAACGCTTCTTTAAGAGCCTCGCAACGATTAGCGCCACTTGACGTGCTCTCAGCCATTTGCCACGTGTTGCGCTTTGGATGCTCCCTTCGAATTTTGTTTTTTTATTTTTCCGCACGCGTTTTCGGCTATTTAAACGGTTTTTTTGGGGTTTTGCAACGCTTTTGGTTTTCCACTGGTCCTCCTTAACTTTTCGACAAAAAAATATTTGAATTTTTTTTTGCTGAAAAAATGCATTTTTTTTCGCTTCACGAGAGTCACGGCCGTGCCTCTCGGAAAAAAAACGTGTTTTCTGT
The DNA here is from genome assembly GCF_002162155.2 of Triticum dicoccoides. NCBI lineage: Eukaryota > Viridiplantae > Streptophyta > Magnoliopsida > Poales > Poaceae > Triticum > Triticum dicoccoides. The sequence continues at coordinate 548,767,439 of NC_041380.1, read as the reverse complement.
TTTTTTTTCTTTTGCGAGGGTCATGGTTTTGCTTCTGCGAGAGGCACGGGTGTGCTTTCGC
>NC_041380.1:548763317-548767083 GCF_002162155.2 Triticum dicoccoides | reverse complement strand
GTTTTCTGTTTTTTTCTCTTTCGCGAAAGTCACGGTTTTGTTTCCGCGAGAGGCACGGGTGTGCTTTCGCGAGAGTTATGGCCGTGCCTCTTCGGAAACGAAAAAAAACGCGTTTTCTTTTTTTTTTCCTTTCTGTGAGAGTCACGGTTTTGCTTCCACGAGAGGCACGGTTGTGATTTCGTGAAAGGCACGGACGTGCCTCTTTCAGAAAGGAAAAAAACCTGTGCTTCCGGTTTGGTTTTTTCGTCCGGTTTTTTTATCCGGTTTTTTCGTGAAAAAAAAATTCGTCAAAACCTATCAACATGAAATCTAGTTTTGAAGATCTTGACGCGAGGAATCCAACAATAAAAGCGGTTTGAGATTTAGATCTACAGTATAGGAGATAAAACATTTTAAATAAATGAATCTATGAAAAAAGAAAAACTCCCAGATTGCGACAAGTGACGCTTACAATCTAAAAAGTTGAAGTGATCTTTGTAATGAGTAGTCCTCAACTAATAATTTCGAGTTCTCGCAGAAGCTCCCCCTGCCAAATCATGGGTGCGGATGGCGCGTCAAAAAATAGGCAAAGGAATCGGCCTCCATGGTTCCTACCAACTATTTGACGCAAAAGAAGAGGAGGAAGCCCTGGCGTGCTGGCGCATCAATATTTTGGCTCTGATGCGCCCATCACCAGCCTGGTCAACGACCGATTTTTTGATAAGGCAGGACACGGCTCCAAATCAAACAGCTTCTTAGACAGTCACGTCCTCAACAAGACCTCTCTGGTGACTTTTTGGTTGTCGACGTTAAAAAATTGGTCCAGTCGCACCTTTAAGGGCCTATTTTTCACTGGCTCGGATCGAAATTGACGCCGGCGGACCTAACCCGAACCCGGTGCGCTGGGAGGCGCTCGGAGGCGCAAGGCGAATTGTTTTTGATGCGAAACAACCGTGGGCCCTCCTTGTCAGCGACTCGTCTCTCTTCTCATCGCTTCTCGTCCTCATCGCCTCGTTTCCCGTGGCGAATCAATGCCAAAGCTCCCGCGCGCTGCCGTGCCGGTCATTCTCCTCCATTGATGCCTCACGGGCGGCGCAGTGACCAGACGACGCGCGTCCCCTCGCCCGCCACGCGTACGCGTGGCGCCTCCGCCTATATAAGCCGATCCCAGCGTGCCGGTGACACGCACAGAGTCTCCACCGCCGCAGCGCCATTTCTCCCCCTTTCCTCCCTCTCCTCTCGCCGTCTCCAGTTCAAAGCATGGTCGAGCGTTTCCCAGGCGACGGTGCGGCGGCGAACGGCTTCGGCCGCCGCCACCTTCACGAGGACGAAACTCGGCTCCTCTTCGAGGTCGAGTACCCGGTCCCGCCGGACATGCGGGTGCCCGGGTCGTGGAGGATCAGCGCCGGCGGGGTCCCGGTGCCACCACTGTCCACCGGGGCGACGCGGCGTGCGGAGATCGCGCGTATCCGCGCCTCTCTGCTGCGGGCCGCGAGGGAAGGTCCACGGTACGTCCCCGACAACCCGCTCTAGGATCCCTATTTCCGCCGCCGCCACGCCGAGCAGCTCGAGGCCACCAACGGCGTCGTGCCCTCTGGAAGGCTCAACTCCGAAGGTCGGTGCCAATGGTGGGGCGTGCCCGACCGCATGCTGGAGGCCGTCCTCGAGTACATCGAGGGCGGCAACACGCCGAGGCTGGAGTACCCCGCTCCCCCGTCCATCTCTCGCCGGCGTGGGAGCTCGTGGACGCCAAGGCGCATTGACCCGGTGGCGTCCTCCTCCTCGTCCGGCCGCTCGTCCAACTCTCCCTGCCTCCGCCCCGTCAAGCCGGAGCCCCAGGACACGCCTGTCAGCGCGCGCACCTGCAGCTCCAGCGTCCGCATTGACGACTCCGCCCCCGCCTCTGTCCACCTCGTCCTCGTCAGGCCGAAGCCGGAGCCCGGCCTCCCCGCGGAGTACGAGGAGATAGCCCGGTGTGGCTTCTCCGACAAAGACGCCCTATGATGGGCGCGGGACGACTACCTCCGCGACGAGATGATTCGGCAGCACCGGGCTCTGGAGGAGATAGCCGCCCGCAAACGTGGGCGCGAGGACAAGCACGGCGTCGTGATCCTCGACAACGACGACGACGATGACGCCCCCGGACCGTCCAACACGCCGCGCAAACCGGGGGAGGGTTGCAGCAGGGACGGCGGCCGCGGAGGAGGAGGCGGCGACGGTGGCGGCGACTACACACGGTTCTACCGCCTCCTCGGCATGTAGAACTGCAAGGGCGGCGAGGGAGACGACGAGGAGCAGCCTAGTAGCGTTTTTTTAATATTTTAAATATGTACGAACTCGCCGAAGTTTAGTTGAATTTACGCCGTGTTTATGCCGGAATTAAAATTTTGAAAAAAAACGTGGGTGCCGTGACTGAGAGGCATCACACCCCAGTACATGGTTTGCGTTGGTGCGTCTCCTGAGAAGCCAACGGCGAGATGCTCATAGTCTTCAAGTGAGTGATGATGGCGCTTGAGGGTGTTTTCTCTCTTTGTAGGCATTGTCGAAGAGTGATTCCTCCTTGTTGGGTTGTGTCCCGCTCGGAATTGAGGATGTCATGACGGCTTTTTTATGTGGCCGGACTCTTCCTCAAGGTTTGTCAGGATAGTTGTGTGTAGCTTTTGGCGGATGGTCTTCAACAGGGTCGATGTTTTTTTTTTTGAGAAAGGAAAATATACCTGCTATATTAACCAGGTTCTGGTACATCCGTAGGCCGTAGCAAGAGCAGAAATAACACACTCTGGTGGGTGTCCCAGCCAGGTTTTACACTATTTATTCAGGCGATCGACCTTCTTTAGCTAAGTTATATGAGCGGCAGTATTAGCAGTGCGATCGACGAGCAAATCTCACTGAGCAATCCTGAAACAGATTCATATATAGACTCCTTTACCGCTTGTACAAGATGTCCTTGAGCCAAGTAATCCTCCTTCTCCGATCCTCACTAAGCTTCCGAACCACTTTCTTACAATCCATCTCCACAATGATATGCGACAATGTAACACCCCGAATGTAATTTATCATATTTGTACTCCGACTCTTGCCATTTCCGGCTTTAAGTTATGAGATTCGTGGTTGGGTTTTTGTCTTTGTTTTGCATTTGTTCATGTCATGTATTTCATATCATGCCATCATGTGCATCTTATTTGCATACGTGTTCGTCTCATGCATCCGAACATTTTCCCCGTTGTCCATTTTGCAATCCAACACTCTTATGTCCTCCGGCACCAACTTTTGTCTTTTTTCGTGTGCGGGTGTTAAACATTCTCAGAATGGACCGAGATTGCCAAGCGGCCTTGGTACACCACCGGTAGACCGCCTGTCAAATTTCATGCCATTTAGAGTCCGTTTGATGCTCCAACGGTTAACCGGGGAACCGTAAAGGCCTCGTGTGTGTTGCAGCCCAACACCCCTTCAAAGTGGCCCAATAACCCATCCAAACCTATCCCATGCCCTCCGTCGTCGGATCACGATCGCGTGGGCGAAAACTGCACCTCATTGGGACACTCCTACCACCTCCTACCTATAAATATGTGATCATCTCCGTTTTTCTCGCGCAGATGAAACCCTAGCGAAACTCTCTCCGCGCCGCCGGACACGTCCGGCCATCGCCGGACGAAACCGCACCCGCACCACTCCTGCGCTGCCACGCGTCCACCGCCGCCTTCCGCGCCGCCGGCCCGCCCGGGCCCATCGCCGGCCCCCGCAGACCCGCTGCGTCCGCCGCCCGGCCCCCGCTCTCCTCCGCCTG
>NC_041380.1:548758877-548763185 GCF_002162155.2 Triticum dicoccoides | reverse complement strand
GCCAGCGCCGCCCTTCACCGCCTTCGCCGGGCACCGCCCGCCCTCGCCGGTCCGAGCCGGAGCTTGCCTCCGTCCCGCACTAAGCTCGGCGGATCCCACGCCCGACCGCGCCTGCCGCCCCCGCGCGCCTCCGTCGACCGACCTCGTGGGCGTCCAAGTCCGGCGACCACGACCTCGCCGGCGAGCTGTTCTCCGACTCCGGCCGCCGCGTCCCACATCTCCGGCGAGATCCGATCCGGCCACCTCGGTTCGCGTGAAAACCCTAGATCTTGTGGGGTATATTTCTTCCAAGTCCCGAATCCCTAACATTTTGCGCCCCTCTTCATCATGCCATAACTCCTCATCCGTAGATCCGTTTTGCATGCATGACATATCACAATGTTCATCATGATGTGCTCTTCATTTTGCTCCATTGTGACATGCTTGTTTGAGTCCATCTTGATGCCTAAAACATTGATGCAAGAGTGCTATAAAACGTTAGGTGCTGATTCTTAGCAGAGTATGAGCATTTGTCATTTTTGCTACATTTGTTGTGTGCTGCATATGGGCATGAGCTCTACATGTGTTTTGGGCTATGCCATGCCATCTTTACAGAGGTGTATGCCATGTATTTTTATGATCAATGTGGTGACTAGCACAAGCATGCAAAGTAGCTCTCGTGATATTGCTGATTTCAGGGACTTAGAATTTCACTAAGTCATTTCCCTGCTGTTATTTTTATGCCATGTATTCATGTTGCTACAGAGAGATCAATGCTTTTTTTGAGTATCTTCAGTAAAGGGTCTTTGATCCACGTTTGCCAGTTCAAATCCACGTTGGTCGCACCTTGTGCATGTAACCATATTGGACCCCAAAAAAATTCAGAATTTTTTGAATTTTATTTATTTATTTTTCGAATTTACTATTCATCGGACATATATTTTTGTTCTTTTTGTCACGAGCTCCTCGAGTGTCGAAAGACCACGAAAATTTGGTCGCACCGTGCGCATGTAAGCATATTGGAACAAAAAAAATCAGATTTTTTTGAAGTTTTTTTAAACTCGGATTTACTGTTCATAGGGCGGTTTTGTGGCGGTCAAATCCGGTCAACGGGGTCAAAATATGGTTTAGGACAAAACTTGTCCGGTTTTGAGACCTGAGGGACTAAGTCTGTACTTTTTGGTAACTTGAGGGGCCAAAAACATATTTTTCTCTTAAATAAACACCGAAGAGCTTTGTTTTTGTTTTTTTGTCTTTCTATGAATTCTTGCAAAGAGCTGAGGATTGATAGTGACAACATTATTACATATGATTAAGGTATAGCACTAAGTTGTCCCTATGATTTGTATATCTGCAATCTGGCACTACCGGAATCGCACCCTATGCCGACGGCCAGGGCCGTCGGCATAGCCCTGAAAGGCCGTCGGGACAGGCCTATGCCGACGGCACCCGTCGGCATAGGGCCGTCGGCAACATATCCGTCGGCGTAGCCAGGAATGCCGTCGGCATAGAAAGGCCGTCGGCATAGGACCTATCCCGACGGCGTCCGTACATCTATGCCGACGGCCCCGGTCGTCGGCAACGTTATCGCCTAACGGCGGCCGCCGTCAAGTGCTGACCAATGCTTGCTCGCCACATGGCAGGTCTGTGCCGACGGTCTGGCCGTCGGCATAGCTGTCGGCTTAGGTTGAAACTATGCCGACGGCTAGACCGTCGGCATAGACCTGCCACGTGGCAGCCACTGGGAGCTCCTGGAGCAGGCCTATGCCGACGGCTTAGCCGTCGGCTTAGTTTGAAACTATGCCGACGGCTAAGCCGTCGGCATAGACCTGCCACGTGGCAGCCACTGGGAGCTCAAGACAGCTCTATGCCGACGGCCTAGCCGTCGGCATAGTTTCTGTCTGTTTTTTTTCTTTTTTCTGTTTTGTTTCAGCTCAATTCATTTGAATATATACATCACACAACAAATATATGCATCACATAACAGCTGGCCCAGCAGCATCACAGAACAAATTCATCATCACACATCATAAGAAGCATCGCAAAGCATAAACATATAAGTATCATCACCACCAAGCATAAGAATCTCACAAACAACAATAAGAAACATCACAAGCATATAAGTATTATCACCACCAAGACCGCCACAATGTGACCCAAAGGCTTAAGCGCCAGGACGTCGAGCACCATGGAGGTCGTCACCGCCAAGACCGTCGAAGCCCAGGTCGTCACTGCTAGCGGCAGCGCTACCGCCAAGACCGCCTCCTCCTCCGCCTCCGCCTCCGTGGATCGGAGTGGTCGGGCTCCATGTCTCCGGAGTGCTGCGAAGACCACCGCCAACGGTAGATCCATCTATTCCCTGGATGTTGAAAAGACATATGCACGGGATATATGACTGTGTTGAAAGGCATGACATGCTTTGGGTGAATAGATTGGGGATGAACTAACCGGCGAGGGGCCAGCGGTCTGTGCCACAAACTCCTCAAAGCTCATCAGCACTGGTTGTGCCGGAGGGCATTGTGCTGGAGGGAACTGAGGACACCTGTCGGCCGCCATATCCTGAAAAGCCTGCTGCATCTGGCTATCCCTCTGCACTTGGTGTTCATAAAGCCTCTGATGCCACGCCATGGTCTCCTGGCATGTGTACTCCATGTAGGCCTACGGTATGACATGATGGAACTCATAAAACTACTAAATGCGGAAAATGAAGTGAGAAATGAAGATAAGAGGGAAAATACTTACAGATTGTTGCTCCTGAAAGAGGTACTGTGTACTAGTCACTGGCTGGCTCGTGCGCTGGCTCAGGCTCGGGTCGATCCGACGAAGCTGTGTGTAGAGATACTAGGAGTGATCACAGCATCGAGAACCACCTCTCGACCGTGCTCCTTGGGCCCCATCCTCACCACCGCCATGTCGTCCAGAGGCGCCGCAATGGGGTCAGGTGTGTCAGGATGTAACTCCAGATACGCTTCGGAGTAGGCCTTCTTCCTCTCTGCGGTCTTCTTGCCGTAATACTTGGGCTCGCCAGGCTTGGGGTCCTTCCGCGTATGGGTGATCTCCCACGCCTGCATGTGTGAGAGTGGCCGCTTCAGTTTCTCCTCCTGCACCACCAAATAGAGGTTAGTCATACATAAGAAAGTGATGGTAAATAGAAGAAGAAGAATGTTTAATGGGGTTAGTCATACATTAACTGCCTTGTGGAGATAGTGGTTTCGGTTTCCCTGAGCATGTACTCCCTCCGTCCCTCGGTTAGCCTTATTTTTGGTTCTCATAGCCGCCCAGGCTCCAGCCTCATCACACCAAAGATCCACCAGTGCCGCCCAAGACTCATCTTTTCCATAACACCAATTTGGACACACCTACATAATAAAAGCATAATGGCATATAGGTGTGTCCAAATTGGTGTTATGGAAGCATAAAGCATAAAGCATAATGTACCACAAGGTAATGAAAGCATAATGAAAGCATAATATATGAAAGCATAATGAAAAATCTTTTATACTTACCGCCAAGAACTCGGGACTCTCCAAGGTAATGCCCATCCTCCGCGCTTCTTCCTTGGTCATCTTCACACCAAGATAGTCATGGTAGTATGTGGAGATGGCCACATAGCGCACCTCATACTGCATCTGGCGGGCCTTCTTCTTGCATTGGCGCAGCACAATCTGGTCCGCTCTAGCCCTGTGCTCCGGAAGAACTCGATAGAATTTCTACAATCATGCATGAAACAAGAATGTGAGAAGCCATAAGTTAAATCATTCATGAAACTAGAATGGACTTGTGCTTCTGAAGAGAACTCACCCAGAAAGTAGTGATCACGGCCTTGGCATGGGTCTCATGGTCCGCGTGACGGGCCGCTTCCCAGTGGTCCCAGCTCGTGGCCAAAACCCGATGGTCCGGCTGCCTGACTGGATCAGGACAGTACAACCCCGGCCAATATAACTTCAGCAAGACGGTGATGAGGCCGTTGGGAATATGGACCCCTTTAGAATATATCCAGTTGCTACAAAAGAATGAACTATTAGCATGTCACAAGAAAAATAAATAACAACCGGAATAAGCATGTGACAAGCAACATAATGAACCACTTACTCTTTTCCCGTGGGCTCAATGAGCCACTTCTGCTCCTCAGTAGCAGGAACCTGCTTTGGTAGCTTTGCGCTGCCACGCAGCCACCCCTTCGTGTCAACCCCCTTCCCGTCACCACCATCATCCCCGCCACCACCCTCCTCCTCGCCTGCCTCCCCCTCCGCAACCTCCTCCCCAACCTCCTCCTCCTCCTCCTCCTCCTCGCCTGCCTCCTCCTCCACCACCTCCTCCTCCTCCTCC
>NC_041380.1:548753125-548758459 GCF_002162155.2 Triticum dicoccoides | reverse complement strand
GCCTCGAAGACAACACCCCTAAGTCAGTAAGGGTGCGCTCTTTCTGGCCGCGACCCCCTGTAGTGGCTCTCCCCCCAGCACCTCGTCCTCTAGAGGCTCTCCCCCCGCCCCCTCCTCCTCTAGGGGCACCTCTCCCTCGACCTCCCTGTGAGGAGTCATCGTCAAGTAGCCGAGGGGGAGGATTACATGCTCGACCACTCCGACTAGGCAGGCCGACGACCTTGCGTAGGAAACCCACGCCGTCGGCCTTCCCCTTGCCCATGTTCCACGAACCTGCATTGAAAAGAGAAAAAGCAATTAGTAAATTAATGAAATGAAGGAAAAGTCATGATAATAAACACATTAATAAAAATGCATAAAAAGGCATATTTCTAAACTATAGAAAAAAAATACTTGAAACGTACATCTGCTAGAACCCATATGAATCATCACTGTTGTAACCTCTTTCTCGGTCCGTCTCATCATCACTATCAATCATATCATCTTCGTTGTCTGACAGAGGTGGAGGCTCTTCCTTGTCGTCAGTGTCTTCGTTTAACTTTTCTAGCATAAGTATGTCATTTTCATTGAGGATGGTCTCACCATCATTCCGTGCATCGTGGAAGTTTGGGTCCACATCATCATCACCCAATGGTCTAGCGTCATCGTTTCTAACCACATCATCATCATCATCATCAGGTTGCTCTTGATAGAACACTCCCTCGTATGTCATGGGGTTAATGTTGTAGTAATCGTCTTCATTCGGGTCTGGTAGCTTACCATGTGGCGACACCTTGAACACAACTTCCCAACCCTTTAGATACACTTTCTGGCATGGGTAAGGCAGAAAATATACTTGTGTAGCTTGGGTAGCCGCAATGAAGAGATCGGCTCCGGCATAGACGGTTGATGGTTTAACTTCGACCAAACCAATGGAAGGCGTATGTTTTACCCCCTCCCGCGGATCGAACCATCGGCATTTGAACACAGGCAGACTTAGGGTCACACGCCCCTGGCGGAATTTAACCTCGTATATATTTTGTACCCTTCCGTAGTAGTCTACTGAATTTTGACCGGGGGTGTACACTCCAGTATTTATAGTTTTGGGATCGGGGCGGCTGTTTTGGTGCTCCTCTGTATGGAAGCGATACCCATTCACATCATACTTTTTACATGTCATGACGGCAGGGTCAAAACCCATGGAAACCCATCTCAATTCATCATCCATAGATATGTTCAGATCTTTTCCCTACAAGTATAATGGAAATTGTTGCGTGCATTAGTTCGATTAACTAATAAATGTTGAAGTAGGTATTTAATAGGGGAGTGTGGAAAATTACTTTCTCCATGAACCAAGCAACAAAATTTTTACGTCCAGGGTTTCCATGACGGAGAAGAGTAAGTGCCTCCGCCTCAGTAGGAGGATTCACTCCCGTCCATTCCTCTTGAATGAAATCACTAAAAAAAGATAAGCGGTGTTAGACCGGGACTAAGTGAACATGAAACATGATGATGTGGAAGACATAAAGGAATGGTGTAGTGGTATTACCTCATCCACACTTCCTCAACTTCCTTGATGTTGTGCAAGATATAGAACATGAGGTCCTCCAACTCTTGTCGTGGCATGTTATAAGATTTCGAGGCCCCAGCCCTCCCACCTTGAGCGTTGAATAGATCGAGCCTGGGTTGATACTTGGGCTCTTCTATATTGTATCGAGGCACCTTGTTATGCAGATGGGGAACGTGGTCTGGATAGTATGATGTCCTGAGGTCTGACACCTCCTATAGGATAACTGCCTCAGCTATGGAAGCTTCAATCTTAGCTTTGTTTCCACATTTCCGTCGGAGATGCTTGTTCTGCCTCTCAGGGCCATACTGCCAGCCATTTTGCACAGGGCCCCCCAACAATACCTCGTTCGCGAGGTGCAGAATGAGATGTGTCATCAGAGTAAAGAAGCCTGGCGGAAAGATCTTCTCTAGCTTGACTATCAACTCTGGTGCCTTCTTATGCAATTTTTCAATCACCTCTTTACTTACTTCTTTAGCACAGAGCGTGCGGAAGAAATGGCTAAGCTCGGCAAGCACTCGCCAGACATGCTCGGGGACATAGCCTCGAACCATCACCGGCATTATCCGCTCAATCCATACATGGTAGTCATGACTCTTCAGGCCGGTCACTTTGCCCGTTGAAAGATTGACTCCCTTACTTATATTCGATGCATAACCATCGGTGAACTTCAAAATTTGTTTCAGCCAGATAAGTACTTCTTTTTTTTTCTGGCGGTTTAAGGACAAAGTCAGCATCTGGCTTGAACCAGTTTTTTTGACCGCCTGTGGGAGGCTTCATGTTCAGGCGTGGTCTATCACAAATTCTCTGTTGATCGGCTCTAGCTTTTACGTTATCCTTCGTCTTATCAGGAATGTTGAGGATCGTGTGGAAAAGTGACTCTGCCAGATTCTTTTCGGTGTGCATCACATCAATAATGTAAGGAAGTTTGAGGTCCTTGAAATAGGGAAGCTGCGAGAAGGGGGTAATGTGCGTCCAGTTGTGCGTCTCACCATATCCCTCGAAGCCTTTGGCTTTGGCTTTGCCTTTGCCTTTGACTGTAGGCTTGAGAGCTTTTAGCTGAGCAAGAACATCTGCCCCCGAAAATGTTGGAATCTCGGTTACTTCATGAACAACCTGGCCTTTCGTGAAGTTCTTCTTGTCTTCCCTGTCTGGATGGTCTGGAGGGAGGAACTATCGATGCAGGTCAAAGGCTACATACTTGCCACCCTTACTCAGCCAAATCATTCGCAGAGCCTGCATGCACACTGGGCATGGCATCTTACCACTTGTACACCATCCGCAGAATAGAGCATAGCCGGGAAAGTCATGCATGTAATAGTGCAACCAAACTTTCATCAAGAAATTTCTCTGCAGATCCCGGTCGTATGTCAACCTCGGAAAGTACCAAGAATGGTGCAAAGCATCCACAAGCGGCTGCATAAACACACCCAATTGCTTCCCCGGGTAGTCAGGCCCCGGAATGATGAGCGACAAGAACATGGTCTTCCGTTGCATTAGGGCACCGGGAGGAAGATTGAGCGGAATTACAAACACAGGCCAGCAGCTGTATGGATTGGACGACATACCATATGGATTCAACCCATCACCTGATATGGCTATTCTGACATTCCCAGCCTCGGCTGCTTCCTCGGGGTATTCTTCATCGAATGGCTTCCATGCTTCCCCTCCCGATGGATGTATGATTTTTTTTTGGATTGTACCTTATACCTTCCTTGTGCCACTTCATCATTTTGGCAGACTCCTTCGTGATGAAAAGGCGCTGCAGTCTTTTTATAAAATCAAGATACCAAAGAACCTTAACGGTGATGGTTAGCTGCTTTTTCTCACCATCCTCACCGACCGCCTCAATGTACCGAGACGAACCGCACTTCCTACAGTACTTGTCATCCGCATACTCGTGCCTAAACAAAAGGCAATTCTTCGGGCAAACATCTATTTTCTCATAATCCATAGAGAGTGCCTTCATGATTTTCTTTGTATCGTACATGCTTTTCGGCAGTTCATGACCCTCAGGGAGGCTGTTAGCCCATACTCCCAGGAATGCTTCGAAGCATTTCTGGCTACAGCCGTACTCAGCCTTCACTGCAATCAGTTGTGAGATGGCATCCAGCTGAGATATTTTCGCACCCGCATAAAGAGGTTTCTTCGACGAGGCCAAGACCTCCAAGAAGGCCTTTGCGGTTGCCTCCGGCTCCTCCGGTTCATTCTCTGAAGGTGTCGCATTTGCCGTTTCTGCAACAATGACATCATCTAGCATGTCCCTGACCCCGTCGTCCTCATATCCATCGATGCGTTGTCGCATCACCTCCTCTCTACCACGGTCCTGCTCGGCTATGTTTATCGGCGGCATGTCAAAGTTTGGCATATATTCGTGCGTGCGAAGGTGCTCACTCATGTCCGTCTGATTTCTACGGTGACGTCTGGCACATCTCGCACAGGGGCATGGTGGGATAATTCTCATTGGACGACGAAATATCTCCTTCAAATACACATCGGTTTTCGCGATCCACTCTGATGTTACTTGATTCCGACGGATAAAACCACTGTACATCCACTGATTATCTGCCATCCTCTGCTTTTTTGCAACCCACACAACATAATTAAGGATTCACTTAAATTAATGGCATCAAATTTTCAGTTTCTACCGCGTTTAATCCACCTACATCTCTAATAGGTAAAGATGGGTCCTAATCCCACCCGAGGATGTGTAGATTGAGTACGTTCTCCATTCTACCCCGTTCCAAGACAAAATTTTGGCAGCACCTCCCCGCTGTTCTCCAGATACACGTCTCGGCAAATAGCCGAGAGAATGTGCTCCGGAGAACAATGGGGAGGCGGCGCCGAAATCCTATCTCGGAACGGGGTAGAACATGGAGAACATACCCAATCTACACATCCTCGGGCTGTCCGTGTTAAACGCTGGACAATCCGAAAGAGCTGCGGTGATAAATATGCAATTGAATGCATATTTATCGATGCAACCCTTTCGGACGGGAGACGCCTAGGTTACGCCAGTTGACTTGAGAATGAAATCTAGTGACATCAAAAAATGGAGGAGATGGACTTGTAGCTCACCTTCGGCTGTAGGGGAAGGAGTCGAACAACAGAGGGATGCTCAGGGAACAACGCGTCGGACGACGGTCACTTTAATGAAATGCAACACCACAAAGACTGCAAATTCCATCCCGACAAAAAATTAGAACATCACAACTCATAGAGCATATTTAAAACATTTAAACATGCATTCATTTATTTTTGTATCATGTAGGCAAAAAATATAGGGACTCATCATCTATTCGTCACATATTCATCATCATCTATCCATCTATATATCATGATGTAGTATCCACTCATCTATCCATCTATATATCAACAACAATTTTTTTCTCAACTAACCTATCAACAAAATTTTTATATCTTACAATCCATCTATCTAACTAATCTATCCATCTAAACCCTGAACTAACTAACCTAATGTAGCAGCAGCAAGTAGCAAGCAGCGGCAGCAGCAGGAAGCAGCAGCCAGCGGCAGCAGTAGGAAGCGGCAACCAGCGGCAGCAAGCAGCAGCGGCAGCGGTGGCAGCAAGCAGCAAGCGCCAGCGGTAGCAGCAAAGCAGCAGTAGGGGGCTCACAGGCGAAGCAGAGGTGGGGCGGCAACGAGGTCGGGGTGGAGAAGGGCGGCGACGGGAGGGGCAGTGGTGTCGGCCGCCGGCGCAGTCGGGGACGGGACGACCATAGCCGGGGATGGGCCGCCGGGGACGGGCGGCCGAGGACGGGGACGGGCC
>NC_041380.1:548751859-548752623 GCF_002162155.2 Triticum dicoccoides | reverse complement strand
TGGCTGTGGATAAGGTCAGCCTATGCCGACGGCTTAGCCGTCGGCATAGATGGACATGCCACGTGTCAATCTATGCCGACGACTAAGCCGTCGGCATAGGTACTTTGCATATTTTTCTATTACGGCATATTTCTTTATTTTTTTATTACGGCATTTTGTGAGCTCCGGTATTTTTTTACTACGCTTCCACAACCGTAGGAGGGCCCACTGCGACACCTCGCGGCATTGCTACCCCCCAGGTACACCGTCCCGTCTAACCCTGGTTGTCATAGCCCAGCCCATAGCTACACCCCCAACACAGTCCTGGCCCAACCCACCCCAAGATTCCCTTCGTGTCGGCCGGGCGTTGCCGTTTCCCCCCTCCGGAACACGGCGGCAGCGACGCCCGTGAGGGGAAGGGCACACCCCGGAGCCGCACACCACCCCGCATGTATGAGGGCCCGATGCGACGCTCGGGTGGCATTGCTACCGCCCCAGGGCCCCCGTCCCGCCTAACCCTGTAGCGTTTGACCACGGGATCTAGCCCTTTGACTTTGCACGGACGGGTTTTGACCAGTGGAACTATCCACCCGGTCGTGTTAGGTCAGCCCATACGAACACTTTAGAGCAACATCCGGGCCAAACCCACAGTAAGATCCCCTCCCTGTAGACCCGACGCGTCCGTTTCCCCCCTTCAGGTGCCGGCGGCGGCGCCGTCCGTGTGAGGGGGCACACCCCGGAGACGCGTGCCGCCTCTTCGGACATGCCAGCACACCACCCCGCAT
>NC_041380.1:548727131-548749590 GCF_002162155.2 Triticum dicoccoides | reverse complement strand
CTGTAGCGTTTGACCACGGGATCTAGCCCTTTGACTTTGCACGGACGGGTTTTGACCAGTGGAACTATCGACCCGGTCGTGTTAGGTCAGCCCATACGAACACTTTAGAGCAACATCCGGGCCAAACCCACAGTAAGATCCCCTCCGTGTAGACCCGACGCGTCCGTTTCCCCCCTTCAGGTGCCGGCGGCGGCGCCGTCCGTGAGCGGGGGCACAACCCGGAGACGCGTGCCGCCTCTAATTTGGACATGGCACCACACCACCCCGCATGTATGAGGGCCCGATGCGACGCTCCGGTGGTATTGCTATCCCCCAGGGCCCCCGTCCCGCCTCTTCAGACATGGCACCACACCGCCCCGCATGTATGAGGGCCCGGTTAGACGGGAGGGTGTACCTGGGGGGTAGCAATGCCGCTAGGTGTTGCTTTGGGCCCTCCTACAGTTGTGAAAGCGTGGTGGCTAGCGCAGGCACCCGACACGCAGCTCCGGGGTGTGCCCCCATCTCCGGCGTCGCTATGGGGCACGGCGCGGCGGCAGCAACGTCCGTGAGGGGGGCAATCCATATACCATCTGGGTATGTTTTTTTTTGTGTTAGACAAGGCACATTTATGTTGTGAAAAAAACAGGGAAAACTAAATAAAAGTAAGTAAAAAAATAAAGATAAATAAAAAATAGAGTGCCGACGGCAAGGCCGTCGGCATACCTGCGCACATGGCCACGGATCGATGACGTGCCTAAGGGCGCGGATCGGTGATGTGGCAACATCCATGGGCCAGACCTATGCCGACGGCCAGGCCGTCGGCATAGATTTGCCACCCCACAGACAGGTGAGCGACGCGGATCGATGACGTGGCGGGCGACGCGGATCAATGACGTGGCGTCTATGCCGACGGCCGCGTTAGCCCGTCGGCGTAGATTGACGCCGTCAAAAGGCCGTCTCCGTCCGGGTAGCCGGGCCCACGAGCTATGCCGACGGCCTTCTCTATGCCGACGGCCACCGTAGGCATATTTCTATCGACGCCAACGGGTGAGCTTTGCCGACGGGGGCCGTCGGCATAGATTGATATACGCTGACGGCTTTTCTATGCCGACGGCCTGGGCTGGGCCTTCGGGATAGGCCAATCTATGCCGATGGGGCCCGTCGGCATAGGTTCGGCCGTCGGCATCGCCAGTTATTCTGGTAGTGTGGTGAATGAGTCCTCACATTATTTTTGTACCAGGTCGAGATTAATCATTGCAGTAGTTATTACGGCATCATCACATTCAGCAGCGTGAGCAAAATCTTGCATTATCTTGCTCAGATTTTTCTTATTGAGCTGGACAAGACCAAATAGACAGTAGTCAGTTCAGTTTCTTATTTTACGAAACTTAATTCTATTTGGTAGATATCTATAGCTCATCTATAAGTACATGTCGATATTATGGTGATATCAATACATGGAAATTTTTGAAAAGAACACAATGTTATGATCTTTGACAAAATAGAACTTTGCCGACAGGGAGTTTGAGGCTATCATTGATGAGGTATCCTGGAGAGTTGCAAGCTGCTTGTCTTGTTTCGAATCATGTTTCTGTTGTTTTCTCCCTGCTGAGTGTATTATGTGGGTAGTGTAATCATCATGGTCTCTGAGGCTATGTATAGACTTGAAGTACTGTTTTCTTGAAAATTGACCCTATAAATTCCTGTTTTCCTATAACTGATCTTTCAAAATCCCCTGGTATTTTAATGAAGTTTGGCATCAGGCTCTTTGAGATAACTCATTAGTTGCTACTGATGGTTAATCTCATCCATGTGCCAAACAAAACTAAGGCCTCCTTTGGTTCATAGGGTAGGAAAATCGTAGGAATAGAAAAGTCATAGAAAATGAGATGACATGTATCTCAAATCCTATGAGCAGGAAATGGAACGGAGATGCCCTTTGATTCACATCATAGAATTTTTTTTCATTGAGTCTAGGCTAATGTTTATTTTCCTATGAAATGTGGAGGATATGAAGAATTCCTCCATAGGAATAGGATTCCATTCCTACAAATCAAAGGGCTCTAAAGAAATTTTTTCTATAGAGATCCTATCCTATGAAATTTCTACAAGATTCCTCTAAACCAAAGGAGGCCTAAAAAAGAAACTGAAATGGGCAACACCTACCTGGCACCGCAGAGCTTCCGCTCAGGAGGCGCATCAACGGTGCGCCCCAACCACTAGTATCAAATAATGCCCTTTCAATCTCATCATCAGAGAAGTCCTTGATATCAGGTTGTTCATCTCATTGAAACGGATGCATCAATATTCTGGAGCATCTCTTGAACTTGATCACAACCATCAGAAGTATAGAGGTTACAATAGAAGACCAGTGCCAACTCTCGCATTTCATCATCTGTCAAACAAACACCGCCATCATCTTTCCATAAGCACCGGACCGTATCCTTTCGCCATCGGTGTGATGCTCTGTTTTGGAAGAATGTTGACGACTACAACGTTTGCTGACGCCATCTTCCTCCTTGGAGGCGTTTTCGAAAGATTTTGCTCACTACTCCCCGGTCGGCTTTCCTCATAAAAATCGGTCCACTTCGTATTTATTTGTGTTTTGTCCATCTATCTATATGAAACCAGCATTTATTTGCATTTTCTCCATCTATCTATATGAAATCGGCATCGGCAGAACGCCTACATTGGATCATAACAAAAAAATTGCCCACTTTAAAAGCAAACTACCTTGGATCATAACAAAAAAAAAAGCCCACTTTAAAAGCAAACTTGTCCGAATACTCAGTACACGATGTTGTTCTAGTGCCACGTAACTAGGTAACTAACGCATTAATTCCAGTATGTAATGCACAACGAACTTAGCGAAACTCGCAAAGAGTGGGGTGGGGTATTTGCAACAAGATGATGTCCGTCTTGGCATTTCTTCACCCGTCGGCAGCACACACCTTCTATGAGAGCACCCATGTCAAGTTTAGAACTTGAACCCGGATGGGCTGGTTCCACCACAAGGAACCTAGTCATCTAGGCTAGCCATATTGATGTTGTACTCAGGTTTCCCCGTCGGCGTCTCCTTGGGCCCCAGGCGGCAGCGGAAGGTCCGGAACATGGGGTCGTTGGGGCACACCGGCAGCTGCTGTTGCAGGATGTCCTGGGGCTCGAGCACCGGCGCCGGAGGGGGCGCCGGAGGGACCGAGCCAGTGGCAGCCAGCTGGAGCAAGCCGCCGGGTGTGGCGGGGTCGATCATGTAGGGAAGGTCCTTTCTTTCGTAGTTGGCGCATGGGCTCCCTGAAATCCATCCGCCAAAGAGATCAAGTCAGACTATATATTTCATTGTGCGTCAGGAAGAAGAAGATTTAACCAAAGCGTCCATGGTGTCCATCAAGCAAAGCAGATACTGTTACTTACTGAAGTATGCAGCTGCAGTGGCAGGGAACTCGGTCACGATCCCGTCGGCGCCCACCGACAACGTGTCCGTGGCGATCTCCACCAAGGGGTCGGCCCAGTAGTCGAACGCGAGGTTCATGAACTCATTCTTGAGGACGCCGACATACACGTGCAAATTGCCGGCATGCAGCCTGTCGACCAAGGAATTGGTGAACCCCTCCAGGAAGAAGCCGTTGACCCGCGCGGCAGAGCTGCGCCTGAGCTTCACCGCGTTTGCAAACTCTAATATCTCATCCACCGAAGGCTTGGAGGCGTCGCTTATGTCGAACTCGATCGTCAGCACCCGCTGGAACTTGGGGAACGTCTTGAACGCCGCAAGCACCGGGGCGTCCTCTGACTGTATGAGCACGCGCTGCTTACAGGTCTCCTTGTCGTACCCGGACTTGACAAGCGCTTTGGAGACCGCATCCACCACGTCAAGGCTTCTGGCTATAAGGTACGTAGCATGCTGCACTCGGTAGGTACAAGACCTCTCTTGATCAGTTGGACAGAATAACAACAATAGGTAACAGGAGCGAGCAAATGAATCATGTCAAAAGTAGGATGCTATATATGCTGTCTACCTCTATGCCAATCAGTATACCAGTGATGTTGCTGGCTTTTGCAAAATCAAGGAACTCAGCCAGTGTCATAAATTTGCCAGCGTTCTTCGCCGCAGGATTTCTCTCCAGGCGTGCGTCTGCGAATGGACCGACAAGGTTGGCTGCTCCGGTGAACAAAAAACATGTGACATCAATGTTAGTGTATGCAAATCTTTGGCAGAACAAAATAAGGAGTATGTCTTGCTTCGCACGTTTTAAGGTTTGGATCTCGCTCCATAAGAGATCAAACGAGAAAATGCCCGACTTGTTCTGTATCTCATTGACAGTTGTCATTTTTTCCAAGAAAGTTGTGGCTGCTGTCGTGCTGCTGTTGAGATCTGTAGAGCCCAGGCAGAAGGCGACCCCGTCTTTCGACATCCGGACCCAGCAATCTATTATGTCCGCGCCATCTTTCACCGCTTGTTGGTAGGCAAGGTCCGTGCTGTCTGAGAAGACGCCACTCGCACCATTGTGGGTTATGATCAGTGGCCTGACGTTTGCTTCTACTCCTGCTTGAGTGGAGGGATCAGTATATTGTGTTACAAGATGATGATAAGTTAGCAAAGCAACACCATGGATCAGGAGAAGATTGCCAGATTACCTGGAGGAGCTCCATCTTTAGCAATAGGAAAAACGAATGCATTGCCCTTGGTATGTGCCATGCACACTGCAATTAAAGGATCCTCATGAAGATGTTGTCAACAGGAATCAAAAACGAAGAGCTAAATTGTACGGGTACGTTCCTATCATGTATAAAGTAACATTTCAAAATTTTCATCAACATCCATTTCAGTTATAGCTTCTTCCATTTCCGTTCTTACCTATGGCTCCTGATGCGGTAGGTGGATTGTCTGTTAAAACGCCGTCGACCGAGAAGTCTGAATTGTCTATGAACTGCAAGATTTCCGCGCTGGGATCATAGCTGTAGTTGTAACTCATACAGGGATCATCATTGGCAAATCCAGATGCGTACACTTCCAGCCCTAGGGCATGTGCATCTTTGACCAAACTGGTAGACGGCTCCAAGTACATATCCTTATTCTGTGGCCAAATAAATTGCTTGGGAACAAGAATCCCCGATGCAAAGGCCTTGATAGATTTCAGGTCTTTCAGAAGTTCTCCATATGTTCTCTTTGTCGTAGGCTCAACAAGGTCTTCACGGAGAAACCGGAAAATCAACTTTATATCACTTCTGACCTTTCCACTGAGACTTTTTAAGAATGCAAATTCTGGTGAGGAGACGCGAGTGACAGGAAATTCTTTTGGTAGTCCCAATATGTAATCTTCGCCACTTAATCCGTGCTCCAGAAAAAACGAGTTGTACTAAAGAAAATATGAACTTCTATTAGATAGAGAACATGGTACAGTACAAAGAGATCCTTGGTGAATCTTTGAATGTTAGTGAAACCACATCTACCTCTATGTTGACCCAAATTACATGAAGCTCGCCTTTTTGAGCCAAGACGCTTTGAACCACATTGTCAAGCGACAACAGTTCCTGTGTTCTGTCAAATGTATTTGAGCGAGACAAAACATTCTGAACCACTGAGGGATAATCAAACCACGTGACAAGTCAATACTTTGCAACAGGAAAAAAGAAGAAGAATTAAAAACAGAACCTAAATGGAAAATCAGAAATGATTTCAAAGGATCAACCATTTGGAAGAAAAAAACTTTCAAGGATCCATTTGAACCTTATTCACTCCAAATATGGAAAAATATATGTGTTTTTACCACGTTTGCAATTGCTAACTTCATCATGGAGCATGGATAAAGTACTTTGATTTTACGGTTATGATTTTCAAGATAACCAAGATTATTTTTTCTGCTTACATAGGACACTATGTAGCTCCTCTGATTTGAAATCCAGAGAAAACCATCCTTGAACATCTCGTCCATTCACTTGATAAGTCGAGCCCCTGTCAGCGAACTTCTCAGCAATATTTGACGAATTGTCAAGTCTCAAGCTGCCATGGCAGAAGCCCACACCGTCGCTAGAGAATTGCAGGTCGCAGAACAGAACCACCTCACACAAGCTACTTCCCATTGCCATGCTGTATGCAAGCTGGCTTGACTCAGGCACTACCCCAGACAAACCCCCACGAGCAATGACTAGAGGACGACGACCTGTAGGACAGTACTAGAAAGATTAGCAGCACGGCAGACAAACCATAATGTAGGCTGAAAGAACATACTTTCTAGCTCACATTCTTCTATACAAAATACGCGCTTTTCCTTTGTCGCATGCTAAACCAAAAAAAAATCCCAATTCATAACTCAGCAATGGGCTAGATGCTTACCACTCAGAGTCAGCCATCCCGGTACTGGAGGATCCGAAGCAGCCTTGGTTCCATGAAGAAGTAAGAGGATCAAGAAAACGAGAGGATATGTTGCTCCCATTCGGGTTAGAGACGAGCACCCTGCTGCATCACACAAATTTCACAACAGATGCAACATACGTAAGTACCATGCGTTCACGAGAGATGCAAGATAGACAAATCTGTGTCTCTTCACGAATCAATTCAGACAATAATCGCAGAGGCGCAAGCAAAATAGTTGCAGAATTAAGGGAAAGGATGACAGCATCTCACCAGACCTTGTGGGGAAATTCAGGCTTCAAATGTGCTAGCGCGACGGAGTGGGTTTGGGGAAAGGGATCTAGCACCCACAAAACTAGAGGAACTAAATTGTGGATAGGCGGCAGGCAAGGCATGCATGCAAGGTCTCTAAATCAGACTGTGGAGAGGAGGCAAAGGAGGAGGCAGAAGACGAGGCGAAAGGCTTCTAAAAATAGGGGCCTCCCGGGCGATGGACAGGGTTTTGACATGGCATGGATGATCGTCTCTCACTCACTTGTATGGCGAGTCTCTGCTCCACCTCAACAGCCAGAAAAACCTCCCCTTTTATATAAAAATGTAAAAGGGAAAGAAACAGAGAGATGGTTTTCTTTTCGTGCCATTGCTGGAGTCAGAGCAACTCCATCCAAGGACCTTAGACTAGATATCCTGGACGTGTTCGGTGCCTTCTCGCCGCTCCCTTGCTGAACCTACATGCATATGTTCAGAATTCAGATAGATTAAATGGGACGGGACACAATGTATATAAGATGAAAATTACACGATGCAGAGGTTGGTTTAAGAAATCTAGCAAAATTTACAGAAATAACTGGTCATGAGAACATAAAAGGCCAGCATTGGATCTGAGGCTTTGACCTCTGTATGCTTTCTCCCATTTCCCCAATTAGAGACGGCCGCGAAATCTCACCACGAACGGAACGGACTACGGAGGCTGTGCCCGGGAGACGGGTCGAGCACGACGGAGGGGAGGAATAACGACGAGGACATAGGGTTTTCTCCGACGGGAGTAATGGATGGACGGGGAGGCGGCGGCGCTACGGAGCCCTGCATGCCCTAGGCGCCGAGAGGAGGAGCGCGGGGAGACGGCGGCCCTCGCCATCCGCCGCGTGCCGGTGGGAGCGGCGGGGATGGGTGGTGGAAGTGGCGGGAGTTAGAGGGAGAAGACGGCACGGCGACATTGGATTCCGGCCGCCGGCAGACGGGACGAAGGCGAGGTTCTTCTCATCCCATCGTGTAGATAAGGTTAGCTTAGTCCCCATCGGCGTTAATTGGAAGGGATCGACGTAATCCGCCACCTCCTCTTCACATTGGTGTTGCTTCGGGGCGGCGCTGGGATGAGAGTGGCATGCCCTCCCGTCAATCTGCGGATCCGGCGGTTTGTGTGCTCCTGGGATGGTCGACGTCTTGGTGGTGACTCCTACCCTGTCTACATACAGTCCAAAATAAAGTCCAACTGTAACCTAACTTGTACAATAATATTCGACACAACTCTAACAAGTTCTAGGCCCTCTCAGGCGGCTTGATGGTTGCTCTGGTCTACAATTCGTCGATGGCAGCAGCGGATCGGGCGCACCCGGTGAAGCTCAATTTTGCTCCTCATGGATCCCACGAGTCTGTGTTCTCTGACTTCTTTGGATATTCGTGCGATATCGGCTTCCACAACTTCAGCTCATGCTCGGTCACGCTGGTCCTTCGAGACCGTAGCACGGAGACTTCCAATCCGCGTTTACAAACAAAGTTTGGCCAGCCGAGGCTCGGGAGCAGCAATGGTGGCAGCGACGGTGCACTTGTGGCTCGTGATGGAACTTCAAGCTGATGTGCGTCTCAGGGACATCCTTGTAATTTTTTTCTTTGTGTGAGGTGCTTTGTGTTGATGTTTATCCTCTATAACAAATCTGATGGCTTATTTTTTTTAAAAAAGGAGGAAGCATTTTGTTTGCAAGTACGGGCAGATAACGAGCATGTGTGGCTCCTTAAGGTTTAGAGGCTCGCTATCCTAACAAGATAAAATTTAAGCTCAGTTTGGATCGTTACATCCGCAAAAAAAAAAAAAGAAGTTTAGATCGTTAAAAAGCTCATGAGTGCTTGCAAACGCCAGTTACCGCTTCTCGTACGTCCAACACTATAGCGTCATTGTGCCATGAGTGTGTTTCATGATGACAACTCTTTTTTCCTTTTTTGCAGGGTTTCATAATGACAACTCGCCTAATCAACTTTGCCACTATTCAACTCCGAGACATACCAACAGAAGATTTGTGTTCTGTGATGCGGGCAAAGCCAATTGTGATTAAAAGGTCTACACCCGAGCTAGTGAAATACTCCCTTCGTCTTAAAATAAGTGTCTCGAATTTAGCACAATTATATTAAATCCGACCTAGAAAAATATGTTGAGAAGGGGAGAGTACAAATGAGTTTAAGGAGCTACTCATGAGCTCGATTGATAGGAACTTTAGCTAAGCTAAGAACAAATACGGACTTGATAAGCAGAAACGAGACGACACATGTTTGTAAACATCTACGTGCAACAACTCGTTACTTATTTTCAAGGGGGGCCCCGGGCTTCGAGTTCCTTATCAAGCACATGCAAGCTGATGGGATGAACGTAAATTTCAGCGACCGACAACAGTAAAAAGGAGCTCAAAACCAAACCAATATACTATATCATCACATTTATCTACTGCACCGCACTTAGTGTATGCACCACTCTATTGATCTTTGCAACAATATTGGATGCGTGTACTCTACTTCCTACCGTAATTAATCTCCAGAGGTAGGTATGATCCCCTTTTCAGGTCTGGTGTGTTCTGCTTTGAATTTGCTGCAGCCTCTAGCTCTGCTATACATATGGGCTCTTGAATTTTGTGGTAGATGAACTAGCTACTAGCCAGATGACCTTGCTAGTACTGTAGATGTAGCAGCAGAGGTGATCAAGTACGATTTTCTTATTTGTCTCCTGTTTCACCCGATCTGGGGACTGGGGTACTATCTTTAATGCTGTGCCTCACGTTTAGTGGTAGCTTGAACAAAGGTATTTTTGCATGATTTGAAGTTCATCCCAAAAGGCCTCCTCAAAACCCCTTCTTGTATTGGGACATTCAGACTTAATTTCAAGACAATATGAATGCATATTTTCTCAGTGTTTCCTAGCTAGGATTGAGGGATATTTGGTGAAAAGTCTCATTGGCCTGGATCGGATAATGGGATTTCATCTTTAACCCTTTCTTTCATTGCACTCTGGAGATTTGCCCTCTCCAATCTAAGTGACCTGTACTTGGGACCTGAACAGAGCCTCTTCCCCAAGAAAAGTCTAGAGTACCCTTGCCTCGTCTCCGATGGCCTTAGGACCATGGCGGCGCGATGGATCTCGGTCCTTGTCGGCAGGAGGGCTTTGTTTTCAGTTGTTTTTTCGCGTTTTGTTGGGGTTTGTGTCATGCTTAGGAAGACGAGACGGCGGCGGCTCCCTGAAGATGGAATAAGGTTCTCCCCGCCTAGCCCCCGTCCCGATGGTGTGTCTAGTATCATCGGTGGGCGTGTGGAGATGCGTCTCCGGCGGATCTGTCCTTGGTGGATTTGCTCGGATCTGCTCGTAGTTCGTCTACGTTCATGTGTTTTCAGGTTGGATCCTTCTGATCTACGCTACTCTTCATCGGCGGCGATTGTTGTGCTGCTGCGCTGGTCCTATGGGGTCTTAGCACGATGACTTCCCGACTATCTACTGCAACAAGTTTTGCCCGACTCCGACTAGAGAGGGGCGATGACGGCGGCGTGCCTTCGGCTCGCTTCAGTGCTTGTAGTCGTCGCTAGGTGTTCTACGAATCTGGATGTAATTTTTATTATTTTTGGTATTCGTTGCACTGCCATGATTGAAGATGAATAGATTGGAAGTTTTTTCGCAAAAAAATAATAATCTAAGTGACCTATCTTCGCACCCATACCCCCTATAAACCTCTATTGGAGTCCCTTTTCGGCTTTGATATAAGTGACGATGTGCTATGCTCGTTTGTGAGAGGCGAGTGTGGTCAGTTGCGACCCTTTGCCGCTGTGCTCAATTCATAGTGGCCATGTGACCCCCGCCCCCCGCACCCCCCTCCCACCCCACCCCCAAGGTCGGTGATAAGTACAATCTGTTTGGTAACCTTCTGGGTAGAAGGCGAGTGGAGTTTGTGGAGGGATTAGGCGTGAGAAATAGATTTTTACTCTTTTTCCCACATGATAGGAATTATTCCGCAACGGAGCCGTGCCGACGAATTAAGAAGGACCCCATCGGAAGACATTGGTGCGAGTTGGCTCCCTCACTCTTATACCTTTTCCACTTAAACTTCCATTCCATCTGACTCCAAACCCCACAAACCAAACATTTCAAAAAGGAAAGAATGAGCCCATTTTGGTCTTTCCTAATAGTGCCGGGCCAAGGTGACAGATGTAAATGATCAAGGAGCGAGGGGAAGAAATCACTGCTCATAAGAAAGGGCAAACGGAACATGCACGCGTTCTACATCAGTGTGTTTGTGGCTTGTTCATCTTTGTATGCAAGATCTCGTGGACTCCGGCCGGCCGGCTGACTAGCGACTAGCGAGCGAGGGTGCCAGACAGACCATGCGCGCCCGGGACGCCATTGATTGACTCACTCGAGGTCTCTTCTTGCCAGCGCACCCCGCCGGCCGGCCTCCATAAATCCCGGTCTCGATCTCCAGTGGCATCGACGTACGTCACCATTCCCCTCGCCTCTTCCTCCCGCTGAATCCATCCAAGCCCTTCACTGAGCCGCGCACCTTCTTCTCTCTTACTAGTTCCTTCTGCATCCAGCTTTCAGCTCATCCGTCCATCCATCCATGGCGCCTCGCCCTGCAGCAGCAACTGGCATCGCCATGACCACCGTTGTAGCGCTGCTCGTGGTCGTCGTCGTGGCCTGCCAGCTGCCGTGCGTCACCGGCGGCGGCGTGACGACGGTCCAGGCCTTCGACGGGACGACGACGCTGGGCCTGCAGGGGCAGTGCGCGGCGGACGAGCAGGAACTGGTCGGCAGGAAGCCGAGCGCCAGGTACATCAGCTACGCGGCGCTGCGGGCCGACGCGATCCCGTGCGACAAGCGCGGGCAGTCCTACTACACCAACTGCGGGTCGATGCAGCAGGCCAACCCCTACACGCGCGGCTGCTCCGCCATCACGCGCTGCGCCCGCAACATGAACTGATCCGTCCACCCGTCGGCCGTCGACATGGGTATGCATTGTGGTAGATCGATCGACCGATCGGTGTGGGTGTGGTGCGGACGGACGCACGCGCGTACGTGAGCGTCTGATCTCGAGCATGCATGATTAGTACGTAGCAGCACGTACAGTAATTATGCAGCCTCCATTATGTTTGGTCAGCATTATGAACTGCATGTCTGTGTAGTGAAAATGTAAGTCTGTGTGGTGGCTAATCAGCTGATTTTATGTTTGGTCACTTGAGTCTAGCACCAGCCATTATGCAGCCTCCACTTTTTTAACCGGACGAGTTAATTTGGTCTCTACTTTCAGTCAAAGCAGTGCAACCGAACAATAGTAGTGTACCAACTGTTCGCACGCATGCAGCTTCAGTAAGATAGAAGACGGATAGACCAGGAAAGAAATATCAAATCTGAAGTTTTTTTTTTGGAAAACAGGAAAACTGAAAATGTAAAGAAATCTGTCAGAAGAACTTCTTTGGGGAAGTTACCAAAAGGGTGCAAATTAATTAAAACACTGTATTCCTATGTTCTAAAAATACGAAACAAAATCACACACACACACACACATTATGAAAAAAAAAACTAAGGATTCTAGGAAAAGCGCAATAAAATAAGCTATGAACATTCACGTTTTATGTATTTTTTCCCGTGTAACTTATTTGTAGCTTTACCTAATTTCCATTTAAAAATATCTATAATTTACCCTTTTTGAACAAGTTCTAGTTACAATCAAGTTCATTTTCAATACTTTTATTCCAAGTTATAATTATATACCATGAATTTTAACGGAATTTGTTTGTTTCAATAATTAATTACTTTGAGTTTCCCTTTTTTTGCGTGTAATCTATTTTTCCTAAATTTATGGGGTTCTCCTTCTCTGTGGTGAGTAGGTTACCATATGTCAATGCCATCTTGCGTATGGCCATGATCCAATATTGTCTGATGTTGAAAGTTTATGAAATCCTTCCTCGCAAAAAATTTAATTATAAAATCAAAAGATATTTGGTGTTGGAGTCATGGACCAAAATCTGGTTTACAAAAAGATAAAAAAATGCCAGAGAATTGCAGCACAATTGTAAATCCAGGCCACAGGATGAAACATGGCTTGAAGGCTAAGAAGACGACTAAAACCATGCCATTGTTGTGGTGGTAAAAGCGTAATAAAACAGAACAATACAACTCATACACTCTCTTTTATAGAATCCATGAATTCCGTAACTCAAGACATTTTGTGTAAAAAATACAAACAAATTCGTGGCATTTCAGACCTTTCTAATTGAATAGGCCGTCCATTTCGTGTAAAAAATACAAAGAAATTCGTGACATTTCACCCGACCTCCCACCACCACTGTCTGCCTCCCATGACCCACGATCATCACCACGCCTCCTCCTCCCCCGCACGGGCATATCGCACTCCGAGTCCCTCTCGCCTGCTCCACCGCCGCAACGGAAACAACACACCCGCTCCATATGGCGGTGGACTTCATGGTGTCCAAGATGGACAACCTGATGAACTAGGCATGGCGGAGCTCGATCAGGCCCATGACATTCGGCCTCGCCTGCTGCATGGCGGAGACAATGCACACCAGTGCCTCACGCTATGTCTTCGGCCACTTTGGCTCGCCTTCTGGATTCATGGCGACAACAGTTATATTGAAATTGCATATATAGTAATGACTGTTCATGGCAATTTCTCAAGATTTCTTGATTTAGATACCCTAATAATCGAGTCATGATAAAACAAATTTGCGGCCTTGTGTTACTTTTGATGTGGTAATGAGTCTTTTTACTGAAAAAACATTTTGTACACTTGAAATTTTATTTTGACTATATCTGACCAATAATACCTAGTTAGATGTGGGTAATATCCAGATGTAGCTAACATTTGGAGCATCATCTATTCTCCACAGGGTTTATGATCAAAATGCCAGAGGTTCGGTGGGTGATCTCGATGGGCAGCTGCACCATCGGCGGTGGATAGTACCATTCCTCATACTGTCATGCATGGGAGACTGGATCATTCCCATAGGTGCGACCAGATCATTCCCGTGGGCATCTACGCTAACCGCTAAAGCTCTATTGTATGGTGTTCTCTAGTTGCAGTCTTGCAGAATAAGATCAACAAGCGCATGGATTTCCTTCACTGGTTGGAGAAGTGAATCAATGCCTCAAACCCTGGGTTCATGCTTGCTGAGTATCTCTGGGATCTGTTGTGTTTTTCCTTTTCTTTTGTTCTTTCTTTTCTATTTGGTGAAATAAGTGAAGCACATGCTTCCTGGTCAGCAAACACGCCGTCGTAATTGGTAAGTAGGTGTGTGTTGGCTATTAGGTTCCTACCTTGCTTAATTTACAGGCCATGAACATGCTACGTACTGGTGGTTGAATAGTTGATGCTTATGGTGTACCCCAATTTGTACTCGTATTTTGTATTTGTACTGCACAAGTGATAAAAAAAATTGTAGTCTATGCACTTGTGATGATGTATACAATGTTATTGGAGTTTTGCGACCGCTAACTGAGAGTTGTGAGTGTTGAATTTTTCGATCTTTGCTTCTGAAACTGCTTTGAAAACTACTTGAGGAGTATCAATGAAGTCTCGCAGTGACTACTTGGGGAGTATGAATGAAGCGACACAGAGGAATATTAAAACTACTTGAGAATCAATGAAGCGTCACAGAGGAGTATCAGTGAAGTGCTATACAAGTAGTCACTGGCATATGTATTGGGTGAGGTAACCCTATAGTATAGCAGGTCACATGTTTAGCATCCAGTACTGATTTACTCGGATGCTCATGTTATAAGAGGATGCCGTGTTTCCCTTCTTGTCAGGTGTCACTCCCCATGCCCATAAAAAAGAAGAGACAATAGTTAGCCGAAATATAGGATAAAGACCAAGATATGAGAGATAGCCTAAGTTCAGAGTCTCGACAATAGGAATTAGAGGAATCAGAAACACCTGCATATTGTATTAGTTGTATATGTTGAGACGCAAGTGCCAATGTCCAATACTATGGCGGCTCATAAGTACGAATCGTTTGGATGAAACTTGTCGTTCAGAATCAGTGGCGGATCTAGGGGTTGGGTGGTGGGGGCCTTGGCCCCCACAAAAAAAATGCAGATTCACTTTTACTAGTGCATATGTATATACATTATTATAGTTTTTGTGCTGTTTAACCCTCATTGCCCATACTCTTGCCCCCACTATGGTAAAATTCTAGATCCGCCACTGTTTAGAATGACCTGATGGCTTCAGAGATTGGGAATGTGAGACCTGGGGTAATTTAGGCACCTAAATGCAGCATAGATGCTTAGTTTTGATATCCCAAAATAATGTATTTTTCACAATTTTTTTCGTGCAAAGCTGTCAGCAAAAGTGAACAAAATATTACGAGGATATTGGCAGGTCTAATGATTCAGGTTTTGTGAATTTTCTGCCCATTGTGGTAGTGTAAAACTAAGCATCATGCTTTTATATCAGTGACGTAACAAAAATTTACCAGTTCTACACTACCACGATGGACAAAAAATTCACAAGTCTATTACACCACACACTCCGAATGATAGAAACCTAAGGTAGAATTATGAGAGAACATTTCTTGTGTGTAGATAATGATTTACACTCTGTAGAAGTGCATGCTCTAACCAGTGTAACCAGAAAACCGATCCGATAGAAAAGGCCGGATCTTGAACTCAAGACCTCTTGGCTCTGGTATCAGATAGAAGTGCATGCATACTCTACCCAATGCAACCAAAATACCGATCTGATGAAAAAGACTAGGCGATATATTTATACTTCAACACACTCTAGCCTTGAAAAATCATTTTACATATGGAATTTATTCCGACTACATCTGAGTGATAGTATCTATTTAAATGTGGATAACATCTAGATGCAAATAACATGATGAGCTTCATCTACTCTCAGTAGGTTTTATGACCAGATGTTAAAGCCTTGCAGTGGGTGATCTCAATGGGAAGGTGCGCTAATGGCAGTGGATACTACCACTAGTCATACTCCCTCGTGTGTGGGTGCGATCGCATCGTTCAGATGGATATCTACGTCCCTGGGTGCCCTCCAACTGATGAAGCTCTACTGCATGCTATTCTGCAGCTGCAGAAGATCAACATGTGCATGTATTTTCTTCACTGGTAGGAGAAGTTAATCAGCATGCACTCTGATCCCGAG
Organism: Triticum dicoccoides; assembly: GCF_002162155.2. Lineage (NCBI taxonomy): Eukaryota > Viridiplantae > Streptophyta > Magnoliopsida > Poales > Poaceae > Triticum > Triticum dicoccoides. The sequence continues at coordinate 548,733,828 of NC_041380.1, read as the reverse complement.
GTTCTTGTCTGTAGAATATCTATGGGGTCGTGTGTTCTTTCTTTCTTTCTTTTCTGTTTGGTGAAATAAGTGAAGCATGGGCTTCCTGGTCAGCAAACATGTTGGGTAATTGGTAAGTAGGTGTGTGTTGGGTGCCTACGTCCTACCTTGCTTAATTTACAGACCTTGAACATGCTATACTAGTGGTTGGACAATCGATGCTTATGGTGTGCCCCATTTTGTACTCTTATTGTATATTTGTATTGAACATGTGATGGAACTGATATGCATTCTGTGCAATTGATATGTTGTACACTGTTGGAGTTGTACGGCCGTTAAGTGGGAGTTGTGATTGTTGGGCTCTTCGATCGTTACTCCAAGACTGCTTTTGAAACTACTCGGGGATCAATGAAGAGCCACATAGAAATATTGATAGTACTTAAGTATCAATGAACCGCCATGGAGAAATATTAAATGGACTAGACCTGTGCTACTAACACTAGTAGAAAAGGGGGCAACGGTTCAGGCTGGGTCAGCCCATTAGTCCCGGTTCAGTCCAGAACCGAGACCAATGGGGACATTGGACCCGGTTCGTGAGCCCAGGAGGCCGGCCGGACCACGTGGGCCATTGGTCCCGGTTCGTCTGGACCTTTTGGTCCCGGTTGGTGGGACGAACCGGGATCAATGGGCCTCGCTCCTGGCCCACCATCATTGGTCCCGGTTGGTGGCTTGAACCGGGACCAAAGGCTCCCCTTTAGTCCCGGTTCATGCCACCAACTGGGACCAATGAGGTGCCTATATATACCCCCTCACGTAAGAGCAGAGCACACTGCTCTGTTTTTTTTGGCCAAGGGGGAGAGGGCTTGGTGGTACTCTAGCTCACCTCCTATGCACACAAGGTGTTTGATGAAATGCCCGAGCCAAACTACTTAAGCATTCTCCTCTCCAAGCTCGACCTCCAAGCTCTATTTTCCTCAATATTTGTCTAGTTTTAGCGGCCCGTCACGCCCCGTCCCCGTCTTCACCGCCGTCGATCACCCGCGCCGAGCTCATCGCCGGCACCACCGTGGTGAGCATCTTGTTCTTATCTTCTTTCTGAAAGGAAAAAAATATTCTTACTTGTATGTTTACATAGATACTTGTATTATTTTCTTACTTTTATTATTGCATCTTATATAGTGCGATGGTTTTGGTATCCGGCCCCGTCGGCCCTCGTCCTGTCTATGATTCGGATGTGGTATATATATTATCTTTATAACTATTGGTTCATTTATTGTTTATAAAAATTATGCCGACCAACGTGACATAGATTTTATTTATGTAGGATGTATATGAATCGGAAATTCTAAACGACCCTATTGTCGAGAGGTTAAATTTAGTTGAAGAAGAAAACAATTTGTTGAAGGAAAAAATAAAAAAATTGAGGAGGAGAATATGATATTGGAGTTGCATGTTGCGGATGTCGTTGATGATCACAAGATCAAGATGGATGCAATGCGCTTGAAGATTAGAAAGATTAGAAAATATGCCATTCATACCGAGGCTTGGTATCATTATGCCGTTGGATCAATTGTTACCTTGGTTGCGATTATGATTGCATTTGTTTTCACATTGAAATGTTTTACATAGTTTCAATATATGGTTTAATTAATTAGATGCTCTAGAGAGCTATATGTTATTAGATGAGAACTATATATGTACTTTGGTTTTAATATGATGATGAACTTTTATTAATTTGGACACTTAATTATATATAATGCACGCAGATTAACCGGCAATGGATGTACGGTGATAGACACACCTCCGAGTACATTAAGGGCGTGCATGAGTTTCTCGATGCGGCTGAGGCAAACAAGCAGAATGGTTTTATGTGTTGTTCATGCACTGAATGTGGGAATACGAGGTCTTACTCTAACCAAAAAATCCTTCACTCCCACCTGCTTTACAAGGGTTCCATGCCACACTATAATGTTTGGACGAGGCACGGAGAAATAGGGGTTATAATGGAAGACGGCGAAGAAGAAGAGTACGATGACAACTATGTGCCCCCTGAATACGGTGATGCTGCAACGGGGGGAGCTGGTGAAGATCAAGAGGAACCAGACGATGTGCCCAATGATGCTGCAATGGGTGAAGCTGCTGAAGATCAAGAGGAACCAGACGATGTGCCCAATGATGATGATCTCCGCCGAGTCATTGTCGATGCAAGGACGCAATGCGAAAGTCAAAAGGAGAAGCTGAAGTTCGATCGCATGTTAGAGGACCACAAAAAAGGGTTGTACCCCAATTGCGAAGATGGCAACACAAAGCTCGGTACCGTACTGGAATTACTGCAGTGGAAGGCAGAGAATGTTGTGGCTGACAAAGGATTTGAGAAGCTACTGAAAATATTGAAGAAGAAGCTTCCAAAGGATAACGAATTGCCCGACAATACATACGCAACAAAGAAGGCCGTATGCCCTCTAGGATTGGAGGTGGAGAAGATACATGCATGCCCTAATGACTGCATCCTCTATCGCGGTGCAAACAAGGATCTGAACGCATGCCCGGTATGCGGTGCATTGCGGTATAAGATCAGACGAGATGACCCTGGTGATGTTGACGGCGATCCCCCCAGGAAGAGGGTTCCTGCGAAGTTGATGTGGTATGCTCCTATAATACCACGGTTGAAACGTCTGTTCAGAAACGAAGAGCATTCCAAGTTGATGCGATGGCACAGTGAGGACTGTAAGAAAGACGGGAAGTTGAGAGCACCCGCTGATGGGTCGCAGTGGAGAAAAATTGAGAGAAAGTACTGAGATGAGTTTGCAAAGGACCCAAGGAACGTATGGTTTGCTTTAAGCGCGGATGGCATTAATCCTTTCGGGGAGCAGAGCAGCAATCACAACACCTAGCCCATGGCTCTATGTATGTATAACCTTCCTCCTTGGATGTGCATGAAGCGGAAGTTCATTATGATGCCAGTTCTCATCCAAGGCCCTAAGCAACCCGGCAATGACATTGATGTGTACCTAAGGCCATTAGTTGAAGAACTTTTACAGCTGTGGAATGGAAACGGTGTACATACGTGGGATGAGCACAGACAGGAGGAATTTAACCTAAAGGCGTTGCTGTTCGTGACCATCAACGATTGACCCGCTCTCAGTAACCTTTCAGGACAGACAAACAAAGGATACCACGCATGCACGCACTGTTTAGATGACACTGAAAGTATATACCTGGACAAATGTAGGAAGAATGTGTACCTGGGCCATTGTCGATTTCTTCCGACCAACCATCAATGTCGAAAGAAAGGTAAGCATTTTAAAGGCGAGGCAGATCACCAGAAGAAGCCCGCCATGCGTACCGGTGATCACGTACTTGCTATGGTCAATGATTTACACGTAATCTTTGGAAAGGGTCCCGGCGGACTAGCTGTTCCGAATGATGCTGAGGGACACGCACCCATGTGGAAGAAGAAATCTATATTTTGGGACCTACCCTACTGGAAACACCTAGAGGTCCGCTCTTCAATCGACGTGATGCACGTGATGAAGAACCTTTGCGTGAACCTGCTAGGCTTCTTGGGCGTGTATGGGAAGACAAAAGATACACCTGAGACATGGGAGGATCTGCAACGTTTGCACGAAAAAGACGGCATGCCTCCGAAGCAGTATAAAGGTCCTGCCAGCTATGCTCTTATGAAAGAAGAGAAAGAAATCTTCTTTGAATGCCTGCTCTGTATGAAGGTCACGACTGGCTTCTCTTCGAATATAAAGGGAATAATAAATATGCCAGAGAAAAAGTTTCAGAACCTAAAGTCTCATGACTGCCACGTGATTATGACGCAACTACTTCCGGTTGCATTGAGGGGGCTTCTACCGAAAAACGTCCGATTAGCCATTGTGAAGCTATATGCATTCCTCAATGCAATCTCTCAGAAGGTGATCGATCCAGAAATCGTACCAAGGCTAAGGAGTGATGTGGCGCAATATCTTATTAGTTTCGAGCTGGTGTTCCCACCATCCTTCTTCAATATCATGATGCACGTCCTAGTTCATCTAGTCGACGAGATTGTCATCCCGGGGCCCGTATTTCTACACAATATGTTCCCCTTTGAGAGGTTCATGGGAGTCCTAAAGAAATATGTCCGTAACCGCGCTAGGCCAGAAGGAAGCATCTCCATGGGCCATCAAACAGAGGATGTCATCGGGTTTTGTGTTGACTTCATTTCTGGCCTTAAGAAGATAGGTCTCCCTAAATCACGTATGAGGGGAGACTGACTGGAAAAGGCACTCTTGGAAGTGACTCAATAATATGCAGGGACGGATATTCTTGGTCTCAAGCACACTACACAGTTCTACAGAACTCTACCTTGGTGACCCCGTATGTCGATGAACACAAGAACAGTCTGCGCTCCAAACACCCGGAGCAGTGCGACGACTGGATTACATGTGAACACATCAGGACTTTCAGCAGTTGGTTGGAAACACGTCTCAGAGGTGACAACACTGTTTGTGATGAGCTGTACTTGTTGTCCAGGGAACCATCTTTGACTGTATTGACAAAGGATACGAGATAAATGAGAATACATTTTACATGATCGCCCAAGATCAAAAGAGCACCAACCAAAATAGCGGTGTCCGCTTTGATGCAGCAACCGAGAGCGGAAAGGACACATATTATGGTTACATAGTGGACATATGGGAACTTGACTACGGACATGATTTTAAGGTCCCTTTGTTTAAGTGCAAATGGGTCAATCTGTCAGGAGGCGGGGTACAGGTAGACCCACAGTACGGAATGACAACAGTGGATCTGAAAAATCTTGGGTACACTGACGAACCGTTCGTCCTAGCCAATGATGTGGCACAGGTTATCTATGTGAAGGACATGTCTACCAAACCGAGAAAAAGAAAAGATAAGGAAGCGAATACATCATACGATGAGCCAAAGCGCCACATAGTTCTTTCAGGAAAAATGGGACATCCTGGGAGTGGAGGGAAAGACAGACATGTCTGAAGATTATGAAAAGTTTCATGAAATTCCTCCCTTCAATGTCAAGGCTGACCCAAGCATCTTGATAAACGATAAAGATTATCCATGGTTACGGCGCAATAAGAAAATGACACAAGCAAAGAAAAAGTAAATACTTTCTCCCGCAACTATTATGATGATACTATGCCAACTTTGTAACACACGAGTATGCTATGCCAACTTTTTCAGAGTTCATTTGAAAACTATGAATTTAGGTCGAATTTTCTCTATAGGTGCATCTATGTTCAAATTTTAGTAAAGGTAATCACAAAATTGTGATTCACACAAATTTCAAAGAATTCAAATTTTAACGATTCAAATTTAAAAACTAATGGCACTAATAGAAAGTTTATAATTTTTCTAAAACTAAAAGCAAAATGAATTAAAAAATAAAGCAAAAAACAAAAGAAAATAAATAATACACAAAACAAAACAAAAAACTGGAAAAAAAATAAAAATAGCAACATAAGTATTTTGTTGTAAGTAGAAACAAAATAAAATAAATAAAGCAACAAAGAATACAAAAAAAAGTAAAAAAATGTTTTCAAATTTGAAAACTAATGGCACTAACAGAAAGGTTATAATTTTTCTAAAACTAAAAGCAAAAAGAATTAAAAATAAAGCAAAAAACAAAAGAAAATAAATAATGCAGAAAACAAAACAAAAAAACTGGAAAAAATAGGCACTAAAAGCAAAAAAACTAAAAAATTGTTTTCAAGTTTGAAAACTAATGGCACTAAAAGAAAGTTTATAGTTTTTGTGACCTAAAAGAAAAAAGAAATCACTAAAAAACAATAAGTATTTTGTTTTAAGTAGAAATGAAAAAATAAATAGAAAAAAAGAAAAACATGCCTATAATATTTGTTATGACTAATTAAAATTACCAAATTGAGTATAATGATAAAACACAGTAATATTAAATAGCAGGAAAAAGAATGACTCAAAAATAAATTTTTATAGTAAAGTTATTCATGAACTAGTGATTCACACAAATTTTAAAAAAATTAAATTTAAACTATTCAAATTTTAAAACTAATGGCACTAATAGAAAGTTTATAATTTTTGTGACCTAAAAGAAAAAAAATCACTAAAAAACTATAAGTATTTAGTTCTAAGTAGAAATGAAAAAATAAATAGAAAAAAAATGCCACCTACTGGGCCACCACGGCCTGAATACGAGTAGAAATCCATCCATGGGCCCGGATTCAGGCCCGCAGAAGGCCCAGCAGGCCCACAGGCATAGCAGTGCGAGATTAGGCCTAGAGGCCTGCAATTCAGAGGAGTTTAATGAAGATGGCGGGGCAGGGCTTATAAACAGGTCCTGCCGCTCCTCGGCTAGCGAGGTGGGACTAAACATCCCACCGCACCGCGGCTTTGGCAGTCGCAGGCCGTTGGTCCCGGTTGGTGGCACCAACCGGGACTAAAGGGGGGCATTGGTCCGGCCTTTGGTCCCGGTTGGTGGCACCAACCGGGACTAAAGGGGGCATTGGTCCCGGTTTGAGCCATGAACCGGGACCAATGCTCGGTCTATATATACAACACTTGTGAAAATTTTGGTTCAGTTCTTCGATCCCGCCCCGACGACGCCACCAGGCTACCCCTCTATGCCTCGCCGTTGCCGCCGTTGCCCATGCCCTCGCCGTCGCCCGTGCCCCTGCCCCGACGCGCGCCGCCCCGGCCCGCCCCCGTCGCCGTCGCCGTC
>NC_041380.1:548703112-548726596 GCF_002162155.2 Triticum dicoccoides | reverse complement strand
GCCCCGGTCCGCCCTCGCTGTCGCCCGCGCCCCTGCCCCGACGCCATCCTCGCCGCCGACCCCACGTGCGCGGTCCTCTCCTCAGCTTGGTCCGGCCGCCGGCGCCCTCCCTTTGCAATTTTTTTTCATATATATGCTTGTTATATATATATATATATATATGCTTGTTTATATATATATATGTGTAATGATTTTTTATAGAATATGATGTTTTTTTCATAGATGATCACATATATGATATATGCACGAATGTGGATGAAATATGATGTTTTTTGTTCATAGAACATGATGTTTTTTAATTCACTGATTTTTTTTGTTCATGAGAGAGGCGGGGACGTTGAGGGATCATAGATGTATTTTTTCAGAATTTTCTATCGTGCATAGACGGATTTTAGACCACAGGAGCACCTCCTCCCTATCGTTGCAAAATTTGCTAAGTGATATTAAGAAGGAAGGAAAAGAAGGATAGGAAAGAAAGAAAATAAGAAGAGGAAAGAAAGAAGAAGAGGAGAGGAAGAAGAGAAGAAATAAATAAGAAGAAGAAAAAAGAAGAAAAAGAAGAAAGGAATAGTGGAGAAGAAGAGAAAATAGAATATATTCTATTTTTTTTCTTCTCCTCTATTCCTTTCTTCTCCTCTTTTTTTTCTTCGATCTTCTCCTCTAGCTATTCCTTTCTTCTTCTCCTCTTTTTATTTCTTCTTCGTTTTCTTATGTTTTATCGGGTCTGTCGTCGTCGATATACCCCTCCCGACACTGACGGCGACCCTGACCCTCGACGACCCGACGCCCACATCACTTGTGGGACGTGGATGTAGTGTCCGACACCGACGGCCACATGTATCTCACACCCACGATACTTGCTATTTAGGGTTTCCTATACCGCTCGGCGACCCTCGACGACCCTCGTTCCCAATAAAAAAAGAGGGAAAAAAAGAGGAGACTTCTCCTCTATTCTTTCTTTTCCTCTTTTTTTTCTTCTTCCTCTTCTTTTTTATCCTTGAAGCGTTGTCGAGGCCTCCCAAAACCCTAGAGAAGTAGCGTCGAGGCCACTAATTAATATTAGTTCTACGTTTGCCACTAATATATCCATCTTTCATGTTTGAATAATAATTGCCATGTTGTAAATATTTGTAGAAACTATGGACACCGCTCGAGATGAAGTACAAGAAGAGTTGTTGGGGGACATAATCGCACGAGGAAGTGATGATGTCTGCTCGTTGTTTCTCAACGACACCGATGGTCTGGAAGCAGCTGGCTATGATTATGATGGCTCCGATGACCTAATGCCGATGCAAGAAGGAGACCGTGAGGATGGCTCCGGTGACCCAATGCCGGTGCAAGAAGGAGACCGTGAGGACGGCTCCGGTGACACAATGCCGGTGCAAGAAGGAGACTGTGATGACGTCTCCGGTGACCGAACCGAGTCCGGCCAGGTATATATAGATTAGTTAAGTTTGTGCTGACTAGCTAATTGATGCATTCATTGTTTTGGTATGTACACATATTAATTAAGTCTTTGTTGTTTTTTCTAGCCCTCCGGATCGAGCACAACTTCGGTAAAGAGATGAGGCCCGAAGAGAAAGTTGAGCTCGGATGAAAGGTTTGAGATCATAGCAATCGCGCCCGACGGCCAACCGATTGAACCCCTCCGGACAAAGAGCGCATTTGTTGCTCAGTGCGGGGTTCTAGTTAGGGACAAGATCCCGATCAGCATCCAGCAATGGTTAAAGCCGGCTACAGAAGACCCTGAGGTGTCTTATGTCAATGATATGCAGAAAAATGATCTTTGGACTGAGCTGAAGTCAAATTTCACCCTACCGGCAGAGGATGATCTGGAGAACCAGTTAAAGAGCAATTAATCAAGTCTTTTGCTCTTAAGAGGATGGCAGAACTCTTCAGGAGGTGGAAGAAAGAGCTGAATAAGTTTGTCGAGAACAAAGAGACACCAGAATTCATGGGCACATATGAGAAGATCAGAGATCACTGGCCCGCATTTGTGGCCCACAAGACATCGGAAAAGAGTAAGAAGATGTCGGCGACAAACAAGCAAAATGCTGCAAAGAAGAAGCATCACCATCGCACGGGGTCAGGTGGCTACCTCGTAGCCCGGCCTAAGTGGGCCAAGACTGAGAATGATCTGGTTGATAAAGGGATCGAACCAGAGACAATTAACTGGCCAGACCGTTGCCGGACTTGGTTCTTCGGGGCTGGCGGAAACTTGGACCCTGTATCAAGGAAGTGCATTTGAATGGACGAGCAAATGGAAATACCAGTCAAGAGGCTTAAGCACTATATCGAAGCAGCGCAGCAAGGGGCGTTCATTCCAGACAGAGAGAACGACAAGCTCACAATGGCCCTCGGGAATCCCGAGCACCCTGGACGGACACAAGGCACGCCAGGCTCCATTCCGTGGAAGGCTGGGTTTCCGGACGCAGGCGGTTACAAATGCCACGAGAGGAGGAAGAAAGTGGAGCAGACCCAACTGCAGGCGCTACACGCTAGGGTACAAGCGATAGAGGAACGAGAAGCAAATCGCAGCAAACGAACTGCCAAAGCTTCCCTTGAAGCTGCCCCGCCATCTCAACGGAGAAGTAGCGTGGCTTCTACTGAGCTGCTTCAGCCGGAGCATGTCTTGACGGTTCCTGCCGGCTATCCCGTGGATGCTATCACGGAGTCTCAAAATTGCCACCTTATGACGCAATGGATTAATATGAAGGTCAAGGCGGTTGTTGGCTCTGTTTTTCCTACTGGAACCCAACGCAACTTTTCACTACTGGCCGATTCCAGAAGGATATGCTAGGGTGATGGTGGATGAAATAACGAAGGGATTTGAGGACCTCCAGCTTGACCACCCTACCGGTGAAGGGGAGACTTGGCTGGGTTCTGATCTGAAGACTCCATGCCTATGGCGGAAGGAGCTCATCAACCTTCCGAACTGGACGCCTCCGCCTCCTCCTCCTCCTCCGGCGAGTCAGGGCACTCCGCCTCCTCCATCGCCTCCTCCTCCGACAAGTGACGATCAGGGCACTCGGCCGGCTCCTTCTTCGGCGCGTGGCGGCACTCCGCCTCCTTCTCCGCCTGCGCCAGCGTGCCCGAGCAGCCAGCCTCCTCCTTCTCCCCCTCGTCAGCAAGGGCGGAAGAGACCCGCCACCGCTCCGGCTGCTCCAGTGCGTCGTAGTCTTTCTCGTCCGCCTCGTAAGAAAGTAAAGAAGACAACCGCTCCGTCTGCTCTGCCGGCGTCTAGCAGTACAGCCAGAGGCGGGAGGACATACATATTTGGTCCTTCTCTGAAGACTCCAGAGAAGTTACCATACGAGAGGACCCCGGAGGAGAACGCCGAGATCGCGCGAGAAGAAGTGAGGAACTTCTTTGAAGGGGTGAAAGCAAAGAAACATCGACCTCCGGAGAAGAAGGTAGATCCGGTGAAAGCGAAGCGCACTTTGGTTGCCCTGACAAAACCACCCAGTCTCCACCGAAAGGCAACTATGATCGCATTATTGGAAAGGAATTTGCCAAAGCGGAGCGGTCAGGAAGTACTGTCAGTGATCAAAGGCTGAAAGAACGACAAGCTGGGAAACAAATTGCCCAGCTCGGCGAACAAGCGAAGCAATCGTGCCCCCCGCTCAAGGTGCCTAGCGACATCGTCGCTAATGATCCGAGGATGGTGCCCGGTTATAGCAATCTTGGAGATTACCTGCCCGACGATGTACATTATGATTTCATGGAGGTGCGGATACAAAGATACGAGTACGGGAAGCCTCTCATCAAAGATGAAAGATCTCTATCAACGATGATGCGAAGATTGCATGATTGGTACTTGAAAATCTGTAGAGAGTACTTTGTATGTGAGAGTTAAAAAGGAGCATGACCTCGTTGGAATTGAACTGTTGCCTGCTCCATTTGAGGAGTTCTTTCAGTTTTTCAATCAATTGGCCCTCGATAAAGCAACGGTCACCTGCTACTGTCTGTAAGTAGTACTACTTCTGTCATTAAGTCTCTCTATATAGCTCAGCTCTTTCATTGCATGTATTTATAATTATCCTCACTATATTATGCAGATTGAAGATCGTCGAATTAATAAAAGACAAATCGGTGATATTGGGTTCATTAACACAAATCTCATAGATGCAACTCAGGTTAAATTTCATGCCGCAGATACCGAGGCCAACTTGCTACGATCGTTGGTAATAAATGAAAACAAAGATATAATACTCTTTTCTTACAACTTCAAGTGAGTGTTATTGTCTTGTGCATATTCGGTTTCCCTTATATATTAGTCAAGGTTATAGTAATGTAATTGATGAGTTATGCATGCGTGTGCAGTTTCCACTATATTCTCCTAGAGATTAAGCTTGAGCAGGGACTAGTAACCGTCTTAGACTCAAGACGAAAAGATCCCCAAGACTATGCGGACATGACTCAAATGCTCGAGAAGTAAGTTAAATCGATCATTATCCACCATAACAGCAACTTTGTTCATTTCCTGATATATCAAGTAATTGTTTTCTTTGTCTCGCAGGGTTTGGAAAAAATTCACCAAACAAGCTCCGGGACTCCCGAAGAAGCTGCAATTTAGACACCCGAAAGTAAGTACTATAGTAGCATGTTCCGCACATCTCCTAGTGATTCAAGCGCTAGTTTCATCAATACCATTTGGCATTTTTTCTTATCAGTTTGATTGACCTCTATTTCTTGTAAAGTGGTTGTGGCAGGAACAAGGGAATGATTTTTGTGGATACTACGTTTGTGAGTCCATCCGCCACACGACCTGTGAGTGGGGCTACTCTGACGAACAATATGAAATGCGTAAATAACAACATTCACAATTTTATTTTATTACCATCATTTGTGTTGAGTTTCATTCATTCATATATATATGTATTGACCCTCTTCTTTAAATTAGATGTTTCGTAAGCGGGATGAACTCCTAGCACCAGCTCGCATGCGAGCAATTCAAGAGGAATTGGCGGCATTCTTTCTTGACCACGTGATCACTGAAGACGGATAATACTATGTGGACCATGCGTCCGTATGTTAGGAGATTATATTTGTAAAAGATAATTATTGTATATATGTAGCCGGTAGTGTCGGATAGATATACGAGAACTTGTTGTTCGACCAATCTCTCGGAGAAGGAGAGGTGGTCGATATCACTTCTCTCTGTATGCATATATGTTCATGACGATCTTCTGTTTCCTTCGTTTGCTTACTAGCTAGCTAGTGTGTCTAGTCCTCTCTATACATATGTATAGTACGTAGCGTCGACCAAGCACGGACATAAGAGAGGACACTTCTCTCTATTAATTATAGCTAGCTAACACAATATATGAAAACCTAAATTAACCCCCCAAAACCCCCAAACCCCCCCCCCCCTTCAAAAAAAAACAAAAACCCCCAGCCACAGAAATGCTGACGCGTGGATGCCTATTGGTCCCGGTTGGTGCCACCAACCGGGACCAAAGGCCCTCCTGCCTGGGCTCCGCGCACAGGCCACGTGGAGGCCCATCTGTCCCGGCTCTGGATTGAACCGAGACTAAAGGGACAGGGCATTAGTACTGACCCTTTAGTCCCGATTCAGGAACCGGGACAAAAGGCCCTTACGAACCGGGACAATAGGCCCTTTTTCTACTAGTGTAACTAGCTACTCTGAAACTCAATTGTTAGGTCATCCGCAAAGAAAAAGAAACTCAATCGTTAGAGCATCTCCAACAGCCGTCGAACGCGTCACGCACAAATTTTTTTTTGCCGCGCGCCCATCGCCTGGTTTGGCGCGGCGGACAACGCTGGCTCCAGCAGCCACGCTAAAATGTAGTGCGCGCAGCTCAGCAGCGCGTGACTCTCGCACAAACAACATATGCATTCCAAACACAAACAAAACAAATCAACAATAAATAGTTTAATTCCGTTATTACAACTCAAACAAATAGTTTATCGTTCAATACAACAAATAGTTCAATAACACAACAAATAGTTCAACAATACAACATCGAACGCACAAATTATGATGCTCTTTGTCGTCATTCCATGCCCACCACTCCTCAATGAGATCCTTCTAAAGATCATCATGTGCTGCGGGACATCGAATGACATGATAGGAGGCAACAAAACAGGCTACCCTTTCAGCCCTCCATCGCACTCACACGGGATGTCCCAAGAGCTCATACTGAGAGTACTCTACATCTTGGCCACGCTTATTCTCGATGATCATGTTGTGCATGATCACACAAGCGTGCATGATGTACCAAAGCATTTTTTTGATCCCAAACTCTAGCCGGCCTCTCATAATAGCAAATTGGGCTTGCAAAATCCTAAAAGTTCTCTCCACATCTTTTCTAGCCACCGCCTGAGCATTGTGGAAATCAAGATTTTTCTTATCTTTCGGTTTTTTCAACGGCTTCACAAATGTTTTCCACTTTGGGTAGATGCCATCTGCAAGAGAATAGCCATAGCTGTATGTACAGCCATTTGCTACAAACTTCACCAGTGGCAAATCATCATTTGCAATCTTATTCATCAGTGGTGACCGGTTGACAACATTGATGTCATTCAAAGATCCAGGCATTCCAAAGAAAGCATGCCAAATCCAAGTCTCTTGATCGTCCACCGCTTCAAGGATTATAGTGAAACCCTTTTTTTGGCCGTGGAATTGCCCATGCCATGCCTTTGGACAATTCTTCCAACTCCAATGCATGCAATCTATTGAGCCAAGCATACCTGGGAAGCCGCGAGCTTTGTTCATCTCCAATAGCCTTGCGACGTCTTTAGCATTGGGAGATCTCAAATACTCCTGGCCAAACACTTGGACAATTCCGACTGCGAAACGCTTGACAGACATGATGGCTTGGCTATCACCGATAGCCAAGTGATCATCAACTAGATCAGTCGGGATACCGTATGCCAACATACGCAAAGCGGATGTCACCTTCTGAAAGGTGCTATGCCCGAGCTTTCCGGTGGCATTCCTCCTTTGCTGAGAGAACCGGTCATGCCTCGCTAGTTTCTCTGCAATGCGCCTGAACAACTCGGTGCTCATTCTAAACCAGCAATGAAAGTATGACTCAGGGTATGTGGGATTCTCCACAAAATAATGCCTGATCAATCTATTGCTGGCATCGATCCTATCCCTCCAAATTTTCTGCCGACCCATAACCGAACCACCGTGCTTCGGTTTTTTATTGATGTGCATAGCTAGGATCATTGCAAGATCCTCCTCCTCTTCCATATCAAATTCTTCTTCGAAAGAATCATACGACAAACTCATCGACAATGTTCAATACTAGGCTATAAAAACTACAATCAACATGCAGAAAAATTCATGAAGTTTGAGCAATACATACCTTGCGGACGTTTTGTCGAACACCTTGCGGGCGCCGAGCGGCAGCGAGCGGCCGCGCGCTGTTCGTCGGAGGACCGCCACGCGCGAGGGGCGGCGATGACTAGAGGGAGGCAGAGGAAGCTGCCGCAGCGTGAGGATAGGCCGGGGAAGCGCCGGAACGGTCGCCGGGTGGCGCGGGCGGCGGCTGATGAAGCTATGTACCTAGGGTAGGGTCACACACCTGTCCAGCATACCCTCCCCAAGGACATCTCTGCAAAGAATCAGAAGCAGTCAAAGAGAAACCGTCATCCACTCGGCCGTGGAGATGCACTCACTCGACCACCTTGAAGACACTCGACCACCAGAAGATGAGGAACCTTCCACTCTGCAACGGTCAGGATTTAAACCATAGCATTATGAGCATTTATGACTCTTTACTGTAGACGTTACCAGTAACGCCTTTCCTTTATGAGCATTGAACCCTGTGTAACGGAGGGGAGCTGGGGTCCTGGCACACTCTATATAAGCCACCCCCTCCTCTGGGACAAGGGTTCACATCTTTTTGTAAACTCTCACACACATATAATCCAGTCGACCGCCTCAGGGCACCGAGACATAGGGTTGTTACTTCCTCCGAGAAGGGCCTGAACTCGTAAAACTCGTGCGTACAACTCCTCCATAGCTAAGATCTTGCCTCCTCATACTTACCCCCTATTCTACTGTCAGTCTTAGATCCACGACAGTTGGCGCCCACCTTGGGGCAGGTGTCTTAGCGACTTATTGGAGAAGTTTCAATTTTTTCGATCCCCATCATCATGATTCCAGGCGGAGGTTTAGCTGAGGGCCGCGAGATCCGTCTCGGCGCGCTCGTGTTTGTCGCCGACGACTCCAATTGGCTTCAGGAGGCACCACTCGACGTCGACGCGCTCCCCGACCGCGGGGCGACGCACTTTCACGCGTGCGTCTGTGGCGTCCTCCTACGACAACTGTCGACCCAGTACCAGTCGATTCCAACGGCTTTCCCCCTCCCTGCGACCCACCGGAGCAAGCGCACCGGCCGATCGAGGATTCAACGGTGGGTGAAGCATGCGGTGGCCCGCCAGTCGGCCACCCCTCAAGTCGTGGCGATCGAGCCCGATGAGTCTCTCAACGGCCTGTTCGATCTGTCGACTGGCTTCGTAGAGACTGCATCCGAGTGCGTCAGCAATGACTCGGCAGCGGAAGTCCTGATGGTCAATGGACCACGTGGTCCTCCTGGCTTCAATCGTGAAGACGGAGGTGATGGGAACAGCGATCCGTCGCGCGTTCACGAGGAGTACTGCCCCGAGCCTCTCTCCTCACAGCAGAGAGAAGAACTTCGTCGCCAAAACATGGATGCCCTGCATACTCCTATAGTTGGAGATACACCCGAGGCCCAGGCCTTGGAGCAGGCTCGCCTGGCCAATCTGGCTGAGCGCACTCGGCTGGAGAACCTCCAGCGCGCACTCGATGATCGCGCTCATCAACGTGCTCCTGAGTCCAGCTGACACCAACTTTTCCCACCTCCGGCTCAGGTATACCGAACACCGATCCAAAACCTAGAAGCTGCTGCCCGGATAGCATAGTCGATTCAACCTTCCCAGTCAGAAGCTGGCCGAGGTCTGGCGCAGATCAGAGCCTTGCTCCGGGCAGCAGGAGAGCAGAATACGGCCGTGTCACAGTCGCGGGATAGGATCCATAGCAGATCTGTGGTCGCAGATATGGTCCAGTCGGCCCATAGCCCGAGATCGCCCCCGAGGCATGAGGAACGTGGAGAGCGTCGTGATCAGTACAGAAACCAGGAGCAGTATGATCGTCGAGCCCATCGCAATGGTCGCCGTCGAGTGCCCACACCTCCTCCAAGGAGTGGGTCATACGTGCCGCGGCCACATGAAGACAGGCGCCCTAACAATGTCGGAAGAGGTATTCCAGTCGACCCCAGGGAGCCAGGCTTTGATGCGATATGTATTCTCGTGCAGGGCTTGGTCGATAGAAACAGAGCTCACCGAGATGGCCATGACAGAGGCCCGCAAACCAACAATAGGGTGCATGTCTCTGGCCCAGAGTGCTTCAGCAGAGCTATCAGAGCTGCAGTGATTCCCCCCAACTTCAGGTTGGCGACTGGAGTCAGTAAGTTCACCGCAGAGTCCAAGCCTGACACCTGGCTCGAAGACTACCGAGTGGCTGTCCAGATTGGTGGCGGCAATGATGAGGTGGCCATGAAACACCTTCCTCTGATGTTGGAGGGCTCGGCTAGAGCGTGGCTAAATCAGTTGGCACCTGGCAGCATCTATACTTGGGAAGATCTCGCCCGAGTGTTTATCAGAACGTTTGAGGGTACTTGCAAATGGCCAGCAGGTTTGACAGAATTACAGTGTTGCGTCCAGAAACTGAATGAAACTTTGAGAGATTATATCCAGAGGTGGATCACCCTGCACCACACGGTGGAAGATGTGTCTGACCATCAGTCAATTTGTGCTTTCAAGGAAGGCGTCAGGTACTGGGAGTTGAATCTGAAATTCGGTCGGACAGGAAACATGACTCTGACTCGGATGATGGAAATTGCCACCAAGTATTCCAATGGTGAAGAGGAAGAGCGACTGCGGAGTGGCAAGCACAAAGCAGTCGCCCATGAAGCCGGAGGAGGAAACTCCAGTCGGAAACAAAAATGCAAGGCCGAACCAGCTGCTCCGGGTGAGGCCTTGGTTGTGGTTCAAGGAAAGTTCAAGGGGAAGCCCAAAGGGCCGTGGAACCCCAAGAAAGTAAAAGATCAAGATGGAAATGACATGTTGGATCTGCCGTGCCATATCCACACCAAAAAAGACGAAGAAGGTAATTTCATTTACCCAAAGCATACCACTCGACAGTGTCGGCTCCTGATCCAGCAGTTCTGAGAGAAACAACCCAAGGAAAAGGAGAAGGAGGCAGACAAGGCTGAGAGTGAAGGAGAAGATGAAGATGGTTATCCTCACGTGAATTCCACTCTGATGATTTTTGCTGATGTTGAAAACAAGAGTCGATTGAAAGTCATCAACAGAGAAGTGAACATGGTCACTCCGGCGACACCCAGTTACATGAAATGGTCGCAGACTGCCATTACGTTCGACCAGTCTGATCATCTAGCGCACATCGCCACCCCTGGGAGGCAAGCGCTGGTGGTCGACCCGGTGGTCGAAGGCACTCGACTGACAAAGGTCCTGATGGACGGTGGCAGTGGCCTGAACATTCTGTATGCAGAAACATTGAAAGGAATGGGCATTCCGATGTCCAGACTCAGTGAAAGCCATATGAGTTTCCATGGGGTCATCCCAGGCAAGAAGGCTGCGTCCCTCGGTCAGATCGCACTCGACGTGGTTTTCGGTGATGCCAAAAATTACCGCAAAGAAAAGTTGACGTTTGATGTCGTGGATTTTCAGAGTGCGTATCATGCAATTCTGGGCAGGCCAGCTTATGCACGATTCATGGCTCGACCTTGTTACGTGTACCTCAAACTGAAGATGCCTGGTCCCAGAGGAGTGATCACTATCTCTGGTAATCGGAAAAAGGCGGAAGACTGTTTCCAGAAGGGCTCAAAGATCGCCGATGCCCAAATGGCCGTGGTAGAATTGCAAGAATACCAGAAAAATGCAGACCCGAGTGACTTGTTACGAGCCAAGAAGCCAGCCACGAATTCAGCATTCCAGTCGTCTGGCGAGACGAAGTCTGTTCACATTCACCCGACGGACCCCAATGCAGCTCCGACCCACATTTCAACCACACTCGACTCCAAATAGGAAGAAGCGCTCATCCAGTTCCTTCGTGAGAACTGGGACATCTTTGCATGGAAGCCTTCTGACATGCCAGGTGTTCCCAGGGAACTGGCTGAGCATCGTTTGGGAGTCGACCTGAAAGTGAAACCAGTCAAAGAGCATCTCCGACGGTCCTCCGTCCAGAAAAGAAAAGCAATCGGCGAAGAGGTGGCTCGGCTTTTGGTAGCTGAGTTTATCCGAGAGATTTACCACTTTGAGTGGTTAGCCAATGTTGTCATGGTCCCAAAGAAAGATGACACACTCCGCATGTTCATCGATTTCAAGCATATATATCGGGCCTGCCCGATAGATCACTTCCCTCTCCCTCGCATCGATCAGATAGTCGATTCGACTGCTGGGTGCGAGCGTTTGTCGTTTTTGGATGCCTACTCCGGGTACCACCAGATCCGTCTGTACGGACCTGACGAAATAAAGACAGCTTTTATCACCCCGTTTGGGTGCTTCTGTTATGTCACAATGCCATTCGGGTTGAAGAATGCCAGAGCCACATTTATGCAGCTGATTCAGAAGTGCCTGCTCACTCAGATCATTCGGAATGTGGAAGCATACATGGATGACATTGTGGTCAAGTCACGTAAAGGTTCCGACCTGCTGACCGACCTCGCTGAAACCTTTGCCAACCTCCGAAGGTATGATATCAAGCTCAATCCATCAAAGTGCACATTTGGAGTTCCAGGCGGCAAGTTACTCGGTTTTCTTGTTTCTGAACGAGGAATCGATGCTAACCCAGAGAAAGTAGGTGCTATACTCCGAATGAAATGCCCTGTGCGTGTGCATGATGTCCAGAAGCTCACGGGTTGCTTGGCCGCCCTAAGTCGATTCATTTCTCGCCTCGGTGAAAAGGCACTGCCCTCTTTACCGACTGATGAAGAAATCAGATAAGTTCGAGTGGACTCCAGAAGCTGATACAGCATTTGCAGAGCTAAAAGCCCTGCTTTCCACCCAGCTGGTGCTTGCTGCTCCAATCAGCAAAGAGCCTCTATTGCTTTATATAGCAGCCACTGGACAAGTCGTCAGTACGGTACTTACGGTCGAGCGGGAAGAAGAAGGAAAAGCGTACAAAGTCCAACGCCCGTTTATTATATCTCTGAAGTCTTGACCCCATCAAAGCAGAGCTTGTCTATGGAATTTACATGACCACGAAGAAGGTTGCACACTACTTCTCAGATCACTCTGTTACAGTCGTCAGCGACGCTCCATTGTCAGAGATTCTGCACAACAGAGATGCAACTGGTCGAGTGGCAAAATGGGCGATTGAACTCCTTCCCTTGGATATCAAGTTTGAGGCAAAGAAAGCTATCAAGTCCCAAGCAATAGCAGATTTCCTCGCCGAGTGGATCGAACAGCAACTGCCGACTCAAGTTCACTCTGAGCACTGGACCATGTTCTTTGACGGATCCAAGATGTTGAACGGTTCTGGTGCTGGAGTAGTTCTGGTATCCCCCCGAGGAGATAAGCTCAGATATGTCCTCCAGATTCACTTTGATTCCTCCAACAATGAAGCAGAATATGAAGCACTCCTGTATGGGTTGCGCATGGCCATCTCATTCGGCGTCCGTCGCCTCATGGTCTATGGCGACTCATATTTGGTAGTTAATCAAGTGATGAAGGAGTGGGACGTCAGAAGCCCAGCCATGACTGGTTACTGCAACGCGGTGAGAAAGCTTGAGAAGAAGTTCGAGGGGTTAGAACTCCACCACATCCCCCGATTGAAAAACCAAGCAGCCGATGAATTGGCAAAGATAGGTTCCAAGAGAGAAGCCATTCCCAGCATTGTGTTCTTGGAGCATATTCACACGCCGACAGTTCAGGAAGACCCTTTCACTGAAGAGCCTCCGCAACCTAAGAGCGCCACGGATCCGACTGAAGTCGAGGTCCCAGCTGTGGTCGACCTGATCATGGAGGTTCTGGCCATTACTCCCAACTGGATGGTGCCCTACATTGTGTACATCCTCAGGAAAGAGCTCCCAGAGGATGAAGAAGAAGCTCGACAGATCGTCCGTCGATCCAAAGCCTTTACTGTGATAAGAGGGCACCTGTTCAGAGAAAGTGTGACTGGAGTCGATCAGAAGTGCATAACACCAGAAGAAGGTCGAATGATCCTCAATGACATCCACTCGGGGACCTGTGGTCACCATGCGTCCTCTCGGGCCATCATGGCTAAAGCATACTGAGTTGTATTCTATTGGCCACGAGCGAATGAGATGGCGAAAGATATAGTCGACAAATGTGAAGGCTGTCAATTTTACTCCGACATGTCTCACAAGCCAGCGTCAGCCCTGAAGACCATCCCCCTCGTCTGGCCATTTGCTGTTTAGGGACTGGACATGGTTGGACCACTGCGAACCGGCAAAAGCGGCTTCACTCACGTGCTCGTGCAGTCGACAAGTTTACCAAATGGATCGAAGCTAAACCTATCAAGAACCTTGACGCTAGCACCGCTGTCAGTTTTATCAGAGAATTGACATTCAGATATGGAGTCCCACACATCATCATCATGGACAACGGATCGAACTTCGGTTCTGATGAGTTCAGAGCTTTCCGCGCCTCTCAGGGCATTCGAGTCGACTATGCTTCTGTTGCTCACCCGCAGTCGAACGGACAAGCAGAAAGAGCCAATGGCCTAATTCTCAAAGGACTGAAATGCCGACTGATGCGTGATATCAAACACGCAGCAGGTGCTTGGGTTGATGAACTTCCGTCAGTTCTGTGGGGTTTAAGGACAACTCCTAATTGGTTGACTGGAAGAACTCCTTTCTTCTTAGTCTATGGAGCCGAAGCTGTTCTGCCAAGTGACTTGCTCCATAATGCACCCTGAGTTGAACTCTTCTCCGAAGCAGAAGCAGAGCAGGCCTAGCAAGATTCAGTCGATCTCTTAGAGGAGGAAAGAGAGATGGCCTTGATCCGCTCGACCATTTATCAACAAGATTTGTGTCGATTCCACGCCAGGAATGTGAGGGGTCGAGCCTTTCAAGAAGGAGACTTGGTTCTTCGAGTGGATCAGCAGAAACCACACAAGCTCGCTCCAACTTGGGAAGGTCCCTTCATCGTCACCAAAGTTCTCCACAACGGAGCATACCATCTTTACAGTATCGAGCCACGGGCTTGGAACGCGGAGCTGCTCCGCCCCTTTTATACTTAAACACTCGTTCGAATAAAGTGTAATAAGCAACACCTTTTGTAATTCATTTATCAAAGACAAGAGCTTACGGTTCTCTCATTCGATTGTGTTGTTCTTATTTACTTCTGAAATCCCACAGTGGGTGGGCTTAGTCGCGAATCCTTCTGCCTAAGTTCGAAAAAATCCTACCGAGTGGAGAGCAACCCTCCCACTCGAGGGCTTAGCTGCAGTCGAGTACTCGCCTAAGTTCTCTCACTAAGAGGCTTAACGGCAGTCCAGCACTCGCCTAAGTTTGAAAAAATCCTACTGAGTGGAGAGCAATCCTCCCACTCGGGGGCTTAGCTGCAGTCGAGTACTCGCCTAAGTTCTATCACTAAGAGGCTTAACGGCAGTCCAGCACTCGCCTAAGTTTGAAAAAATCCTACCGAGTGGAGAGCAATCCTCCCACTCGGGGGCTTAGCTGCAGTCGAGTACTCACCTAAGTTCTCTCACTAAGAGGCTTAACGGCAGTCCAGCACTCGCCTAAGTTTGAAAAAATCCTACCGAGTGGAGAGCAATCCTCCCACCCGGGGGCTTAGCTGCAGTCGAGTACTCGCCTAAGTTCTCTCACTAAGAGGCTTAACGACAGTCCAGCACTCGCCTAAGTTTGAAGAAATCCTACCAAGTGGAGAGCAATCCTCCCACTCGGGGGCTTAGCTGCAGTCCAGTACTCGCCTAAGTTTGAGACCCATCCCTATCTACAAGGACGAGGAGGTGCAGGTCAACTGCAACCTTCTCCTTCGAAGCTACGGCACAAATACAACGTCCGCTCGATCCCTATCCGCAAAGACGACGAGGTGCAGGTCGACTGCAACCTTCTCCTTCGGAGCTGCGACACAAATACAACGTCCGCTTCATCCCCATCTGCAAGGACGACGAGGTGTAGGTCGACTGCAACCTTCTCCTTCGGAGCCGCGGCACAAATACAACGTCCGCTCCATCCCTATCCGCAAGGACGACGAGGCGCAGGTCGACTGCAACCTTCTCCTTCGGAGCTGCGGCACAAATACAACGTCCGCTCCATCCCTATCTGCAAGGACGACGAGGTGCACATCGACTGCAACCTTCTCCTTTGAAGCTGCGGCACAAATACAACGTCCGCTCCATCCCCATCCGCAAGGACGACAAGGTGCAGGTCGACTGCAACCTTCTCCTTCGGATCTGCGGCACAAATACAACGTCTGCTCCATCCCTATCCGCAAGGGCGACGAGGTGCAGTGAGCAAAGTCCATCCGGAGGCAAACACAAGCACATTCGGAGATAAACCAAATTCAAATAAATCCTAAAAGGTTCCAAGAAGCGAATCAAAAGTACTCGGGCACCAAGACCGAAGGAGTTTAATGGTTACAGAAACCACTCGGCATTCCGAGGCAAATTTAAAGCGTATCCAAGTTTCATAAGATTGTTCACTCGGCCGGAGGAGGGCTGGCAGGCTCCACGAATGAGTCCAGATCAATCCCATCAGCGATCCGAGTGGCGGCAGCAATGAAAGTCTCCATGAAGGACTGGAAGTCGTGCTTTTTGGTGTTAGCAACTTTGATCGCAGCCAGCTTGTCTTCACTAGCCTCCTTGCAATGGAATCGCACCAAGGACAGCGCCACATCAGCACCACACCGGGTGGAGGATTTCTTCCATTCTTGCACTCGGTCAGGGATCTCGTTCAGACGAGTCATCAGAGATTCCAGATCATTCTGAAGCGTCGCCCCCGGCCAAAGCGTCGAGTCGATTCGAGAGACAACCTCCTTCAGGCGTGCGAGGTAGCTTGTGGTGCTGGCGATACGGGACTCCAGTCGGAGCACGTTCATCGCAGCTTCATCGCAGACTGGGGAAGCGATAGGGTCCAGACCCGTCTCGACCCTTCCAGTTTCTTCGTCGAAGTCTTGGCAGAGTTCTGCAGCCAAAAGTCAGTCCATCAACTGAGCAAGACCCAATTGCAAGCATCAACGCAGTCGGATTAAAAGAAATACCTTCCAGCACGAGATAAAGCTTCTTGGCGAGGGTCCTCAGATAAGCTTCTGTGTCATTCCTCTTGCGGATCGCAGACTCCAACTTTTCGTTCAGGACGATCTTGTCCTTCTTTAGGATGGTCACTTCGCGGTTAGCTTCATTAAGACAAGATTTCAGTCTATTCACCTCTCCTTCAAGCGTTCCGACTGAAGCAAGCTTCTTGTCTGCGAGAGCGGTTTTGTCTTGGGCTGCTTTTTGCGCGGCGGCGAGGTCCGAGTCCTTCTTTTCCAGAGCCAACTTCATTTTCTCTGCAAAGAAGTAATCGAATCAAAGAAGAGATCAAAGAGATATATTGAAATTCAGTCGACAATCAGTTACCTTCCATACCAGCGGCCTCGTCTTGAGCTTTTTTCAGATTTTGCTGAGCCAATTCCAAGTCTAAGTTGAGTTGCCTCTGCTTCTCTTCGAGTTCGGAAAACTTGGAGATAAGAGTACAAGACTTCTGCAGGAGGCAAGAGACAGATCAATCGATAGGTTCGAAGGCAGTTCATTTCCGAGTGAATAAAACCTAAAGAAGTGGGCAACAAGCTGTTTAGACCCAGTCGACTGCCAGCAGTTGACCGCGATCTCGGGGACTACACCCAGTGGGTGCACTTGGCATGCCCCCACCAGTTCTGATCCGACTCGACCGGCCTGCCGGAGTCGAGTGCAAAAAAAAAGAAGAGAGAAAGAACAATTGCGCCATCAAGAAAGAAGAACTCAGACCATAGTCGACTGCCAGCAGTCGATCGCGGTCTCGGAGACTACACCAAGTGGGTGCACTTAGCGTGCCCCCACCAGTTCTGGTCCCACTCGCCCAGACCGAGTGGAAGAGCGAAACTACCAAAAACGACAGCGACACCTAGTGGGTGCTCTAATTCAACGCGAACAACAGGAGATTGTGCAGAAGAAGATTTTTCGAGAACAAAAACAGTCGGAAAGTCTACTCACCTGGACATTGCCCTGAAGGGCGGCACTAGCATCGTAGGTAGCCTGGCTGCTCTCGTGCACTATCTTCACCCGCTCCATCATCATATCAGCCTGTCGGATGGCTTCTGCAGCCGCTTCCGACTGGTTGTCTGGGACGGGGTAGCTGGTGAAAAAGTGTGAAGACGACCCAGGTACGGCTGCTTGAAGCTCCGTGGTGTGGAGTTGGATAGTTGAAGGAACCACAGGCGCGGTCGACCGCGTGGGATGCCCACTCGGCAAGGGTGCAGCAAACGTCACAGTGGCCCTGCTCACGTCTTCAGCTTGACGGACGGGAGGCATTGCAGTCGGTTCTTGCCGAGCCACCCTGCCAGCTGTTACCTTCTTGCTCTTCCTAGGCTTAGGAGCCACATCTTTGTCGTCGTCCGGAAGATCAATGATGTTGGGTGGAGCTGCAAGACAGAACATTCGACCCCAAGTGAACCACTCGACCCTAAAAGGATCAAGAATCGAAATCGCAAGAGTTCATACCTGGGTTAGAGGTTACCGCATCCTCCATTTCCTCGTCCCGGTACTAGTATGAAGAGGTCCCCGACGTAGCAGCACTGCGAAGGCCCGCATTCAATCAGTTACACCCAGTTAATCGAATCCACATGAAGGACAAGTCAGATGGTTACCCAGAGATAGTAGGAACGGTCACTTTGATCCTGGGCAAAGCTTTTGGCAGTTTGGAGGAGATGGCTTTCGGCACTTTCGGCGTTGGGGGCGGCGCGACCTTAGATTGCTTTGGAGCCTTCTCAGTCGGTGTCAGGGAAGACGTCCTGGGGCGCTTCGAGGACTGCCCGATTGGCGCAGCCACCAAGTCCGGAGCGCTTGCCGGGTCATGAGTGTGCTTGGACCTCGTCTCCCTGCGAGGAGGCGAGTCGACTTCTTCCTCATCAGTCGATTCCTCGCTCCCCTCGTCCTCCTCGGCTTCCGAATGCTCCTCGCCGCTCTCGCCCACGCTCCCTTCTTCCTCAGCGCCTGGGTCCTGCACTCCGTTGGGCATCGAGTACATTTAAATGAGGGCCTGAAAGGATAACAATCAAAGGAAATTCACTCGACCACGAACGGGACATCACATGGTGAATCGAAAGATACTTGATAAAATAGAAATATACCTGCTCCGGCTGGTGCGAGTTGTCGAATAGAATCACCCTCCTGGACCCCCGAGGGTTGTCTTTGTTGCCAGTGATTCCCCTCAACCAGTTCTCCAAGATATCCTCGCTGACCTCCTCCGGGTGGATCCGAGTGGTATCCTCGAGCCCAGAGTACATCCACATCGGATGATCGCGCGCCTGAAGAGGTTGGATGCGTCGACCGAGAAAGACCCCCAGCAGATCCATCCCGGTCACTCCATCGCGGACAAGC
The DNA here is from genome assembly GCF_002162155.2 of Triticum dicoccoides. Classification (NCBI taxonomy): domain Eukaryota; kingdom Viridiplantae; phylum Streptophyta; class Magnoliopsida; order Poales; family Poaceae; genus Triticum; species Triticum dicoccoides. The sequence goes on along the minus strand of NC_041380.1, from coordinate 548,707,971 downwards.
TGGATGACCCGTTCAACCAGCACCTTGACCTGCGCCTTCTCTTCTGGAACTACCTTCAGGGGAGCAGGCTTCTCCACTCGAGCCAAGGAGAAAGGAGGAAGTCCAGTCGACTGGCCAGGGGTTGGCTGATCCTTGCAGTAGAACCAAGTCGACTGCCAGCCTCGGACCGAGTCAGGAAGGATCATGGCTAGGAAAGTACTCTTGCTCCTCATCTGGATCCCCAGACCACCGCACATCTGGATCACCCGCGTCCTCTCGTCACTCGACTTGGCCTTTTTGACCGACTGCGAACGACAAGTGAAGATGTGTTTGAAAATCCCCCAGTGCGGTCGACAGCCCAAGAAGTTTTTGCACATGGACACGAAAGTGGCCAGATAGACTATGGTGTTCGGAGTGAAATGGTGGAGCTGAGCCCCAAAGAAGTTCAAAAAACCCCGGAAGAAAGGGTGGGGGCAGTGAGAATCCGCGATCTATGTGGGTTGCGAGGAGGACACACCCACCCTCTCTAGGATGCGGCTCGGTTTCGTCCCCCGGGAGCCGAGCCGACTTGTGAGGGATCAATCCCCCCTCCACCAGGTCGTCGAGGTCGTCCTACGTGATTGCCGAGCGGATCCAGTCGCCCTGGATCCAGCCCGCCGGTAGGCCGGACCTCAACGAGGAGCCGCCTCGGCTAGTTCGCTTGCCCTTCGCCTTCGCGGTCGCTTTCTTCGCGTGTTCCAGCGCCGCCATCTTCTCCTTCCCCATGGTGATGGATCGAGCTCGAACAGAGGTCCGACGACGAAGCAAAAGCGAGAGTGGCGGAGAGATCGGGGGAAAGAGAAGAGAGAATGGAAGCACGCGGAGCAGAGGCCTGGCACGGGACCTTTTATAAGGCCTTTCACCGAGTGGCTGACTGGTGGACCCAAGCGATCTAAACAAATCCCGCAACAGTCGCGCGCGCAGTACGTGGCGAAAAAGGTGGCGCGGGGATCGAGGAGACTTGTCTAATCCGTCCCGATAACCTCGGTTCCGCTCGTCTGGCGCACTTCCCAAAATTTGAATCCCGCGAGATCCGCGGAGAGCAGAACAACCTGTCAGACTGAAGACAAACACCCTCTACATCATCATTCGGAATTCTACCATGAAAGTTCACTTGACAACAACCAAGAATGGACCAAGGCGATTGAGAAAGGAGTCGACGTCGTCACCTCAACTCATTGTTCCAGGACAAGGCATATTCATAGCACAAAGAGTGGGTCGGAAGTGTTCTCAACCCCTTCCTCACTCAAACCCTGATCTATTCGGGGGCTAATGATGAAGCTATGTACCTAAGGTACGGTCACAGACCTGTCCAGCATACCCTCCCCAACAACATCTCTGCAAAGAATCAGAAGCAGTCGAAGAGAAACCGTCATCCACTCGACCGTGGAGATGCACTCACTCGACCACCTTGAAGACACTCGACCACCAGAAGATGAGGAACCTTCCATTCTGCAACGGTCAGGATTTAAACCATAGCATTATGAGTATTTATGACTCTTTACTGTAGACGTTACCAGTAACACCTTTTCTTTATGAGCATTGAACCCTGTGTAACGAAGGGGAGCCAGGGTCCTGGCGCACTCTATATAAGCCACCCCCTCCTCTGGGACAAGGGTTCACATCTTTTTATAAACTCACACACACATATAATCCAGTCGACCGCCTCAGAGCACCGAGACGTAGGGCTGTTACTTCCTCCGAGAAGGGCCTGAACTCGTAAAACTCGTGCGTACAACTCCTCCATATCTAGGATCTTGCCTCCTCATACTTACCCCCCATTCTACTGTCGGTCTTAGATCCACGACAGCGGCGGCGCCACAGATGGATGGGGTAGGTGAAGTTGCGAGCGAGCGCTCGAGAGTCCAGCGCGCGGGAGCGGGCGCAGCAAATAAACGGCGCGGTATGGCGTTTCGACCCGTGCACTGAACTAGATATGCCGCGTGCGCGCGATTTTTACGCCTCCGCCTGGAGTGCCCGAAGCGATAGCGCGCAAAAAAAAAGCACCGATTTTTTAGCGTGACGCTTATATAACGCGGTTGTTGGAGATGTTTTTAGGAACGTTAGCTCAGTTACGGACTCTACAAGTTGAAACAAGCAACTGAACGAACAGTCGTTAAACTCGCGAAGCTTCGTGCTTCATGTCCACCCTGTTTGTAAACATCTACATACAACAATTCGTTACTTATTTTCTCGAAACAGGCTTTCATTTCACTTTATAAATAAAGCAACATCGAAAGAATTACACGGTCGAACGATACAAGATAATAAGGTCGCCCTCTTATAAAGCCGATCCTGAGATAAACGGCATACACAATACGCACGCAACTACGCTACTGACAAAGATCACCGAAAGAACTAAACACACCCCACGTTACGACTAGCACACCTAACCTCCACGACAACGCTTCCAAGAGAGAAAACGATGCAGAGTGTCGCCGTTGCCGAGTCCACACGGGACAAAAGTCTTCACCCGAAGCACTGACACGAAGAGAAGAACCATGACTACGTCTTCAGAAAAAACGCGACACCCTCGGGTATCGCCGTCGTCAGCGCCCAAGGCAGACACCCGGATCTGGGCTTCAAATTTCTCATCAAGCACATGCATGCTGATGGGATCAACATAGTTTTCAGTAACCAGCAACGGTAGAAAGGAGCTCAAAAACCAAACCAACATCACCGCAGTTATCTTGCACATACGTCCTACAGCCTAGTGTATACACACCATCCTATCGATCTTTGCAACAATCTTTGATGCGTGTATTTCCTACCCTAATCTCTAGAGGTAGGTACGAGTCGTACGACCCCCTTTTCAGGTCCGGTGTGTTCAATTTGCTGCGACCTCTAGAGCTCTGCTATGTATATGGGCTCTTGAATTTGGTGGCAGATGACCATGATAGTTCTGTAGATCTAGCAGGAGAGGAGATCACGTACATTTTTTTATCTGTCTCCTGTTTCACCCGATCTGGGATAGTATCTTTAATTTAACGTGGCACGCTTAATTGTAGCTTGAACAGGGGTCTTCTGCAGGATTTCAACTGCATCCTGTGAAAACTGTTAAAATCCATGCGACTCAAAAAGCCCCCTCAAAACCCCTACTTGTATCAGATCATTCAGACTTAATTTCAGGACAATATGAATATATATTTTTCTCTGTGTTTCCTAGGATTCAAGGATTTTAAGTGAAAAGTCTCGTTGACCTGGCTTAGATAACGGGATTTCATCTTGAACCTTTTCTTTCGTTGAACTTTGGCAATTTGCCCTCTCAAATCTATGTGAGACTTTTCACCAAAACTTGTCACCTTTGTATCCCTCAGTGACTTCAATTATATTGGACTCTGATGGGCACCTCCCCTGCCCCCTTTGGTTCATAGGGTAGAAAAATCATAGAAATAGGAAAGTCATAGGAAATGAGATGACATGTATCTCAAATCCTATGAGTAGGAATAGGAGAGGAGATGCCCTTTGATTCATATCATAGGATTTTTTCCATTGAGTCTAGGCTAATGTTTATTTTCCTATGAAATGTGGAGGATAGGAAGAATTCCTCCATAGGAATAGGATTCCATTCCTACAAACCAAAGGACTCTAAAGGAATTTTTTCTATAGAAATCCTATCCTATGAAATTCCTACAAGATTCCTCTAAACTAAAGAAGGCCTAAAAAAGAAACTGAAATGGGTGACACCTACCTGGCACCGCTGAGCTTCCGCTCAGGAGGCGCATCAACGGTGCGCCCCAACCCAAAGGTGTTTAGAATAACATAATATGTACTGTAACATAGCGCTTCCTGAGAAAGAATGGGTCTACAAGCTAATAAATGAATCCATCTATGACACTACTATTATGTTATTTTGCATTATGAAAGTAGTAAGTTAGACTAATGTCATTTTTTTTTGGAAATGGAGGTTTACCCCCGGCCTCTGCATCATAATGATGCATGCGGCCATCTTATTAAAAGTTCGCAGAGCAGCACAAAGTCATAAAATTATTACAGCTCGCAAACCGGAGCAAAGGAAATAAAAAAGAAAAAAGTACACACTGAGAAACACAACCGGTACGGCAATATGTATGATACGACTCCTAGAGTCCTATCCTGCTATGCGACCGCCATCTGAACCGGTTGAATATAGCCCGTGCTACCATCTCTCATTGGTTGCACCCAGTAACCAAAGGCTCTCTGGAGTTCGTAGGAGTGAGTAAGGACCACGTACGGATCCAAGCAGTAGCTCTGAAGATAACCTGCAAGAAATTTAAATTGTATTGTCTGTGAAAAATAAAATCATTCTGACAGTTTCATATATCCCACAAAAGCGCACATATTCCAATCCGAATGTGAGCCGCAATAGTATGTTCAACCCCAGCTAACCATGTTCCAAACAACGAGTCAATGTCAACTGAAGGATTAATGTTGAAGGCTATATGAATCGTTCTCCAAAGCAATTTGGCTATTGGGCATTCAATGAATAAATGTTGTATTATTTCATCATGATCACAAAAACAACAACGTGAACTACCTATCCAACGCCTCTTAATTAGGTTGTCCTTGGTGATAATAACTTGCTTGTGGACAAACCACATAAAAAAATTACCCGCAAGGGAACCTTAATCTTCCAGATATGCAACGATCTTGAGATTAGGCCAGACTAATGTCATATGCATGACACTAGTATAAGTTACCCCACTATGACCAGCCTCAGTGTCCCAACCCCCAAGGTGACAGATGCAAATGTTCAAGGAGCGAGAAAATGGATGTAAAAAAAAATACATGGCTTGTAAAAGAAAGGGCAAACCGAACATGCATGCCGGGGTGACACAATGGGGGCCAGGGCCGGCCCTGAG
>NC_041380.1:548694095-548702654 GCF_002162155.2 Triticum dicoccoides | reverse complement strand
CCTATTACATGTACAGAAAAATTCTGATCTGGCCCAAGTTGGTTGCTGGGCTATCTAAGACGTGATACACGCACGATCTCTGATATCTCGGAAAGAAAAACGCATGCAGTATGGCTGATCGATCAGATTAGATTATATCAGATCTTTCCCTAAAAAAAGATCAGATCAGATCTCTTGGCAAGAAAAATGCAAGCAGCGCGCCGATGGATGAATTTTCCCTCGCGCTGAGCACCCTTGCCATCACCTGATCGTCACGTCGCGCCTTCGCTTCGCCTTATCACAATATCACCTACATGCACAGCAGCAGCCAGGAACAAGTGACAAGAGCAGACGAGTGCTGCATACAATCAATCAGAAAACAATTTTAAATCCATGTTCTACAGCTCGAAGGTAACCTTTCTGGTAGTCCCTTTCCTAAATTTGTTTCTTGTTAATTAAAGTTGATGCTGAGATTTGTTTTTGATAATCAGATAATTGGATCGGATTAGTCCTTTGAAAACCACATTATTTGTGCTTAATTTTGAGACGACACAACAATCAAATTTGTAATGTTTATGGATTTCATTCCCATGGAACCCAATTTGTTTAGTTTGGATTAATTGTTGTTGAGGTATCACAAGGTCACTGTTGATGGACAAGTACTTTCAAAGTTCAGTATATTTTTTTTTAGCAAATTTTATGAGATTTCTATTTTGCAAGAACTAGTCTATTTTTTAGGCGTAACCAGTTTTTGATTACAAGATGAAACAGGTAGATAACTTCCTGTTGAACATCCTGATTTGCTTCTTTTCTTTATTTGGTAGACTCGATCAATATTTATAGGCTAGAAATTTGTATATGAGTGCTTTGGAGTTTATATTAAAAGGAGAATCCAAGTTGTGCTTGTAAAATTACCTAAATGTACATAGACATTTTGAAATCAAGGGTCTCCGGTTTTACTTTCGCCCCGGGCCCCCAAAATGTCAGGACCGGCCTTGATGGGGGCTAGCTCCCCTCTGCATCAGTGTGGTTGTTGGCTCCGACTGACTAGCGAGCGAGGGTGCCAAACAGATCATGCACGCCCGTGCCACCATTAATTGGCTTACTCGAGATCTCTTCTCACACCGCCATGCATTACTGTTTCTCACCCGTCCGGCCTACATAAATCCACCGGGTGGGTCGATCTGTTTTGATCATTCGTAGCTACTACCTCAGCTCTTAAATATAAGATGTTTTGATAGTTTAATTCAGGAACAAAGGGAGTAGATTGCAGTACTGGGCTGGTGTAATACAGTTCACAGAAAGAAGCGTATATCCAGGACGTTTGACATCAATCCATGGCGCCTCGCCCTGTAGCAGCAGGCATCGCCGTGAGCACCGTTGTTCCTACTGGTCGTGGTGGCCTGCTGCCAGCCGCTGTGCGCCAGCGTAGCAGCTGCGACGGGGCGACGGCGCTGGCGCGCGCTGTGCGCGGCGGAGGAACAGGAGCTGGTCCGGAAGCCGACCGCCAACGCCAAGCACATCAGCTAGGGCAACCAGATCCCGTGCAACAAGGCAGGGCACACTCCTACTACACCAACTGCGGGTCGATGCCGCAGGCCAACCCCTAGCTACACGGATATTCATATGCACGGTGCCATTCATCGTGTACCGATCGATGTGGTACATACGGTGGACCGTGGACGGATGCACGCCCGCCGAGTAGTAACTTGTGGCATTACTTCAGTACGTACTTCTGTCGTTGCTTGGTTATATTTGTAATTTGGCCGCGTGACTGCTGTAGTAATGAAACCTCATAAGGATAAGGTACAAGCGTATGTCTGGTTATTAATTAGTTGATTTTAGATTTGGTCGCTTAAGTCCAGCATCACTCATTTAATTTGCAGGCTCCACTTTCAAGATTGGACGATTTTATATCTATTTTCAGTCAACTTAATCAATAAGTAAAAAACCCGGAAAGATCAGGAGGGAAATGTAAAATCCGAAAATAAAAACACCCACAAACCCACAAAAACTAGAATGAGAATCAATCTATTTATACAATTAGTTCTTTGGAAAAGTTACTAAAAAGGTGGAGATTGATAAATTGATACTTTCTTTATAAAGAAATATAAATAGTGATCTAAATGCTCTTATATTTCTTTACAGAGGGCGTATATTACTAGTTTTCTTCAAAATATGAAACAAAGTCACACATATTATGAAGAAATCAAGGATCCAAGAAAAAAACTGTGAAAATTCGCACATAAAAACACACATTATGTTTTCCTTTGTTGTTTCTAACTTATATGCAAGTTAACCTGATTTTTCATTTTATTTTGAAATATTTAGGATTTTCCATTTTAACAGTTCTGGGTTAAAATTATATTCTTCAATCCTTTATTCTGAATTAGAAATATTTATCATTAATTTTATGGTAATTTTTTTGTTTTAAACTTTTCATAATATTTCATTTGACCTTTGTCAGCATTTCCTTGTTTCTAATCATTTTCTCTCTTCATTCTCTGCTTTTATGTAGTGACTAGGTTGCCGCATCCCTCATGTTATCGGTCATTACCATCTTAGGTGGGGCCAAGAATTAGTATTGTTTGATTTTATAAAAGTAAAAAAATCCAAAGGTATTTGGTGGTGGAGCACCATTGAAAACGAGGCCACAAGATGAAACAATGGTTTGAAGAACACAAGGAAGATGACTAAACCAGACGATCATTGTGGCAGTAATCGTGTAATAACACATGATGTGTATGCTAACTGATTTACACACTACTGCCCCTAACATTTTGAGCTTCATCTATACTCTTGGTAGGTTTTATTACCAAATGCCTTGATGCATGGGTGATCTCAATAGGTAGTTGTGCCAACGGTGGTGGATACTACCACATACTCTGTTGTGTGTAGTGTGACTTAATTGTTCATGTGAACATCTACGTCCATGGGTGCCGTCCAACCATTGAAGCTCTATTTTTGGGTGTCTTCAGTTGCAATCGAACATCAATAGGCATAGAGATTTCATTCACCAATGGGAGAAGCGAATCACCACTTTGGATCACTGTGTTCTTGCATTTCTTCGACGCATCTATGTGATTTTGTGCTCTTTCTTTCTTTCTCTTTTATGCTTGGTGAAATTAAATAAGATATGCATGTGCTTCCTGGTCAGGAAACTTGCCAAGGTAATTGGTAAGTAACCGGTGTTTCTTGGGTGCCTACCTTGCTTCACATGCCATGAATAAGATATGTATCGGTGGTTGAACAATTGATGCTTTTGGTGTACCCCAATATGTACGGGTATTGTATCTATGTACTGAACATGTGATGGAACTGATATGCACTCTATGCAATTGTGAAGTTGCATACATTCGAGGTTTGTTTAACAAATAGGTTAAAGACCACTAATCTAGAGTTCTAACTGATATGATCTTCGATCTTTACTGTGGTGATATGAAATTGCTTAGCAAACTACTTGAGAATCAATGAAGCGCCACTAAAAACTATAATTAAAGTTTGCCTACTTTAGCATGCACTGGTGCACACATATAACATTAATATGTGTTCATGGTATATTAGGTGAGGTGGCCTTACTGGATAGCAGTTATAACATGTAGCACTAATTTGCCTAGAAGCTCATGATACATGAGGATGTAACCTTAATATATATCTGTTGGGTGGGGTAACCTTGCAGGACAGTAGGTCTCATGTTATAGATGTAGTATTAATTTATTCAGAAGGTCACAATATATGAGTATGGAGCTTTCTTTTCACCATGCCAGTTCTCAACCTAGTTCATGATATGTGAGTATGTGGCCATGCTTTCCCTCAATACCCGTCTATAGAAGGGAAAACTAGCCTAAATAAAAGATATGGGTGAGCTGAGAGAAGATCATTCAAGTTCAGACTTTTGTCGATAGAAATGAGAGGGATCAGAAACACATGCAGAGTGTGTTTGATGTATATGCTGAGAAAAAGCCAGGACCAGAGTACATGAGCCTTAGCCCAATTAATTTTAGAAAATGTGAAGAGTTAAAGGAGTGGAAGACATATGTGAGTTTAGTCCCACATTGTCGATAGACAAAGATGTAGACGGACATATAAAGGGCCCTCTCGTGGTCAAATTAGATGGTGTGACAAGAAGAAGTTACACTTTTGTGTGTCCATTTCTTCCTGAACTACATCAATTCTACATGCATGACGTCCGACTTCAGCATGCAACAAAGCATTTATCTACATAAGAGTCATGACATCAGTTCTATGCCATCATTAACTAGTTCATATCTTCTCAGTTTGTACGTGTATTCACATCAACGGGGAAACAGTTTGTACGTGTATCATTTTCCTCTTTCTCTGACCATGATTATTATCTGATTACTAAGGTCTCTAACCTTTCTCTCCATTTATTATTTAGGCATGATTACATGAAACTACTCTAATATATCCCCTGTTTCTTAGAACAGTTAAACCTAGATCTAGTCTCTCTGTATGTACATGTATGGGCGCCAACTCACTCTGATATGAGTTGATGTAAAAAAAGATGCCTAACACCATGATGAGTTAAGCAAAATTGATGGTTCCCTGCTCTCACTTATAAATACCACTAGATCGTTGATGACACACATTCCTGCATTTTACACCGTAATGTTAGGGATTGGTGCAAATATACATAAGGGTTTTTTCTTTGTTTAAATTGGCATTAACTAATAATATGTATATCTCTCAGTAAATTTTTGAGCTGATTTGTCGTATTGTACATGTGATGAGCTTTCTCTTCTTGTGAGTGTGTTGGGGAAGGGCATAAGAGCTGGGCTGTGTTTATTTATTTAAATGACACCAGGCTAGACTACAAAATTATGGTGGTGTTTGGATTCGATCTAAGAATGGCATTTACGGATGAAGAAATCAGCGATGCGCTTTTTCAAATTGGCCCTCTAAAGGCTCCTGGCATTGATGGGTTCCATGCTCGTTTCTTCCAGAGGAATTGGGCTGAACTTCGAGGAGATGTGATCAGCGCAGTGAAAAAATTCTTTGACGATGGAATCATGCCAGAAGGAATAAACAACACTGTGATTGTCCTTATCCCCAAAGGTAATGCACCCGAAAGCTTGAAAGACTTCCGCCCGATAAGTTTATGCAACGTCATATATAAAGTGATCTCTAAATGCCTTGTTAACCGCCTTCGGCCTTTTCTCGATGAGTTGGTGTCTGAAGCACAGAGTGCGTTTATACCTGGGAGACTCATCACAGATAATGCATACATTGCCTTTGAGTGCTTTCACAAGATCCAACATACAAAAAATGCAACCGACAACCACTATGCCTATAAGCTTGATTTGTCGAAAGCATATGATCGTGTGGAGTGGAACTTGTTGGAAGGAGCTTTGACTAGATTTGGCTTTTGTCAGAAGTGGAAAAAATGGGTTATGACCTGTGTTCGATCCGTGAGATACGCTGTGAAGCTTAATGGAGAAATTTTGGAATCCTTCCAACCGACAAGGGGTCTTCGTCAGGGTGATCCGCTAAGCCCGTATCTCTTCTTGTTTGTGGCTGAAGGTCTATCTCGTGCTTTGGAGGCCGAGTGTGCTGTTGGAAAGATCACTCCCTTAAAAGTGGCAAGGGGGAGCCCAGGTATCTCACATCTTCTCTTTGCAGATGATAGCCTTTTATTCTTCAAGGCTGATAGTGAAGAAGCAAGGAATGTCAAGATCGCCCTTAAAAATTCCAGCGAGGAACGGGCCAACTGTTAAGCCCAAGTAAATGTTCCATGTTGTTTAGTACTGCTTGCCCTGCTCTTACCCAAGAGGATGTTAAGCTAATTCTGGAAGTCGACTCTGCTACTTTTGATGAAAAGTATTTAGGCTTGCCTACACCCGAAGGGCGCATGAAGATATCTCAATTTCAGCCCATCCTTGAACGATTCACAAAGAGACTCACTAATTGGCTTGAACGATTCATGTCCCATGGTTCTAAAGACATACTGATAAAGTCTGTGATTCAATCTCTGCCATCCTATACCATGAGTATGTTTAAAATGAGTGTAGCTTTTTGCGAGCAATATGAGAAACTGATCCGGGACTTTTGGTGGGGAGATGAGGAAAATCAGAGAAAGGTCCACTGGATGTCATGGGAGAAAATGACACAACCAAAGAGTCAAGGTGGTCTGGGTCTCCGTGATATGCAGGTGTTTAACCAGGCCCTCCTTGCTAAGCAAGCGTGGCGTTTAATCCAGCGGCCAGATAGCTTGTGTGCTAGGCTATTGAAATCAAAATATTTTCCGAAAGGAAATTTGTTAGACACGGTTTTTGCGTCTGATGCATCACCTGTGTGGAGAGGGATAGAGTTCGGACTTGAACTATTAAAGAAAGGTGTTGTGTGGAGAGTTGGGGATGGAAAAAGCATCCAATTTCTCAGAGATAATTGGATCCCAAGGCAATCAGGACTCATGGTTAAATCACTCAAAAGTCGCAGCCGTTTCAGATGGGTTAGTCAATTAATTTTGCCGCAAACAAGAGAATGGAATATTCCCCTTATTGAACAGCTATTCCATAGCTTTGACGCTGAGGAAATCTGCAAGATAAATCTCCCAGTCAACGAAACAATGGATCACCTTGCATGGAACTATGAGAAAAATGGTATGTTCACGGTAAGGAGTGCCTATAAGTTGGGAATGTTTTTGAAGCAGCAGGAAACAACAGCCGGATCATCAAGTAATGCAAGCACTGGAAGGGAAAATCTTTGGAATTTGATCTGGAAAGCGCATGTCCCTCACAAAATCCGTATTGTGGCCTGGAGAATCGCCACTGACTCACTCCCCACAAAAGAGAACAAAAGGAAGAAAACACTTGAAGTTGATAGCACATGTAATATATGTGGCAGAGAGACGGAGGATGCCCAACACGCTGTTCTGAAATGTACCAAAGCTACAGCTCTCCGGGAGGAAATGAGAGAGCACTGGACCTTACCAAGTCAAACTCTGCTTGTTACTCGGGATCCGGACTGGCTACTTCATGCTCTCAGTCTTTGTTCTGGAGTGCTACGCACCTGCCATGTGGGCCAGCCAAGACCAAGGCCTCTCCTAGAAGCTGACTCGGTCAAGCCCAGCAGGTAACCGGCGCTCGCGTGACCGGCTTGGCCCATCTACCGGACGTGCCCCTCTTAAGCAAAAACTAAGGCTAACCTGAGGAGATAAGGAGGGTAAAAAGAATATTTTGTCCGTCTATCTTCTTCCTATCCGCTACTCTGTATCTCCGCTTTCCCCTCTTCTCATCTACAGAACTATGTGTTCTTGTGACTGAATCCTTTGTGTGACACAAAGCGATTGCTACTAATCTCTGTGGGTTCGTAGCAATTGGAATCAGAGCCACCGATCTTTCGGCATCATTTCCCACCGATTTTTTTTCCCAGCCACGACGGGGAAATCTGCGCGCCCAACGTTGACGGACAGGATGGGGGCGGCAGAGCTGACCATCTCTGAGCTGCAGAAATTGATCCAAGCGACGGTGATTCAGAGCAAGGCCGTCTCCGACGCGGGGGTCCGCAACTCCGAGCGGATCGACGAGCTCCGCACCACGGTCGACTCCTTCTCTGAATCGACCACCAAGGCTCTCTCCGATCTCACCAGCTCCACGGCGACGGCGACCCAGCGTGTCGAGACTACGCTGGACCGCATAATCACGGCCCACAACAAGCTCGACAAGACAGCCGACGAGTTGAAGTTGTCGATGGAGGCGGTGGCGCGCCGCGTCGATTTCCTCGAGCGGGGGCAGCCTCCTTCCACGACCCCGGCGCAGCCGCATCAGCGACCGGGTGTGCTTCGGCCCCATGGGCACCGTGAAGAACTGCATCACCAGGGTGCTGTTTCTGGAGAGATTCGAACCTCCGGACACGCCCTGGTCGGGGGTGAGCAATCGCAAACCCGTGACCACCTTACTTCTGCTATGTATGGTTCAGCAGAGAGAGATGATGATCGTACCACTGCATATCCGCATCAGCCCTACAGTCATAGTGGTCTGCAGTTGCCCAAATCAGATTTCCCAAAATTCACTGGTGATAATCCCAAATGGTGGAAGGAACAATGCGAAAAGTATTTTAAAATGTACCATGTTAATCCTGAGTTGTGGGTGGATTTTGCCACTATGCATTTCACCGGCAATGCTGCCCTGTGGTTGCAAACTTTCGAAGCCATGCATTCAGTGGATAGCTGGCCTGCCTTGTGTGTAGGAGTGTTTGCTAAGTTCAACAAAAATCAGTATGCTAAACTCATGGACATGTTTTTTGCATTTCGGCAAGTTGCATCAGTAGATGAATATGCCCATACATTTGAAGAGTTCATGCATAAGATTCTGGTTTACAATCACTCCTATGATGAAACCTTCTTTGTGAACCGTTTCATTGATGGTCTTAAGCCAGACATCAAGTCTGCTATTAAATTACACAATCCTGGAACTGTTGATCTGGCTTGTTCCCTTGCTCAAACACAGGAAGTGTTGTTGGTGGAAGATACTCGTCCGTCCTTCAAGAAGGGGGATTATCGCCACAAATTCAAGATGAATGCTCAGCTGCCAAGCATTCTAGGAAACCCGGGTGAGAAGC
>NC_041380.1:548692865-548693167 GCF_002162155.2 Triticum dicoccoides | reverse complement strand
AACCTGCCAGTTGCTCAGCTATTTCTGCTAAACAGCTTCAGGGCTTGGTTAACAATGGAGGTGTGGTGCATATGTTAGAATTGTGTGCTGTGCAAGACGTATTCGAGGCACCTGGCTCATCCACCCCTCTACCACCAGCCATTACCCGAGTTCTTTCTCAGCATGAGGCTGTGTTTGAAGATCCTCAGGTGTTGCCTCCTCACCGCAGTTTTGACCATAACATTCCACTGCTTCCAGGGGTGAAGCCTGTTAATGTCAAGCCATATCGTTATGCTCCTATGCAGAAAACTGAGATTGAGCGA
>NC_041380.1:548645950-548692855 GCF_002162155.2 Triticum dicoccoides | reverse complement strand
GCTAGTGCGTGGTGAAGAACACAAGTCGGCTTTCAAAACACACCAAGGGTTGTATGAATTCAAGGTGATGCCCTTTGGTCTCACAAACGCCCCTGCAACGTTTCAAGCTGCAATGAACACAATTTTTGTTTCCCTCATTCGAAAATGTGTTCTTGTCTTCATGGATGATATCTTAATATATAGTCATACACTTGAAGATCATGTGCGTCACTTGAAACAAGTGTTTGCTCTTCTCCACCAGCACCAGTTGTATATCAAGAAGAGTAAATGTTCCTTTTCCCAAAAACAACTTGAGTACTTGGGTCACATCATCAGTCACAAAGGGGTCGCTACTGACCCTTCGAAGATCCAAGCTGTCGCTCAGTGGCCTACACCGACAACTATCAAGCAAGTTAGGGGGTTTCTTGGGTTAACGGGTTATTACCGCAAGTTCATAAAACATTATGGGATCATCAGTCGAGTATTGTCAGATTTGCTCCGTAAAGATACCATGTTTTATTGGACAAACAAAGAAGATGAAGCTTTTCAACATTTGAAATCAGCTCTTACTCAAGCCCCTGTCTTGGCTCTACCAAATTTCAAATTGCCATTTGTTGTCGAAACAGATGCAAGCAAGTATGGTATTGGTGCTGTACTGATGCAACAAGGGCATCCGATCAGTTTTCTCAGCAAGGCTTTGGGACCCAAGACGCAAGGCTACTCCACTTATGAGAAGGAGTGTCTTGCTATCTTGATGGCGGTGGAGAAATGGCGTTCATACCTCCAGCACGCTGAATTCACCATTTCCACTGATCACCGTAGCTTAACTTACTTGTCTGAGCAAAAGCTTACTACTGACATCCAACAAAAGGCTTTTCTGAAATTAATGGGACTCCAGTACAAGTTGGTTTACAAAAAAGGCCATGAAAATGCTGCTGCTGATGCTCTTTCCCGTCAAGCAATTCCTGAATCATGTCATGCAATTTCTCTCTGTCAGCCCAAGTGGTTGGAAGTAATTGTGGATGGCTACACAAAAGATGATACAACTAAAAAGTTGTTACAGGAGTTGAGTTTCACTGGATCTAACTCTGCTGGCTACACGTTGGTGAATGGTATTATCAGGCATAAGGGACGCGTCTGGCTCGGCTCTAACACTGAGGCACATCAAGCTATTCTGCTCTCCTTGCATGCAAGTGGCATTGGTGGTCACTCTGGGTTCTTAGCAACTTACAAGCGCATTAGTGCTCTGTTTGCATGGCCTGGTATGAAGACTGATGTAAAAACATATGTGCAAAATTGTACCATATGTCAGCAAGCCAAATCTGAAACTGTGAAGTTGCCAGGTCTTCTGAATCCATTACCCATCCCAGATGAACCTTGGAGTTTGGTGAGCATGGATTTTGTGGAGGGCCTTCCCAAGTCTGGCTCATATAATACCATATTGGTGGTGATTGACAAGTACACTAAGTTCGGTCACTTCATCCCTCTGGCTCATCCCTACTCTGCTCTTCAAGTTGCTCAACTCTTTTACAACCACATCTATAAGTTACATGGTCTGCCGTCCGGCATTATATCTGATCGGGATAAGGTATTTACCAGCAATGTTTGGCAATCTTTGTTCAAGATGACGGATGTGAAGATGAATATGAGTTCGGCACACCATCCCCAAACTGATGGTCAGACCGAAAAGCTTAATCAATGTCTTGAGACCTTTCTCAGGTGTACGGTTCATGCTTCGCCGACCAAATGGTCTCAATGGTTGCCTTCGGCTGAACATTGGTACAACACTAATTTTCACTCAGCGCTGGGCAAGTCTCCATTCGAGGTGTTATATGGCTATAAACCACGACAATTGGGCATTGCTCATATTCCAGAATCCACACCATCTGATCTGGCGGGTTGGCTACAAGAAAGAGAAATGATGCAAGAACTTGTTAAGCAACACCTACTTCGAGCTCAGCACCGCATGAAGCAACAAGAAGATAAACATCGTTCTGATCGGGTGTTTCAGGTGGGAGATTTTGTTTATCTCAAGCTTCAACCATATGCACAAATGTCTGTTGCTCGTCGTGCAAATCACAAGTTGTCCTTCAAATTTTATGGTCCCTATGAGGTGCTCGCTCGCGTGGGAAAGTCAGCCTACAAATTGAAGCTTCCAACAAATAGTCGTATTCATCCGGTGGTGCACGTCTCCCAGCTGAAGCCCTCTCTACCGGCAAATCAGGTGCCTTCTGATGCTTCTTTGCATCTGCTTACGGATGTTCCAGTTTCTATTCAGCCGGGGCAGATTCTTGATTCTCGTTTGGTGCGAGCTGGTAATGGCGCTCGTGCACAAGTGCTCGTTCATTGGGCTGGCCTCTCATCTAATCTGAACTCCTGGGAAGACAAGAACGCACTCCAGCACCGGTTTCCTTCTACAGCAGCATGGGGGCATGCTGTGTCTCAAGGAGGAGGGCATGCTACGCACCTGCCATGTGGGCCAGCCAAGACCAAGGCCTCTCCTAGAAGCTGACTCGGTCAAGCCCAGCAGGTAACCGGCGCTCGCGTGACCGGCTTGGCCCATCTACCGGACGTGCCCCTCTTAAGCAAAAACTAAGGCTAACCTGAGGAGATAAGGAGGGTAAAAAGAATATTTTGTCCGTCTATCTTCTTCCTATCCGCTACTCTGTATCTCCGCTTTCCCCTCTTCTCATCTACAGAACTATGTGTTCTTGTGACTGAATCCTTTGTGTGACACAAAGCGATTGCTACTAATCTCTGTGGGTTCGTAGCATGGAGACATGCGAGAAAAGCTGCTCTTGGTTTTATGGCGTTCCTGGCATCTTAGGGACGACATTGTGCATGACAAAGGAAAAGCAAAGGTGTCTGACTCAGTCCTATTCCTGAAGAATTATTGGGAAACTCTGAATTCAAACAGTCAAAGTAGAGGTGATGTGAAAGGGAAAAAAACCTCTGTACGATGTACAAATGCAATCGCCCACTGCTCAGGAATTGAAGCCGACCATCCGCTGGTCCAGACCACAAGGTGATTGCATTAAGCTTAACATTGATGCTTCCTTTATTTCAGCTTTCAATGCAGCATGGGCAGGGGCAGTCGCCAGGGACAGCACCGGAGCAGTTGTCTTCTCTGTAGGCCGTCAGCTTCATTCTTGTGCTGATGCAGAGGAAGCTGAAGCTAATGCACTGCTGATTGGTCTTATGTGTTTAAGGGATTTAAACAAGGAACATGTGCAGGTGGAATCGGACTGTGCCGCAGTTGTCGCGGCTATAAATGCAAAAGAAAGGAACAATGCAAAGTGGTGGACTACTTATGAGGAAGCAAAGCTGTGTATGCGTGAATTCAGTTTGTGCAAGGTTAGTAAAGTTAGAAGAGAGTGCAACGTGGCCGCACATGAGTTGGCAGCCCATGCTAGAATGCATGGAGATTTTTTTATGCTGGACAACGTGCCACTGGAAATCTTTCATGTAATTCAGAATGATTGTAATTTTGTTATTGATGAATGAAAGAGCTCTCTTTACCCCTCAAAAAAAGAAGGAAAGAATTACATGGTCTATATGGGGCGAGTCTATGTGTTACTTTATGCGAGAAAGAAGGCCTGCAGTCGTCTGCAGGGAGCTGGTAGTGGGCCAACCCAGTAACCATGTGGTCTCGTCAAGGTGACGTCACATTTTTTTACTTTTGTTTGTACTTCCTCTGGTCCTTTTTACTCCGTACATTGGATTTGTCTGAAGTCAAAGTTTGCTAAGTTTGACCAAATTTATATTATAAAATATTAACATCTATAACATCTAATAAATATAATATGAAAATATATTCTGAGATGGATCTAATAATAAATGTGTTGTTGTGTGAATGTTAATATTTTTTTTGTATAAACTTGGTCAAAGTTGGATAAGATTGACTTCAGCCAAACCTAATATGCAGAGTAAAAAGGACCAGAGGGAGTACCTTTTAATGGAACTTTCGTTTACATTTTGAAAATAACAAGTACATATACTAAGAAAAAACGTTTTAGTTAGTTTTTTTTGTAAGTGTTCACCGCACATTTAGAAAATATAAATGCAGTGTAAAAAATTGATGGCCTAACTTTTAGAAAATGTTTGTATGCGACATTTAGAAAATGATCATGCATTTAAAAATTATACATACATTTTCCAAAAAAAATGTTGTACAATGTAAAAGGAAAGTTTGTGTAATTGTGAAAAACAATGTTTTTTACAATCCAAAAAGAAATCGTATGTTACATTTAAAAACATGTTCACACATTCCAAACAAAATATTGGTGACACTAAAAAAAATTTATCCAATGTAAGAAAAATGTTCGCATTGTGTATCTGAATAATGTTTGGTATCATATAAGTATTTTAAAAATATTAAACACATATAAAGATGTTTTAGATGTATGCAAAAATGTATAATGTGTATGAAAAAATTAGACATAAACAATATGTTTAAAAAATATATTTGTATTTAAAAAAAATTAAATGTGCATAAAATAATGTTCCTGAGGTATACAAAGAATACAATGTGGATGAAAAAAGACTAAAAATAATAAAAATACAGATAAAAACTGAAGAAACCGGTAAAAACTGAGGTATGAAAATAAATGAAGAAAATCAAATGAAAAAATGGCAAAATAAAAAAAAGGAAGAAAGCCAAAGAAAAAGAGATGCAAAAGTAGTGAAAAAAATCATTTAAAGAACATCCAAAGGATACGGAAATAGCTGCCTTTAGGATATTAGGCCTGGGTAAGGAAAATTTTGCTTAAGCGTTCGCATCCAAATGCCCACGCGCCGGAAACTTGTGCTAGAGGCAGTTGACGGTTAGGAAGTTCCTGGCCGGTAGCGTTCAAGAAAATCCATGTGCATCTAAAGGCCAACGACAACTAAAACCTGAAATCGAGCGGCTCTGGAGGCTAATGGTGTGAGAGAGATCCTATGGTGCCCAGTTTTACTGTTCTAAATTTTCTAAACCAAACATCAATCAACACAATAAGGATCGATCACAAGTCTTGTTTACTCAAAATTTTGTTCATGATATCTTTCAAGCAAAAAGGTTTTACCTTGATTACTTCGGGTTATCTAAATTATGTCGGGGATGGGTTGGTCGCCTAAGGTCGGAAAATGCTTTAGTTGTGAATATCGATGATTATGTGAGTATTTATTATGACTAGGAAATGGGTGCATGCTTACACTGATGTATGGTTACTTCAATTTGTTCATGATGAGCTGACCTTAAATTGTTCTGAAATTACTTGTTTTCTCTTTCATATTTTAGAGTTCTTGGTGGCTTACTATTTTCTTTGGTACCTTTTGATTTAGTTCTAGACCTTTCTAGAAATTCATGTGTCCCAGATGTTCTATTCATCATGGTTGAATTTTGCTGGTGTTTACAGTCACTTATGTTTTTTTTTGAAATTTACTATCTCTTAACCGAGCTAAATCTCAAACTCGGTGCTAGTTATATTGCTAATGGCTTGACTCTTTATGGTCAAATTTCCAGTACGGTGTTAGTAACACTGGTAAGTACTTGTCAAGTGAAGGCATATCATAAATGAACCTAAAACCGTGCTAGTGATGTTTCCTTGTTGTTCGTAACTTGCGTGTCTTTTTATTTTGTTTTTAAATAGTTTGAATTGCTTATCACATGTGCCATGTGATAACTTACGTGTTAGTTAACCTGGTTTAAAAAAATCACGAAATATTTATGATTTTTCCTTTTTTACAAGTCCTTGGTTTAAATCATATTTACATTTCTTCCATTCTAACTTAAAATTTCCTTTATCATGAATTTCTTAACAGAGCTACGAGTCCCTGTTCATATTTATGAGCTCTTTGTAAAATCCACGAACTTTGTTCACTTTAGACATTTTGTGTCAAAAATACTAACGAAGTTTTAGTTTTCCATAAAATGATTACAGTTATATTGAAAAATCTAATTGTATTTTTTGCAAAATACTTTCTCCGCCCTAAAATATAAGGATGTTTGTAGTTAGTGTCAAAAACGTTTTTATATTTTGAGACAAAGGGAATAATAATCTAACTGTAAACAGATAGTCCAATTTCTAAAAACAGAGGGGAAAAACAGAGAAGTATACGTGTCTACAGGGCCAACCGCACAAGGCTTCAGGCGGCGCGCACCGCTCTGCGCATTTGCCGACCCTTTCCAGCGTACCACGCCATCCCCCGCCACCTTCGGGAAGCCACAGCCCACACCTGTCTCCGGCCACCATCGTGCGTCTCCGGTCTCCGGCGACCATCCCCAGTTCGCCATGGCGCTCCTCCTCCCCCGCACGGCGCGGCTCGCGCTCCTCCCCGCCGGCCGGCGAGCCTACTCCTCCACCGTCGGCGCGGCGGGAGCGGGAACAACGGCGCCAGCGCCGTACGGCGGCGGGGCGCCCGCGTCGGCGCCGATGCCGAAGGCCGCGGAGTTCGTGGTGTCCAAGGTGGACGACCTGATGAACTGGGCGCGGCGGGGCTCGATCTGGCCCATGACGTTCGGCCTCGCCTGCTGCGCCGTGGAGATGATGCACGCCGGCGCCGCCCGCTACGACTTCGACCGCTTCGGCGTCATCTTCCGCCCCTCGCCGCGCCAGTCCGACTGCATGATCGTCGCCGGCACGCTCACCAACAAGATGGCGCCCGCGCTCCGCAAGTACGTATTTACGTGTCACCTCCGTCTGCCCATTTCTTCTCTTGATTGATGCACTTCGATCATCGTAAGCAGGGGACGAACATTTCTAGCCTACGAATTTGCTTTGCGCACGAATGTTTCCTCATGATTTAGGTCATGTTCCCCGATGAATCGTGTGCGATATGCTGTGCATCCTGAGCATTTGTGCACGTACATGTTGGTCTGATCGTCATGACTGCACATCACATTTTTTTTTGCAAATATGGCCTATCACAAAATGTGTTCTGTTTTTGTTGAAAGAAGGCTAATACTCTTGTCATGTTATTTGTTCAGTTAATCAGAGAGATTGCCCCTTATTTGTTTGTCCTGTATGTCAGTCTGCTCTACAACAGGCTTATGCTGAAATCAGCCATACCATTGCGTGTATTGTTACAATTCAGTGAGCTCTTATGAACTCTGCATGTGGAAACCTAAATAGGACAGAACTCTGAGAGAACTTTTTCATACAGATAGCTGTGCATGCTTACTACTCCCTCCGCCCCATAATATAAGTGTCGTGACAAAAATGCTCTTATATTATGGGATAGAGGGAGTAATTTACACTCTGCCGCCTCCTTGCTGAAATGGGAGACCTGCATTTATATGTATCTCCTGTGTAACTTCAAATTAATTCGAGAAGATCAAACCTTAATTACGAGTAAAATATCGCACTCCTGCACGTCATTACTCTTTTCTAAGCTGTTTCACTTGTGGTTGGTGGCTCTCTAAACATGATGTAGCACCTGTTCTAGTCCTTGAAGTCCAATTTGTCTATTTCCAGATTACAGAGACTTATTTTTGCCCGACATACTATCTCGAATTTTCGATTTGCCTTTATGGAATAAGAAAGGAACACAAACATAGTGTGACATATGCGCCTTGATTGTATGGTTACTGTAGTAAGTGGAACAGAAAGGTTCTTTTGTCCTGTATGACTTGCTTTTGGTTGATGCCAATTTTCTTGAAACGGCATAGACATGACTGTTCATTTCAATTTATCAAGGTTTATAAATTCAGATATCCCAAGAACCGAGCCACAAAAATACAGATTAGCTTAAAACCTTGTGTTCTTTTTGCAGGGGTCATTGAGTTCTTTTTTTTCATTTTAAATAACCATTTTGTACATATGGAATTTTACTTTATCTAGATCTAGCTGATATCCTGAGCTTGATCTACTCTCGATAGGGTTTATGACCAGATGCCAGAGCCTCGGTGGGTGATCTCGATGGGCAGCTGCGCCAACGGCGGTGGATACTACCACTACTCGTACTCCGTCGTGCGTGGGTGCGACCGGATCGTTCCCGTGGACATCTACGTCCCTGGGTGCCCGCCAACAGCTGAAGCTCTCCTGTATGGCGTTCTCCAGTTGCAGAAGAAGATCAACAGGCGCAAGGATTTCCTTCACTGGTGGGAGAAGTGAATTAGCACTTTGGACCATCAGGTTCATGAAGATGCAGCTCTTCTATGTATCGTTGGAATAAGCGAAGCATGTGCTTCCTGGTCCGTGGTAATTGGTAAGTAAGTAGCTTGTGTGTGCTGGGTGGGTTACTACCTTGCTTCACAGGCCATGTAAAAGCTACGTACTGGTGGTTGAATAGTTGATGCACCCGAGTTTGTACTGGCATATTGTATATCTGTACAGTACATGCTGGTGGTTGAACAGTAGATACTTATGGAATTGTATGTATTCTATGCAATTGTGATAATGTACGCTGTCGGTGTTCTGTGTAGCAAATATTCCCAAAATAAGTGTCTGACAGAGGGAGTACGAGGGAAAGATGTGGCTCTACAGGTCTTCCGAATATAAATAGGCCGGAAGACAGCTGACTGAGAGTTGCGGCTCTTAGCTCTTCGATCTTAACTTCAGTAGTTCGATACTGCTTTGAAAAAGTGCCTTGGCTGACTTATTTTGGCGATTTAACCCCCTACAGGATAGCAGATATCATGTAGTAACATGCAGTATTAATTTTATCAGAAGCTCATGCTATATATCATGATGTGCTACCAAAGTTCAGAGTCCTGTCGATAGTGTTAGATGAGTGAGCAACTAACTTTACTGAAGGGCCAAAGGCCAATACATATACATGTGTGGCAAAGTGCAAGAAACCCCTTATACAATGAGGATGTACCGAAACGGGACTATACATATCTAACACCCCCCTCAAACTCATGGTGGATCAATAACACTGAGTTTGGAGAGAAGAAAACTATGTTGCGCGAGTCTGTGCCTTCGTGAAAAAGTCCGCCAACTGTAACTCAGAGGGCACATAGTGGAGAGCAAGAATCTGATCCTGCACAGCAGCACATACAAAAGTGGGCATCCAACCGATGTGCTTGGTGAGCTCATGCTTCACCGGGTCACGCGCAATACTGATAGCACCGGTACTGTCTGACAGTAAGAGAGTCGAGGAAGTAGTAGACACACCAAAATCCTCAAGTAACCATCGTAATCAGATCACCTTAGCCGTCAACATAGCCATGGCTCGCAACTCAGCCTCTGTACTCGAGCGAGAAACTACAGTCTGTTTCTTTGTCTTCCAGGCAATAAGGGAGCCACCAAGAAAGATACAGTAAGCAGACAGCGAGCGCCGATCAGAGGGATCACTATCCCAGATAGCATCAGAGTAGGCCTGGAGCTCAAGAGAGCTGTAGCGGGGAAAGAAAAGACGCTGAGAGATCGTGCCACGAAGATATCGTAGAACACGGAGGAGGTGGCTATAGTGGACAGAGGTGGGGGCTGAAACAAACTGACTCAAGATGTGAACAGGATAGGAGATGTGAGGACGCGTAACAGCAAGATAGACAAGGCTGCCAACAAGGTGACGATAGCGAGTGGGATTAGGAAGAAGATCACCATCAGAGGCACAAAGCTGAACATTGAGCTCCATAGGAGTCACAATAGTGCGCTCATCACCGAGAGCAGCGCAATCAAGAAGATCCTGAATATATTTTTCTTGGGAGATGTAGAAGCCATTAGAGGTCGAGGAGATCTCAATCCCAAGAAAATAGCGAAGTAGACCAAGATCAGTCATGAGGAACTGGTCGCGAAGGCGAGCCTTAACAAAGTCAATGTAGTCAGAATCGTCACCAGTAATGATCATGTCATCAACATAGAGAAGGAGAAGAGTCCGACCACGAGGAGACGTGTGAACAAACAACGCGGGATCATGATCACTAGGCAAGAAACCGGCGGCAGTCACCACAGAGGCGAAGCGCTCAAACCAGGCATGTGGGCCTGTTTAAGACCATAGAGGGAGCGACGAAGTCTACAGACCATACCATCAGGAGCATAGTACCCCGGTAGTGGCTGCACATAAACCTCCTCACGCAACTCGCCATTGAGAAAGGCATTCTGGACATCAAGTTGAGAGATAGACCAATGACGAACAGAAGCCACAACAAGGAGGGTGCGGATAGTGGTCATGTGGGCCACAAGAGCGAATGTCTCATCATAATCGCGTCCCTGCTCCTGCTGAAAACCACGGGCCACAAGACGAGCTTTGTAACACTCAAGGGAGCCATTGGAGCGAGTCTTAATCTTGTAGGCCCACTTGCAAGTGATGGGACAAACATCGGAAGGGAGAGAAACCAGATCCCATGTGTCAGAGCGCTCAAGGGCAGCAAGCTCTTCAACCATCGCAAGCTGCCATTCAGGCTGAGTCGTGGCAGTCCGATAGGAAGTGGGCTCAGCACTAATAGAGAGACCGTACCGATCAGGTGAATAGCGATCAGGCGGGGGGCGAGGCCGAGAACGGAGGTTATGAACCGGAAGAGGCATGAGGAGAGGCACACCAGAGGTGGAAGGCGCATCGGGGGAAGCATCCTCAGGACGAGGGCGTCGAGTATAGTGAAGAGGGAACGGTGAGAGAAGGCGATGGACTGGAGATGACGATGGAGAGGTGGAGGAGGAGGATGGGGAAGAGGGGGTCGGTGGTGAAGGAGAGTGAATGAGCGGTGCTGGAGGAAGAGGTGAAACATGAGGCACATAGCGGGGTGTATCGGGAAGGAGAAGAAAGGAAATATCATCCATAGAGAAGGTCGAGGAAGAAGGACGTGGGTAGTAAGAACGAGACTCGTCAAAAGTCACATCACGCGAGATGCGTAAGCGACGACCAACAGGATCCCAACAACGAGAGCCCTTGTGCTCATCACTGTAGCCAAGGAAAACACACTCAACCGACTGAGCAGTCAGTTTGGTGCATTCTCGAGGGGTAAGAAGAACATAGCACACACATCCAAACATACGAAGAGCTGACTAGTCAGGAGAGCGACCTGTGAGACACTCCATAGGAATACCACCCTGCAGAGCAGTCGATGGCTGAATGTTGATGAGATAGGTGGATGTAGAAACAGTCTCAGCCCAAAAGTGGGTTGGAAGAGAAGCGGCAATCATCAGCGCACGAGTTGTCTCAAGCAGATGATGATGCTTACATTCGGCAACGCCATTCTGAGCATGAGCACCGGGACATGAGAACTGGGCAAGAGTACCCTGTTCCATGAGAAAACCACGCAACAGGTGGGAGATATACTCTCCAGCGGAGTCAGCACGAAAAGTATGAATGGGAGTGGAAAACTAGGTGTGAACCATGGCAGCAAATCGTTTGTATATAGAGAGAACCTCGCTACGAGATTTCATGAAGTAGAGCTAAGTGTAGCGAGAGAAATCATCAATAAACAGAACATAGTAGCGATGACCACCTTTCGAATCAAAGGGAGCATGGCCCCAAATATCAGAATGAACTAAGTCAAAAGGACGCTGAGATACCGACTCATTGGTAGGATAAGGTAACTGGGTCTGTTTGCCAAGTCTGCAACCATTACAATGTAAAGGAACATCTCTAGATACAGACCCTAAGAGGCCCTGACGAAGTAAAGAGGACAAGCGAGAGCCACAGATGTGACCAAGACAATGATGCCACTGCTGGAAGGACGCAGACGAAGAGGCAGCAAGGGCATGAGAGCTGGCAGAAGTGGTGGCAGCGGAAGGAACACAAAGCCAGTCAACCTCCCAAAGGCCCTCTGACTCACGCCGCCGGGGGCCAGCACCAACCAAAGCCTTGGTGCGACGATCCTGAATGGAGCAAGAGTTGGTATCAAGAATGACACGACAACCAGAATCAGTAAGTTGGACAGCGGAAAAAAGATTCATGGTAAGGCGAGAAACATGTGAAACACTAAAAATAGAAAAAGATGGAGTGAAAAGAATACCACGACTAGCAACAGGAAGAGGTGTGCCATCGGCGGTAAGAACATTAACATGCGAATCAAGAGGTCGGAGAGAAGACAACACGGAAGAATCAGAAGACATATGAAAAGAGGCTCCAGAACCCAGAACCCACGAAGATGTACCTGACTGTGTAGATGCCTACGGTGGTGGAGAAGTGGATGCAGTCACAGCAGCAACTGAACCAGTCGACGAGGAGTCGGAGGGAAGCAAGTAGACGCTTGAGGCGTACAATGTCCTGGTCAGTGAGTGACGGAGCCAAGAAAGACCCTGGAGTCCCGTTGGAAGAGGAGTGCCTCTGATCTCGCTTCTTCTGGCGACAATCAGACTCTGGGTGACCTGATCGTGAGCAGTAACCATAGAAGGTGTCATGATGTGGCGGACCCTTCTCATCATAAGGATGGCGAGTCACCCCCCCTGCTGAAGGAGTGGGCAGGAACGGTGGAGCGGTAAGACGAGCAAATGACACAGGAGCTCGTACGGCCAACACCGAGGGAACCACAAGTAACCCAGCAGAGCGAAGGCGGGTCTCCTCAGCACGAAGTTCAGCAAGCACCTCTGAGATAGGAACACGGCCACGAGCAAGCAGCTGGGCACGTCGAGGCTCAAACTCAGAGCGAAGACGAGATAAGAACTCATGAACCCGCTGAAACTCCAAATCGGACCATGTAGTCTGACAACAACGACAAGTTCCACAAACAACTGTCCGAAGAGAGTCAAGCTGACGCCAGATGGCAGAGCACTGGGAGTAGAACTCATCAACAGAGGAATCACCTTGCTGGAGTGCATGCTCCTGACGCACCATAGATAGGTAGAGAGCATCACCAGATGGCTGATAGTGTTGAACTGTGCCAAGTCCCATGAACTTCGAAGCAAACTGAGGAAGGACGGTCGCAGTGAGAATAGCAGCAGCTCGAGCATCATCATTGCACCACCGAGTGTAAATAGACAGATCGTCCCGATAGGCAGAAAGAGCATCAGTATAGGCGGATACCTGCTGATCATAAACGTCAACTGCAGCATCATCAAGAGTCTTGGCTGCATCCCGATCAGCCTGAGACGCATCAGCAGCAAGTACCGGCGGTGCCGGTGGGGTAGGAGCCACCGGAGCAACAGGGCAGGGCGGACACGGTACCTCGCCAGAGAGAACGCCTCATAGCAGAAGACCGCGCATGTGGATACGCATGAACCCCGCAAACTCAGCATAGTTGGTGCCATCAAAGATCACCGAGCACCGAGGGACAGCGACATAGCCCGAAGAAGACATGAGGAAGTCTCCCTTCTGCTTCTCTGTTTTTTTGGTTAATGGGCCCTCAACTCGATCTGGATCGAGGGAATCGCTCGAACCAGGAAGCGAACGAGACCAGAGAGATCGACTGCAGCCAGTGGGGAAGGGGGCGGTGACGACCTGGAGGAGACCCGGTGCCAGACCAGGCGGCGGCCGGACCGGGCGGCGGCGGCAGTGGCCGAATAGGGCGGCGGCAGCGGCTAGTCGAGGCGGCCTCAACGCAGCAGCGGTAGCGGCCAAACTGGGCGGCGGCGAAGGCCGAAGGGACCTGGAAATCAGCGGGAGATGTAGCAGCTAGGCGCAACAACCAACAAGGCCAAGCACGGCCGGCCTCGGGCTGTAACGGGAGCTGAGAGGAGCGCCTGCGCGAGATGGAGTCGAGCAGCGAGAGTAATGGTCCTGACGGGGACGAATGGAAGTAGAGGACGGCCGGAGACTAGGACGGAGGCTAGCAGCGGCGGCGACTAGGATAGAGCATGCACGGAGTTGCATCGTGTGGAAGAGGGGCTAGCCTAGCATCTGAAACCATGTTAAATAAGTGAGCAACTAACTTTACTGGGAGGCCAAAGGCCAATACATATACATGTGTGATAAAGTACAAGAAACCCCTTATACAATGAAGATGTACCAAAATAGGACTATACACATCTAACAGATAAAAGTGAGAGGAATCAGAAATACATAATAACTGGGTTTGGTGTATATGCTAAGAAAAATGTGGCTTTTCTGTACGTAATTTTGGGACACAACATTTGGACATGAGATGTGACGATGAAATCCAGCAACGCATAGTTCGTTGGTTTTGAAGGGCAGTGGTATGGATCAAATCTAGTGGACGAGACTCCTTATTACTCTTTGCGTCCCATAATAATAAAGCGTTTTTGATACTATTTAGTGTAAAAAACGCTCTTATATTATGGGACGAAGAGGAAGTATTTGTTATTTGTGTGATTGTGTATCACGTGGCTTTTGTTGTAATCTCACTATGATGTATACTGTTATATTTCAGTGAGGTCAAAACACCCTATGAACTCTGAATGATGGAAATCTAGGACAAAATTCCGAGAGAACACTTTTTTCTTGCAGATAAATGTGCATGCTTACTGATTTACACACTGCTGTCTCTGTTGAAACGATAGCCCTACATTTTAATGCATCTCCTCTGGAACTCAAAATTAATTTAAGAAGGAAAACTTTACAAATAAAATATCATATTCACGCAAATTCATAGACATTCCGAAGTGATGGCTCTCTAAATATGTTGTACACATACTCACTAGTAGAAAATAGGGCTTTGGTTGAGGCCTGGGTAAGAGCATTAATCCCGGTTCACTCACGAACAGGGACCAAAGGGTGCATCAGTCCCGATTTGTGAGGCTAGGGCGCCGGCCGGGCCTCGGGGGGCATTGGTCCCGGTTTGTCTGACCCCTTTGGTTCCGGTCCCAGTACTGTAATACCCGTTCTATTTAATCTTAAAAAAATACTCGTTCTATTTCTTGATGTCTAGTTTGACTATTCTGAGATTGATAGACTAGTTTTCTGTTTAACATGCTATCTTGATTTGCTTTTGTGAAATAAGCAACACAAAGGGAGTGATATAAGCACCTTCACAGTTACAAGTTTATTCGTATGGTTATTGTAGCAAGGAGTTAATTGCATAAAACCACCATATTTGACGCATCGTTTGCAGAAAACCACGAGCTCACTAATTTTTTGCAAAAAACATCGCACATTCAGTAAACTTTTTGCAAAAAGCACTGAACGAGTTAGCACTTTGGACCATCAGGTTCGTGAAGATGCAGCTCTTCTACATATCGTCGGGACTTTGGGTTCTTTCGTTTCTGTTCGGTGGAATAAGCGAAGCATGTGCTTCCTGGTCCGTGGTAATTAGTAAGTAAGTAGCTTGTGTGTGCTGGGTGGGTTCCTACCTTGCTTCACAGGCCATGAAAAAGCTACGTACTGGTGGTTGTGGACTTGTGGTTGAACATGTGATGCTTATGGTTTACCCCAGTTTGTACTGGTATTGTATATCTGCACAGTACATGCTGGTGGTTGAACAATTCATGCTTATGGAATTGTATGTGTTCTATGCAATTGTGATAATGTACACTGTTGGAGTTGTGTGTAATAAATACTTCCTCAATCCCGAAATAAGTGTAAAGTTGAGACAGTTATTTTGAGAAGGGGGCGTATAACGGAAATGTGTGGCTCTACCTGTCTTTCAATTATAAATAGGTCGGAAGACAGCTGACTGAGAGTTGTGGCTCTTAGCTCTTCGATCTTAACTTCAGTAGCTTGGTACTGGCTTGAAAAAGCGCCTTGGCTGACTTATTTTGGTGATTTAACCCCTACAGGATAGCAGATATCATGTAATACCATGCAGTATTAATTTGATCAGAAGCTCCCTACTTTGCAGTTCATGGAAGAGAAAGTAGCCAGCAAAAATACGAAACAGAGAGCAGGCTAGGAGAAGATAATCCAAGTTCAGAGTCTTGTCGGTAGGAGTGAGAGGAATCAGAAACACATAATGATTGGGTTCGGTGTATATGCTAAGAAAAATGTGGCTTCTCTGTACGTAATTTTGGGGCATGACATTTGGACATCAGATCTTACCATGAAATCCAGTACCACATAGTTCGTTGGTCTCGAAAGGCAATGGTATGGATCAAATCTAGTTGACTGCGTGAAAATTGGAACACTCATGCAACTAACACCCTATTCTAAACACTATTATGTAATGTTAATTCACCGTTCTGTTTTTCTTGGAAGAAGGCTAATACTTCTGATAAATCAGAAATTGTGTTCCATTCTTTTGGAAGAAGCTGATACTTTTCACTTGTTATTCGTTAAGTTAACTAGAGAGATTCCACCTTATTATTTGTTATTTGTGTGAATGGGTATCACGTGGCTTTTGTTGTAATCCGTTCTACCATGACATATACTGTTATAATTCCGCGAGGTCAAAACTGTTAGGACAAAATTCCGAGAGAACATTTTTTTCTTGCAGATAAATGTGCATGCTTACAATAGCCCTACATTTTAATGCATCACCTCTGGAACTCAAAATTAATTCGAGAAGACAACTTTACGAATAAAATATCGTGTTCCCGCAAATTCAAACACATTCCAGAGTGATGGCTCTCTAAATATGTTGTACACATACTGTAATACACGTTCTATTCCTTGAAGTGCGCAGTAGTGCTCGCCGACCGCGGGTGATGGAGGCCGACAGTTCGGGTGGGGCAGGCTAGGTGCAGAAGGAAGAAGATAAATAGTGGCGGCACGTTTCTAACCGTTGGATATAGATTTGATGGTTTAAAGCATAAGTGACTGACGCGAAGAGTTTAGATTGTATGTGTTCGGTGGGTTACTATCATCCATCACAAGCCATGAACAAGCTATGTACTGGTGGCTGAACATTTGATGCTTACCCCAGTTTGTATTCATATGGTCGTATTGTATATCTATACTAAACATATGATGGGTATGATATGCATTCTATGCAACTGTGATGTTGTACCCAATACATTGTTAGAGTTGTGTAATACTAGGTCGGAAGACTGCCGGCTGAGAGATGTGGCTGCTTAGCCCTTCGATCTTAACTTCAGTAGTTAATGACTGATTAAAAGACTTTTGAGTACCATTGAAGCACCACAGCTGAATTTTTTTGGTGAGTTAAACCCCTACAGGATAGCAGATCTCATGTAGTACCATGCAGTAAAAATTTGCTCAGAAGCTCATGCTATATGAGGATGTGGCCTTGCTCCCCCTAGGCAGTTTACTACCCATCCATGGAAGAGAAAGTACCTAGCAAAAAATCCAAGACAGAGAAAGCAGGCTAGGAGAAGATACTCCAAGTCCAGAGTCTTGTCGATAGGAGTGAGAGGGGTCAGAAACACATGTTGTTTGAGTTCAGCATATATGGTAAGGATGTTGATGCTAATCGGTACAGAATTTGGACATACAGCATTTGAACATTATATCTGACCATTCGATGCAACAACACGTAGTTCAAAAACAATTCCGAGGGAAACGATATGGGCACTATCGGCCCTTACAATCCCAGCAATGTCCGCTGGTACATCATCATCCCATTCAGGGTTTACATCAGAAGGAGCATTTAATGCCAGCTGTGCTAGAGTATGAGTAGTAGAATTAGCCTTCACTTTGATATCCTCGATCATCTGGGCCTCCTTGGAGTAGTCCGTCGAATGTTTGTTGAGGGCTTGCACACCATCAGTCTCAATTTATTAGCAACACATAGTTCATTGGTTGTGGGGGGTTGTGAAAGGGAGTGGCGCCGAACTATGGAACAAATCTAGTGGACTGCGTGAAAATTGTATTAACACTCATCCATGCAACTAACATCGTAAGAATCAGTTTTCTCGACACTAGTATTCCTGTTATCTAAACACTAGTATTATGTAATGTAGACTCGGTTTTCTCAGCAGTACACCGAAAGAATCAAGAATCTATAGGATAGCTTTGATACAAATATTCAGAGAGTTTGGGAGGGGATAGCAAAAGAACAGGTAGGAGGTAGAAAACTCTCACCCCATATACAGGCAACTCATAACTTCCTCTCGGCCCTTCATGACGGGCTTGCGGTCACGAGTGGTTCTCCATGTCCCATCCACTCATGGATCGTCCACTTCACCTAAAGGCCCGTGAGTAGCCCTGAAATGTTTGACCTCTGCACAAGGCTCCATACTCCAATCCCCACCGATTCATCATACATGAAGCTCAATTTAGATCAAAAAGCCCTCAAGCCCTGTTCCATTTTCATTGAAAATGAAACCAGAGCTAACCGGTGTTACAAGGTTCATTACAATAAAGAGTGCTTTACACTCCTAAAGCAACAAGAAAACAACATCAGGAAGACATAATTAAGAAGAGCTCCTACACTGCTAAAGCATCAGGAAAACAACAAATTCTGGCACACAGGCCTGGGAGCATTGATGAGCAATAGATGCATTCAAGTTCGGTGCCGCCTTCGTCAGTCGCCGAGAAAATGCTTCAGGGGTTCGTGGTCACTCCACCGCCAACATAAGCTTCCACTTTTCAGCAGGCCAGTGTCGGGGCTGCCGCTGCCATCTTTTCCAGGGCCAGCAAAGATTGGTCCAGGACTGGCAGTTTGGTTGTTGGTCGGAGTGAACGCCAGCTCCCGAGAGTCTGCTCTAGTTGATGCCAAAATACATGTGATCAGATCATATGCATCTGCCAAAGCGTATATCATTTTAGGGTTTCCCTATACACCATAATACGGCAACAGAAATCATATATTCAACACCGAGTTATTCTTGTTACTCACCCAAAACGGGCCACATCCTCAAAATCAGTACTACCAATAGGTCGGTGTCGCATTGATGACATTTCCTTCCAAACAAACAGCAAAATGCTACACAAAAAGGACAAAGGTTCAAGGACCCATCTAGCGGGCGGCCGTTGGCCCGCTAGCACTCCCGAGGGGCCGCCAGGAAAGGAAAGAATTGGTCCCCCGATCCCATAAAAGGAAATCCCTCCCCCGGTAGCAACAGACGCGCGTCAAGCCAACAAATCACGCGGTGGACGCGGTCCCCAGCCCCAGGCCATCATGCCCCCTGGCCACCAACTTTTTCTTCCCACGCCTTTACCTGCTCCCACCTTCTTCTTCAAAACAAATGGTTTCCTAGGTCAGGATCTCCATTGCCAGAGCTACCATGACAGATGAATCAAAGTTTACTAACAGTGGATCTGGAACAATTTGCTATGAAAAATAAGAAGAAAGAGTGAGGACAGATCAGAACTTACTAGGTAGCGCCAACAAGGGTGAAAAAAGAGATGATCCTTTTCTCCTCCTGTTCAGACCCCCCTCCTTGACTTTCCCTTTCCCACTCACCAAATTTCTCTTTACAAAAATAGCTTCTCCATAGCTGAAGAGAGCATAAACAGAGATAGAAAAGGGGAGATCTTGTACTTGTGCAATTTCAACTTATTTTTGTGCAACTATATCATGGGACAAGCCAACATTTGCAGCACTATGTGCAACAAAACCCAAAAAATGTGTAATTATATAGGAGAGAGCACATAGAATGTCTTATATCACACATAATGCAGAAGAACCGATGTCCATGTAGCAAAAGAAAAGAAGAAGAAAAAGAGAAAAGTATGTTGTAGGTACTGTGAAACATAACTACCAACTAGACAAAAATATGGTCTGCGGGTGTTTTTGTCCTTTGATCTTTCCACACAAAAGTATATGTGACTTTGTAGCCGACAACTATGTGCAGAAATGTACAACAGCTCCTCCACCCCCATAACCTGCACATGATGCAAAAAAAGAAGTCTGAGAAAAAATAACCAACCTTGGGTTGTATCTATGCATCTTAACCAGGACAAGTGTGCAATTGACAACACTCCCATATCATTCTACTTGTGGGGTTTTGAATTTTAGTAGTTGGCATCTTGAACACATATGAAAGTTTAAGATGCCAACTCATATAATTTCTTATTCGTTTTGGTTTAGCTAAAAATTATGTACGCAAAATTCCAAAAAAAACTTATGTTGGTTGTTGTGCAACTGCAACTGCAAGTACTCCTGCATGCAATCCATGTCGGATGTTTGTGAAAGTATGTAATGAATTTTGAACTGATGAACATCATGAATTTGGCATGTCTTAAAAAAAGAAATGGAAAAAATAGTGAAGTTTAAAAGATTATAATCTTCCAAATAAGTAGTGCAACTACATTCAAGTGCATGTGCAAACCTAGAAAATCAAATGCATGTAAACACATGAGGATGCCAACTAATGAATGGTTCTTGTGCAACTAAAGGAGTTGAAGATGCCAACTCATGCGACATTGTTGTGCAATTATTAAAAAATGTCGGGGATTCTCCTTATTGGTTCTTGTGCAACTAAAATAGTTGAGGATGCCAACTCATGTGACATTGTTATGCAACTATTAAAAACAGTTGGGGATGCCAACTCCTGATTGGTTCTTGTGCAACTAAAATAGTTGAGGATGCCAACTCATTGTTGGGGAACGTAGCAGAAATTCAAAATTTTCCTACGTGTCACCAAGATCTATCTATGGAGAGACCAGCAACGAGGGGAAGGAGAGTGCATCTACATACCCTTGTAGATCACTAAGCGGAAGCGTTCAAGTGAACGGGGTTGATGGAGTCGTACTCGTCGTGATCCAAATCACCGATGACCAAGTGCCGAACGCACGGCACCTCCGCGTTCAACACACGTACAGCCCGGTGACGTCTCCCACGCCTTGATCCAGCAAGGAGAGAGGGAGAGGTTGAGGAAGACTCCATCCAGCAGCAGCACAACGGCGTGGTGGTGATGGAGGAGCGTGGCAATCCTGCAGGGCTTCGCCAAGCACCGCAGAAGAGGAGGAAGAGGTGTTGGAGAGGGAGAAGGAGGCAACCAAAGGCATGGATGAAAAGCCCTCCTTCCCCCACTATATATAGGAGGGCCAAGGGGGGGCGCCGGCCCTAGGAGATCCAATCTCCTAGGGGGGCGGCGGCCAGGGAGGTTTCCCTCCCCCCCAAGGCACCTAGGAGGTGCCTTCCACTATTGGGACTCTTCCCTTTTGTGAAACCCTAGGCGCATGGGCCTCTTGGGGCTGGTGCCCTTGGCCCATGTAGGCCAAGGCGCACCCCCTATAGCCCATGTGGCCCCCCGGGGCAGGTGGCCCCACCCGGTGGGCCCCCGGGACCCTTCCGGTGGTCCCGGTACAATACCGATGACCCCGAAACTTGTCCCGATGGCCGAAACAGGATTTCCTATATATAAATCTTTACCTCCGGACCATTCCGGAACTCCTCGTGACGTCCGAGATCTCATCCGGGACTCCGAACAACATTTGGTAACCACATACAAACTTCCTTTATAACCCTAGCGTCATCGAACCTTAAGTGTGTAGACCCTACGGGTTCGGGAGACAAGCAGACATGACCGAGACGTTCTCCGGTCAATAACCAACAGCGGGATCTGGATACCCATGTTGGCTCCCACATGCTCCACGATGATCTCATCGGATGAACCACGATGTCAAGGACTTAATCAATCCCGTATACAATTCCCTTTGTCTAGCGGTACGATACTTGCCCGAGATTCGATCGTCGGTATCCCAATACCTTGTTCAATCTCGTTACCGGCAAGTCTCTTTACTCGTTTCGTAACACATCATCCCGTGATCAACTCCTTGATCACATTGTGCACATTATGATGATGTCCTACCGAGTGGGCCCAGAGATACCTCTCCGTCATACGGAGTGACAAATCCCAGTCTCGATTCGTGCCAACCCAACAGACACTTTCGGAGATACCTGTAGTGTACCTTTATAGCCACCCAGTTACGTTGTGACGTTTGGCACACCCAAAGCACTCCTACGGTATCCGGGAGTTGCACAATCTCATGGTCTAAGGAAATGATACTTGACATTATAAAAGCTTTAGCGAACGAACTACACGATCTTTGTGCTATGCTTAGGATTGGGTCTTGTCCATCACATCATTCTCCTAATGATGTGATCCCGTTATCAACGACATCCAATGTCCATGGTCAGGAAACCGTAACCATCTATTGATCAGCGAGCTAGTCAACTAGAGGCTTA
Source organism: Triticum dicoccoides (assembly GCF_002162155.2). Taxonomy (NCBI): domain Eukaryota; kingdom Viridiplantae; phylum Streptophyta; class Magnoliopsida; order Poales; family Poaceae; genus Triticum; species Triticum dicoccoides. The sequence continues at coordinate 548,671,083 of NC_041380.1, read as the reverse complement.
CTAGGGACATGGTGTTGTCTATGTATCCACACATGTATCTGAGTTTTCTATCAATACAATTATAGCATGGATAATAAACGATTATCATGAACAAGGAAATATAATAATAATCATTTTATTATTGCCTCTAGGGCATATTTCCAACAGTCTCCCACTTGCACTAGAGTCAATAATCTAGTTCACATCACCATGTGATTAACACTCACAGGTCACATCGCCTTGTGACTAACACCCAAGAGTTTACTAGAGTCAGTAGTCTAGTTCACATCACTATGTGATTAACACTCAATGAGTTCTAGGTTTGATCATGTTGCTTGTCAGAGAGGTTTTAGTCAAGGGGTCTGAACCTTTCAGATCCGTGTGTGCTTTACAAATCTCTATGTCATCTCCTAGATGTAGCTACCACGTTCTATTTGGAGCTATTCCAAATAACTGTTCTACTTGGAGCTATACCAAATTGTTGCTCCATTATACATATCCGGTATCTCTACTCAGAGCTATCCGGATAGGTGTTAAGCTTGCATCACGTAACCCTTTACGACGAACTCTTTTACCACCTCCATAATCGAGAAAATTCCTTAGTCCACTAGTTACTAAGGATAACTTTGACCGCTGTCCTATGATCCATTCTTGGATCACTCTTGTACCCCTTGACTGACTCATGGCAAGGCACACTTCAGGTGCGGTACACAGCATAGCATACTGTAGAGCCTACGTCTTAAGCATAGGGGACGACCTTCGTCCTTCCTCTTTCTTCTTCCGTGGTCGAGCTTTAAGTCTTAACTTAATACCTTACAACTCAAGCAAGAACTCCTTCTTTGACTGATCCATCTTGAACACCTTCAAGATCATGTCAAGGTATGTGCTCATTTGAAAGTTCCATTAAGCGTTTTGATCTATCCTTATAGACCTTGATGCTCAATGCTCAAGCAGCTTAATCCAGGCTTTCCATTGAAAACACTTACAAATAACCCTATATGCTTTCCAGAAATCCTACGTCATTTCTGATCCATAATATGTCAACAACATATACTCATCAGAAATTCTATAGTGCTCCCACTCACTTCTTCGGAAATACAATTTTCTCATAAACTTTGTATACACCCAAAATCTTTGATCATCTCATCAAAGCATACATTCCAACTCCGAGATGCTTACTCCAGTCCTCAGAAGGATAGCTGGAGCTTTGCATACTTATTAGCATCTTTCAGGATTGACAAAACCTTCCGGTTGTATCACATACAACCTTTCCTCAAGAAAAATCGTCGAGGAAACAATGTTTTGACATCCTATCTGCAAGATTTCATAAATAACGCAGTAATCGCTAATATAATTCCAACAGACTCTTAGCATCTCTACGAGTGAGAAAGTCTCACCGTAGTCAACTCCTTGAACTTGTCAGAAAACATCTTAACGACAAGTCGAGCTTTCTTAATGGTGATACTTACCATCATTATCCGTCTTCCTTTTAAAATCCATCTGTACTCAACAGCCTTACGACCATCGAGTAGTTCTTCCAAAGTCTACACTTTGTTTTCATATATGGATCCTCTCTCGGATTATATGGCCTCGAGCCATTTATCGGAATCCAGGCCCACCACCGCTTCTCCATAGCTCGTAGGTTCATTGTTGTCTAGCAACATGACTTCCAAGACAGGATTACGTACCACTCTGAAGTAGTACGCATCCTTGTCATCCCACGAGGTTTGGCTGTGACTTGATCTGAAGTTTCATGATCACTATCATAAGCTTCCACTTCAATTGGTGTAGGTGCCACAGGAACAACTTCCTGTGCCCTGCCACACACTAGTTGAAGAGACGGTTCAATAACCTCATCAAGTCTCCACCATCCTCCCACTCAATTCTTTCGAGAGAAACTTTTCCTCGAGAAAGGACCCGATTCTAGAAACAATCCCTTATTGCTTTCGGATCTGAGACAGGAGGTATACCCAACTGTTTTGGGTGTCCTATGAAGATGCATTTATCCGCTTTGGGTTCGAGCTTATCAGCCTGAAACTTTTTCACATAAGCGTCGCAGCCCCAAACTTTTAAGAAATGACAGCTTAGGTTTCTCTAATCCATAGTTCATACGGAGTCATCTCATCGGAATTACGTGGTGCCCTATTTAAGGTGAATGCGGTTGTCTCTAATGCCTAACCCATAAACTAGCGTGATAATTCGATAAGAGACATCATGGTATGCATCATATCCAATAAGGTGCAGTTATGATGTTCGGACACACCATCACACTATGGTGTTCCAGACTGTATTAGTTGTGAAACAATTTCCACAATGTCTTAATTCTGTGCCAAACTCGTAATTCAGATATTCATCTCTATGATCATATCATAGATATTTTATCCTCTTGTGACGACGATCTTTCAACTTCACCCTGAAATTACTTGAACCTTCCAATAATTCAGACGCGTGATTCATCAAGTAAATGTACTCAACATCTACTCAAATCATCTGTGAAGTAAGAACATAACGATATCCACTACATGCCTCAGCACTCATTGGACTGCACACATCAAAATGTATTACTTCCAACAAGTTGCTTTCTAGTTCCATTTTACTGAAATCGAGGTTTTCAGTCATCTTGCCCATGTGGTATGATTTGCATGTCTCAAGTGATTCAAAATCAAGTGAGTCCAAACGGTCCATTTGCATGGAGTTTCTTCATGCATATACACCAATAGACATGGTTCGCATGTCTCAAAACGAGTGAGCCCAAAGATCCATCAACATGGAGCTTCTTCATGCGTTTTATACCGATATGACTTACGTGGCAGTGCCACAAGTAGGTGGTACTATCATTACTATCTTATATCTTTTGGCATGAACATGTGTATCACTACGATCGAGATTCAACAAACCATTCATTTTGGGTGCAAGACCATTGAAGGTATTATTCAAATAAACAGAGTAACCATTATTCTCCTTAAATGAATAACTGTATTGCGATAGACATAATCCAATCATGTCTATGCTCAACGCAAACACCAGATAACAATTATTTAGGTTTAACACCAGTCTCGATGGTAGAGGGAGCGTGCGATGCTTGATCATATCAACATTGGAAACACTTCCAACACATATCGTCAGCTCACCTTTAGCTAGTCTCCGTTTATTCCGTAGCCTTTTGTTTCGAGTTATTAACACTTAGCAACCGAACCGGTATGTAATACCTTGGTGCTACTAGGAGTACTAGTAAAGTACACATCAATACAATGTATATCCAATATACTTCTACCGACCTTGCCAGCCTTCTCATCTACCAAGTATCTAGGGTAATTCTGCTCCAGTGGCTGTTCCCTTTATTACAGAAGCACTTAGTCTCGGGTTTGGGTTCAACCTTGGGTTTCTTCACTAGAGCAGCAGCTGAATTGCCGTTTGATGAAGTATCCCTTCTTGCCCTTGCCCTTCTTGAAACTAGTGGTTTCACCAACCATCAACAATTGATGCTCCTTCTTGATTTCTACTTTTGTGGTCTCAAACATCGCGAATATCTCAAGGATCATCATATATGTCCCTGATATATTATAGTTCATCACGAAGCTCTAGCAGCTTGGTGGTAATGACTTCGGAGAAACATCACTATCTTATCTGGAAGATCAACTCCCACTTGATTCAAGCGATTGTTGTACTCAGACAATCTGAGCACAAGCTCAATAATTGAGCTTTTCTCCTTAGTTTGCAGGCTAAGAAAATCGTCGGAGGTCTTATACCTCTTGACGTGGGCACGAGCCTAAAATTCCAATTTCAGCCCTCGAAACATCTCATATGTTTCGTGACGTTTCAAAACCGTCTTCGGTGCCTCAACTCTAAACCGTTTAACTGAACTATCATGTAGTTATCAAAACGTGTATGTCAGATGTTCGCAACATCCACAGAGAACGTTCGAGGTTCAGCACACTGAGCGGTGCATTAAGGACATAAGCCTTCTAAGAAGCAATAAGGACAATCCTCAGTTTACGGACGTAGTCCGCATAATTGCTACTATCAACTTTCAACTAATTTTTCTCTAGGAACATATCTAAACAGTAGAACTAAAGCGCGAGCTACGACATAATTTGCAAAATCCTTTTTGACTATGTTCAGGATAATCAAGTTCATCTTATGAACTCCCACTCAGATAGACATCCCTCTAGTCATCTAAGTGATTACATGATCCGAGTCAACAAGGCCGTGTCCGATCATCACGTGAGACGGACTAGTCAACATCGGTGAACATCTTCATGCTGATCGTATCTACCATACGACTCATGCTCGACCTTTCGGTCTTCTGTGTTCCGAGGCCATGTCTGTACACATGCTAGGCTCGTCAAGTCAACCTAAGTGTTTGCATGTGTAAATCTGTCTTACACCCGTTGTATGTGAACGTTGGAATCAAACACCCGATCATCACGTGGTGCTTTGAAACAACGAACTGTCGCAACGGTGCACAGTTAGGGGGAACACCTTCTTGAAATTTTAACGAGGGATCATCTTATTTACTACCGTCGTTCTAAGCAAATAAGATGTATAAACATGATAAACATCACATGCAATCAAATAGTGACATGATATGGCCAATATCATATTGCTTCTTTTGATCTCCATCTTTGGGGCTCCATGATCATCATCGTCACCGGCATGACACCATGATCTCCATCATTGTGTCTCCATGAAGTTGTCTCGCCAACTATTACTTCTACTACTACAGCTAACGGTTAGCAATAAAGTAAAGTAATTACATGACGTTTATGTTGACACGCAGGTCATAAATAAATTAAGACAACTCCTATGGCTCCTGCCGGTTGCCATACTCATCGACATGCAAGTCGTGATTCCTATTACAAGAACATGATCAATCTCATACATCACATATATCATTCATCACATCCTTTGGCCATATCACATCACATAGCATACCCTGCAAAAACAAGTTAGACGTCCTCTAATTGTTGTTGCATGTTTTACGTGGCTGCTATGGGTTTCTAGCAAGAACGTTTATTACCTACGCAAAAACCACAACGTGATATGCCAATTGCTATTTACCCTTCATAAGGACCCTTTTCATCGAATCCGATCCGACTAAAGTGGGAGAGACAGACACCCGCCAGCCACCTTATGCAACTAGTGCATGTTTGTCGGTGGAACCGGTCTCACGTAAGAGTACGTGTAAGGTTGGTCCGGGCCGCTTCATCCCGCGATGCCACCGAATCAAGATAAGACTAGTAACGGCAAGCATATTGAACAAAATCAACGCCCACAACTACTTTGTGTTCTACTCGTGCATAGAAACTACGCAATAGACCTAGCTCATGATGCCACTGTTGGGGAACGTAGCAGAAATTCAAAATTTTCCTACGTGTCACCAAGATCTATCTATGGAGAGACCAGCAACGAGGGGAAGGAGAGTGCATCTACATACCCTTGTAGATCACTAAGCGGAAGCATTCAAGTGAACGGGGTTGATGGAGTCGTACTTGTCGTGATCCAAATCACCGATGACCAAGTGCCGAACGCACGGCACCTTCGCGTTCAACACATGTACAGCCCGGTGACGTCTCCCACGCCTTGATCCAGCAAGGAGAGAGGGAGACGTTGAGGAAGACTCCATCCAGCAGCAGCACAACGGCGTGGTGGTGATGGAGGAGCGTGGCAATCCTGCAGGGCTTCGCCAAGCACCGCAGAAGAGGAGGAAGAGGTGTTGGAGAGGGAGAAGGAGGCAACCAAAGGCATGGATGAAAAGCCCTCCTTCCCCCACTATATATAGGAGGGCCAAGGGGGGGCGCCGGCCCTAGGAGATCCAATCTCCTAGGGGGGCGGCGGCCAGGGAGGTTTCCCTCCCCCCTAAGGCACCTAGGAGGTGCCTTCCACTATTGGGACTCTTCCCTTTTGTGAAACCCTAGGAGCATGGGCCTCTTGGGGCTGGTTCCCTTGGCCCATGTAGGCCAAGGCGCACCCCCTATAGCCCATCTGGCCCCCCGGGGCAGGTGGCCCCACCCGGTGGGCCCCCGGGACCCTTCCGGTGGTCCCGGTACAATACCGATGACCCCGAAACTTGTCCCGATGGCCGAAACATGATTTCCTATATATAAATCTTTACCTCCGGACCATTACGGAACTCCTCGTGACGTCCGGGATCTCATCCGGGACTCCGAACAACATTCAGTAACCACATACAAACTTCCTTTATAACCCTAGCGTCATCGAACCTTAAGTGTGTAGACCGTACGGGTTCGGGAGACAAGCAGACATGACCGAGACGTTCTCCGGTCAATAACCAACAGCGAGATCTGGATACCCATGTTGGCTCCCACATGCTCCATGATGATCTCATCGGATGAACCACGATGTCAAGGACTTAATCAATCCCGTATACAATTCCCTTTGTCTAGCGGTACGATACTTGCCCGAGATTCGATCGTCGGTATCCCAATACCTTGTTCAATCTCGTTACCGGCAAGTCTCTTTACTTGTTCCGTAACACATCATCCCGTGATCAACTCCTTGATCACATTGTGCACATTATGATGATGTCCTACCGAGTGGGCCCACAGATACCTCTCCGTCATACGGAGTGACAAATCCCAGTCTCGATTCGTGCCAACCCAACAGACACTTTCGGAGATACCTGTAGTGTACCTTTATAGCCACCCAGTTACGTTGTGACGTTTGGCACACCCAAAGCACTCCTACGGTATTCGGGAGTTGCACAATCTCATGGTCTAAGGAAATGATACTTGACATTATAAAAGCTTTAGCGAACGAACTACACGATCTTTGTGCTATGCTTAGGATTGGGTCTTGTCCATCACATCATTCTCCTAATGATGTGATCCCGTTATCAACGACATCCAATGTCCATGGTCAGGAAACCGTAACCATCTATTGATCAACGAGCTAGTCAACTAGAGGCTTATTAGGGACATGGTGTTGTCTATGTATCCACACATGTATCTGAGTTTCCTATCAATACAATTATAGCATGGATAATAAACGATTATCATGAACAAGGAAATATAATAATAATCATTTTATTATTGCCTCTAGGGCATATTTCCAACACTCATGTGGTATTGTTGTGGGACTATTTAAAAAGTTGAGGCAATGGTTCTAGTGCAACTATGAAAGTTGAGGATGCCAACTCGTATGATATTGTTGTGCAACTATTTGAAAAGTTGAGGATACCCAATCCTAATTGATTGTTGTGCAACTATAAAAGTACAGGATGCATCTATAGACGTTGAGCATACCTCTCGTTCACTAGGAGTTTCATCTCCTTTTACAACCATTTTTGGTATGTGAAAAAGAGCAAACTAACAAATTAGTCGAAGCAACCAAATGCATAGAAGAAAAAAATGAGAAAAAACAATTTATATAAAAAATGCCTTGAGGTAAGCAACTCATGATAATTTTTCAAAACAGACCTACAAAACAAAAAAATGTGTGCAATTTGATGCACTATGGCCAACTGGGCACGCTTGAGCGTGCAATAAAAAAATCAGCATACACACTGCCTAACCTGATTTAGGCACTAGAGCCAAAACTAGACTAGTCGTCAACCGTGCAACTAGATAGCCCTTGCATGTGCAACGACATAAGTATGGTCAAGCCAACTAGGATATGTATTGTTTTTATCTGTAAACTCCTGTACAAACGCATATCCTTAACAGGGCACACATGAGTGTGCAATCAAAAACACCACACACACTGCTTGAACATGATTTACACGGTGTAGTCATCTGAATACCATGAGTAATTGACAAAAAACTACCACATTTCACGTATCCATCCCACAGAACTACCACATTTTGAAAACTGATCAAAAACTCCAGATTAGTGCTAATTTCGTGACAAAAAACTACCAAGTTGAGTTGATGGCCGTTTTTATGATTTTAAACCTATTTATGACATGTGGGACTGGCAGCAAAGTCAACTCTGTTTATTTTGACCGTGAAGTTAACCTTTATGACAAATGGGACCCACACGTCATCATCAACCTTCTTCTTCCTTCCCTCCTTCTTTGTTTGACATTTCAACAAGCCCCTTATGTGCATCGGGCAGCACCACCGTGCTGACGCATCGACGCCGGTGAGCAACGGTAGCCCGTGGCACCGGCGACCTTCTTCCTGCTCCTCCTGTTCCCTGCTCCCTGTTAAGTGACAGCGCCCCTGCCTACTAATGCACGGTTGCTGCCCTTGCACCGCTGCCGCTGCGCCCCTCCACGCCCCGCTAGCTCCGCCCACTGCTGCGCTCTCGCCGTCGTTGATGCTTACCATGGCCGGAGCACCATTGCCGCCCGCGCTCGCCTTCTTCTGGCCGTGCCCGCGCCGCACCCCTGCGCCTCACCTTGCCCCCACCGACGCGTGCTTCGGTCGCGGCCACCCGTCCAAGGGCTATCAAATAGGGCGTCACGCCGCTGGACGCGTCGTGGACGCCAGCCGCCGAGAAGAGAACGAGGAGAAGAGCGTGGAGCATAGGAGAGGAGGTGCCCATGTGCGGCGCGGGCAAGCACTGGCCTGAGGGCGCCAGAGCCGTCTTCTTTCGCGCGGAGGAGGAGGTCTTTGGCATGGATGGACCACTCTGGCGACGGGCTGGGTGTATGTGACGGCAGAGGAGCGGTGACGCACGGGATGCTGCTCCAGATGGTGGTGTAGGGGAGCACATGAAGTGTTTGTTAAAATGTCAGACAGGGAAAGAGAAGGAAGAAGAAGAATGATATGTGGGCCTGACCCGTCATCACGGTCAACATGACAGTCAAAATAAACGGAGTTGACGATTTCCGCCACGTCAGCCCTGACAAACGGGCCCCTCCTATCATAAACATGTTTAAATCGTCTAAACTGGACATTTTGTGAAAGTGGTAGTTTTTTTGTCACAGAATTAGTACTAATCTGGAGTTTTTGGTTAGTTTTCAAAATGTGGTAGTGTTGGAAATATGCCCTAGAGGCAATAATAAAATGGTTATTATTATATTTCTTTGTTCATGATAATTGTCTATTGTTCATGCTATAATTGTGTTATCCGGAAATCGTAATACATGTGTGAATACATAGACCACAACACGTCCCTAGTGAGCCTCTAGTTGACTAGCTCGTTGATCAAAAGATAGTCATGGTTTCCTGACAATGGACATTGGATGTCATTGATAACGGGATCACATCATTAGGAGAATGATGTGATGGACAAGACCCAATCCTAAGCTTAGCTCAAAGATCGTGTAGTTCGTTTGCTGTAGCTTTTCTGAATGTCAAGTATCATTTCCTTAGACCATGAGATTGTGCAACTCCCGGATACCGTAGGAGTGCCTTGGGTGTGCCAAACGTCATAATGTAACTGGGTGACTATAAAGGTACATTACAGGTATCTCCGAAAGTGTCTGTTGGGTTGGCACGAATCGAGACTGGGATTTATCACTCCGTATGACGGAGAGGTATCTCTGGGCCCACTCGGTAATGCATCATCATAATGAGCTCAATGTGACCAAGTGGTTGATCACGGGATCATGCATTACGGCACGAGTAAAGTGACTTGCCGGTAACGAGACTGGACAAGGTATTGGGATACCGACGATCGAGTCTCGGGCAAGTAACGTACCGTTTGACAAAGGGAATTGTATACGGATTGATTGAATCCTCGACATCGTGGTTCATCCGATGAGATCATCGTGGAGCATGTGGGAGCCAACATGGGTATCCAGATCCCGCTGTTGGTTATTGGCCGGAGAGTCGTCTCGGTCATGTCTGCATGTCTCCCGAACCCATAGGGTCTACACACTTAAGGTTCGGTGACGCTAGGGTTGTTAGGAAGACTTGTATGTGATTACCGAATGTTGTTCAGAGTCCCGGATGAGATCCCGGACGTCACGAGGAGTTACAGAATGGTCCGGAGGCAAATATTTATATATGGGAAGTTGTCATACGGTCGCCGGTAAGGTTCGGGGGCATATCGGTATTGTACCGGGGCCATCGGAGGGGTTCCGGGGGTCCACCGGGAGGGGCCACCTCTTCCAGAGGGCCTTATGGGCTGTATGGAGAAGGGAACCAGCCCAAGTAGGCTGGGGCGCCACACCCCCTAGGGCCCATGCGCCTAGGGTTGGGGGAAAACCCTAAAGGGGCGCCCCCTTGCTTGGGGGGCAAGCCCCCTCCCCTTGGCCGCCGCCCCCCTCTAGATCTCATCTAGAGGGGCCCGGCCCCCTTCCCCTATAAATAGAGGGGTGAGGGGAGGGCTGCACACAACATCCAAGGCGCATCCCCTCCCATCCCCAACACCTCTCCTCCTCCATAAGAGCTTGGCGAAGCCCTGCCGGAGTACTGCAGCTTCACCACCACCACGCCGTCATGTTGCTGTTGGAGCCCTCTTCCTCAACCTCTCCCTCCTCCTTGCTGGATCAAGGCGCGGGAGACGTCCTCGCTCCGTACGTGTGTTGAACGCGGAGGTGCCGTCCGTTCGGCGCTAGGATCTTCGGTGATTTGGATCACAACGAGTATGACTCCATCAACCCCGTTCTCTTGAACGCTTCCGCTCGTGATCTACAAGGGTATGTAGATGCACTCCTCTCTCCCTCGTTGCTAGATGACTCCATAGATAGATCTTGGTGATGCATAGAAAATTTTAAAATTCTGCTACGTTCCCCAACAGGTAGTTCTGTTGGACAGATACGTGAAATGTGGTAGTTTTTGTCAATTACTCGAATACCATCGATTGTGCAGCTAGTTAGGCCTCACTATGCAACTTCAAAAGTTGGCTAGCCAACTGAGATATGTACATGCGTCATCCAACTACGTTTGTGTTCATGTGCAACTATTACAACAAACTAGCCAACTGGTTACTTACATACATCCAACTTACAAGAAAACAGAGACCACACGGATGCACTTATGAGAAAAACAAAGGTACATAATGTAATGTAGCTCTACAAAGAGTATCATGTTCAACCAGACAATTGCAGGTAGGCAAGAATAGATGGATCAAAACAGCTTGCCCTGAAAATCCAACTCAAACCCACCATTAAAATCCTAATCGCCGTACAACCCACCACTAATCCTAATTTCTGTAGATCCTTGAGCAAGATGCCAAAACTCCTGTACAAATCAACATTCCAATCATCAATATTCCAAGCATCATACCAGAGATTGACTAGAAGGATCACAAAAGTGATGCATGTGTACAATGAATTTGACTACATTTCCTTAAAAAACTAGAAGGGGTTGAGTTGACAATCTGTGGAAATGAAAATGTTGTAAATATTTCAGTACTAGTACTATTTGGGTAAGGTAGCAGACTAGACACACCATAAGTGGAGGTGGATTAGATGACTGAATGAAAAAAAGTATCCATAACATGTAGATGAACTGCACAAACATCAAAAGTCTGATTGCTCCCATCAATATCTGGTAGATTAGATTACAACTGTTAAGCTATAGTACAAAATTTGTATTTTCTACTTCAACTGACATACAAAACCCAAGTTGAATCGACATTGCAATTAAATTTCCCGAGCCGAGACTACTAAATATATGAACTTTCTAAAGTAAATTTATGAAGTAGGAAAATGACAGCAAAGGGAGATTACTAGTATTAACCAGAATTAGATCCAACAACGTCCATTCCTGTAAATCCAAACAAGTTCACGGCTGAATCTTCTTGAAGAAAGAGTGATCAGTGAAGAGAGAGAGAGAGAGAGAGAGAGAGAGAGAGATAGAGATCAGGGAGAGTGTTTTGGCAGGGAGAGAGAGAGATAGATCAGTGGAGAGAAGGAAGGGGAATACTACCTGCATGTGATGGCACTTGCATAGGCGATGGAGCCCTCGCGGCTTAGTGCGTGGATTCAGAGTCGCGGAGCCACGGAGCTGCGTGTGCCCGTGGGCCGTGGTAGAAGATGAGTCGCGGCAGCACCCGAGGTTGGGGAATGCTTCCTGTGGCGGCTCATGGTGGCGTGAAAGACGCGAGGCCTGCTGGGGTGGCGCTGGGTAACCGCAATGGGAGGTCGGCGACGGCGAGCTGGCGTCATCAGGAGGCGGCACGAGGAAGGAGGCGGAGTGCGCGGCGGCGGTGGTTAGTGGACGAGGAAGGTCGTGGGGCTCCGGATGGATAAGATTTGTTTTTCCTTTTTTAGTGAAGAGATGAGACGAGCATGTGAGGTCGCCGGCTGTTGCGTAGCGCGGCTGCTCGGTCTCGCCAGATAGTGCGTGTGCACTTTTAAGATTTTAGGAAGATTCAATGGAAAGTTGTGGCCGTGCAACTATGCTGCTACACCACTTATTTAGACCATCCCTCACAAGATCATGATATATGAGGATGTGCTCTTGGACAAATTAACTGACTACCCAACTGCCCCCGTGTCGTCCGCCTGGGCGACACGGGCGGCGAGCAGATCCTCCTTTTCAGGCAGCCCTCTTCTCGAGCTTCCTTCCCTCGCCGCCGCCCGGAGTCGCTGCCGGGCTTGCCCGCACGGACGACGGCGGCGGCGGGGCTCTGTTCCTTCGCGGCCTTTGGCGATGTCCTGGTGACGACTTGACCCAATTAGGACGGCAATGGTGCAGGAGTGGCAGCGCTCATGGCTGAGCAGATGCAACAGAGTACCTTCCCAATCCCTGGCGGCATCGGCATGCAGCAAGCGCCCCACCCAGGCCATGGAGGAAAGTGAAGGGAGGCGGGACGCCACCATGTCCCTCGATCTGGAGAACCCGCTCTCTGAGCCAGGCTAGCGCTTCTCCAAGGCACCTCTTAGGTTAGAAGGTATCCAAGATGTGGCGGTGGGTATGCATCAGATGCGGCAACCGACGCCCACACTGCCGACAGGAATGCATCGGTCGTAGTTGCCACGGCCATCACGTCCCAATCTGGTATGGGCCTTCAGATCCAGCGAGGTTGACCACGACCGTGTACTCCACCCGGTGTACTCTGCTGCTACATGCTACGATGATGATGGTAGTGGCGGCATGTGGTGATGTTGTCTCATGCAGATCGGTCATCCACTGCCACTTGTGAGGACAGCACGGGTACGCAAGATCGTCCCAAACTCGGGATTTGAATGTGCATGTGACCGTCCTCCCTCGTCAAGCTGTCAGAATCGTGGAAAGTGGAGAAGATAGCATAGGATGACTTTTGATAGGGTGGTGTTTCTCAAGTACACGGTCTTGAGCTCTGGGATGAAGATCCTAGGTCTGACCTTAAAATGTTATACCTGGCAATGGCGGTGTTTTTACACCGTTACCCTTTTGAAGGCATTGCTTGGAGTTTGCTCGGACTTGATCACCAGGGTGAAAACCCACGATCTAACCTTCAGTGGTGGATCTGGCACGACGGTGAATATGCGTCATTTTCTTTTTGAGGCGTTGCTTCCGGATAGACCTTCTTGTAGTCCTTATGTTGTCAAACTATGATTGGTGTCTATGGTCGTTGTTGTACATCACCGATCGCTATTTCGACCGCTTCAGTTTTTTTTCTTTTTCTTCGCCTAGGCATAGCTTCGGTCTTACATGACTTTGCTTCTGCCAGTGTGATTTTTGTGTGCGTGCGTAGTGTTGGCTGTGTGCATCCTGGTTATGCAGAGGTCGGGTGGGTGCTCATTAGAATTGTATCGCTTGATGCTATGTTGTGAGTCAATAAAAAAAATACCCTTTGTCGAAAAAATGAGGATGTGCTCTTGCTTTCCCCTATCACTTACCATATTAGTCCATGAAAGAGAAAGTAGTTAGCCGAAATACAACATAAAGAGAAAGCTAGGAGTACCTAATTAAGGTTCATAATCTAGTTTACTAGAAATGATTTTTGGAAAAAATGAATAGCAAACTATGAGGCAGCTGCAGTTCAAATTTGACCCGCTTCTAACTGAATCGGCGGAAATTTTTCTTTTTCACGAGAGGTGGATCAAAACTTTTTACACCCAACCATTTGGTCAGTTGTGCATTAAATATGTCCTAGTATTTTAGAAAAATGATTTGGTCCAATTTTGCAACAATTATTTGGGAGGTCCTTCACAAAAAAACCTCCTTTTGGGCACTCGGAAAATGGAAAATGGTTTTTTCGTCCAAAGAAAATGAAAACTTCCTTAGTCAACATTGTTTGCCATTCCAATATGCACCCTTGTGCACAATATGAGATCATTTGAACAAACTATGCCATGAATGTGTCCATAATATTGATCATTTGGCTTGAAAGCCATTGATCTCCATACATGATAGCTCGTTTCTGAGAACACTTTTTTTAAATAATTTCCGTATTACAAGTTTGTTATTTTTTCTGGGAACTTGGCCACATATAATGACACAATGTGAAGGTTTCCCATTTTTTTTGCATTTTTTTTAATTTTTTATGCCCATTTCAAAATGCAGTCAAAACGGCGGGAATGACCGTTCCTAGCTAGTGGTTGAATCTTGGAATTTTTTTGGTGTTTCTCTGATTAAATAGATACTTGTGTACCAAGAAATGATTTTTGGAAAAAATAAAGAGCAAACTACAAGGCAGCTACAATTCAAATTTGACCCGCTTCCAACTGAATCGGTGGAAATTTGTCTTTTTCACGAGAGGTGGATCAAAACTTTTTACACCCAACCATTTGGTCAATTGTGCATTAACTATGGCCTAGTATTTTTGAAAAATGATTTGGTCCAATTTTGCAACAAATAGTTGGGAGGTCCTTCACAAAAAAACCTCCTTTTGGACACTCGAAAAATGGAAAATGGTTTTTTTATCCAAAGAAAATGAAAACTTCCTTAGGCAACATTGTTTGCCATTCCAATATGCACCCTTGTGCACAATATGAGAACATTTGAACAAACTATGCCATGAATGTGGCCATAAGATTGATCATTTGGCTTGAAAGTCATTGATCTCCATACGTGATAGCTCGTTTCTGAGAACACTTTTTTAAAATAATTGCCGTATTATAAGTTTGTTATTTTTCCTGGGAACTTGGCCATATATAATGACACAATGCGAAGGATTCCCAATTTTTTGATTTTTTTGAATTTTATATGCCCGTTTCAAAATGCGGTCAAAACGGCGGGAATGACCGTTCCTAGCTAGTGGTTGAATCTTGGAATTTTTTTGGTATTTCTCTGATTAAATAGATACTTATGTACCTAGAAATGATTTTTGGAAAAAAAATAAAGAGCAAACTACAAGGCAGCTACAATTCAAATTTGACCCGCTTCCAGCTGAATCGTCGGAAATTAGTCTTTTTCACGAGAGGTGGATCAAAACATTTTACACCCAACCATTTGGTCAATTGTGCATTAATTATGGCCTAGTATTTTATAAAAATAATTTGGTCCAATTTTGCAACAATTATTTGGGAGGCCTTTCACAAAAAACCTCCTGTTGGGCACTCGAAAAATGGAAAATGGTTTTTTGATCCAAAGAAAGTGAAAACTTCCTTAGGCAACATTGCTTGCCATTCCAATATGCACCCTTTGTTGGAAATATGCCCTAGAGGCAATAATAAAAGGATTATTATTATATTTCCTTGTTCATGATAATTGTCTTTTATTCATGCTATAATTGTGTTATCCGGAAATCGTAATACATGTGTGAATACATAGACACCAAACATGTCCCTAGTAAGCCTCTAGTTGACTAGCTCGTTGATCAACAGATAGTCATGGTTTCCTGACCATGAACATTGGATGTCATTGATAACGGGATCACATCATTAGGAGAATGATGTGATGGACAAGACCCAATCCTAAACATAGCACAAGATCGTATAGTTCGTTTGCTAGAGTTTTTCCAATGTTAAGTATCTTTTCCCTAGACCATGAGATCGTGCAACTCCCGGATACCGTATGAGTGCTTTGGGTGTACCAAACGTCACAACGTAACTGGGTGACTATAAAGGTATACTACGGGTATCTTCGAAAGTATCTGTTGGGTTGACACGGATCAAGACTGGGATTTGTCACTCCATATGACGGAGAGGTATCTCTGGGCCCACTCGGTAATGCATCATCATAATGAGCTCAAAGTGACCAAGTGTCTGGTCATGGGATCATGCATTACGGTACGAGTAAAGTGACTTGCCGGTAAAAAGATTGAACGAGGTATTGGGATACCGACGAACGAATCTCGGGCAAGTAAAATACCGACTGACAAAGGGAATTGTATACGGGGTTGCTTGAATCCTCGACATCGTGGTTCATCCGATGAGATCATCGAGGAGCATGTGGGAGCCAACATGGGTATCCAAATCCCGCTGTTGGTTATTGACAGGAGAGTCGTCTCGGTCATGTCTACATGTCTCCCGAACCCGTAGGGTCTACACACTTAAGGTTCGGTGACGCTAGGGTTGTATAGATATGAGTATGCAGTAATCCGAAAGTTGTTTGGAGTCCCGGATGAGATCCTGGACGTCACGAGAAGTTCCGGAATGGTCCGGAGGTGAAGAATTATATATAGGAAGTGTTATTTTGGCCATCGGGAAAGTTTTGGGGTCACCGGTATTGTATCGGGACCACCGGAAGGGTCCCGGGGGTCCACCGGTCGGGGCCACCCATCCCGGAGGGCCCCATGGGCTGAAGTGGGGAGGGAACCAGCCCATAGTGGGCTTGTGCGCCCCCCTTGGGCCCCCATGCGCCTAGGGTTGGGAACCCTAGGGGAGGGGGCGCCTCCACTTGCCTTGGGGGGCACTCCTCCCCCTTGGCCGCCCCCCCCCCTAGGAGATCCCATCTCCTAGGGCCGGCGCACCCCCCTAGGGGTCCTATATAAAGGGGGGGAGGGAGGGCAGCCGCACCCTGAAGTCTTGGCGCCTCCCTCTCCCCTGCTACACCTCTCCCTCTCGCAGAAGAACGGCGAAGCCCTGCTACGGTGACTGCTGCATCCACCACCACGCCGTCGTGCTGCTGGATCTTCATCAACCTCTCCTTCCCCCTTGCTGGATCAAGAAGGAGGAGACATCACGTTGACCGTACGTGTGTTGAACGCGGAGGTGCCGTCCGTTCGGCGCTAGGATCTCCGGTGATTTGGATCACGATGAGTACGACTCCCTCATCCCCGTTCTTTGAACGCTTCCGCTCGCGATCTACAAAGGTATGTAGATGCATCCGATCACTCGTTGCTGGATGAACTCTTAGATGGATCTTGGTGAAAACGTAGAATTATTTTTTGTTTTCTGCAACGTTCTCCAACAGTGGTATTAGAGCTAGGTCTATGCGTAGTTCTCTTTGCACGAGTAGAACACAATTTGTTGTGGGCGTAGATGTTGTCAACTTTCTTGCTGCTACTAGTCTTATTTTTGCTTCAGCGGTATTGTGGGATGAAGCGGCCCGGACCAACCTTACACGTACGCTTATGTGAGACCGGTTCCACCGACTGACATGCACTAGTTGCATAAGGTGGCTGGCGGGTGTCTATCTCTCCCACTTTAGTTGGAGCGGATTTGATGAAAAGGGTCCTTATGAAGGGTAAATAGAAGTTGACAAATCACGTTGTGGCTTTAACGTAGGCAAGAAAACGTTCTTGCTAGAACCCTCTTGCAGCCACGTAAAACTTGCAACAACAATTAGAGGACGTCTAACTTGTTTTTGCAGCAAGTGTTTTGTGATGTGATATGGCCAAAGTTGTGATGAATGATGAATGATATATATGTGATGTATGAGATCATGTTCTTGTAATAGGAATCACGACTTGCATGTCGATGAGTATGACAACCGGCATGAGCCATAGGAGTTGCCTTTATTTTTTGTATGACCTGCGTGTCATTGAGAAACGCCATGTAAATTACTTACTTTATTGCTAAACGTGTTAGGCATAGTAGTAGAAGTAATAGTTGGCGAGCAACTTCATGGAGACACGATGATGAAGATCATGATGATGGAGATCATGGTGTCATGCCGGTGACAAGATGATCATGGAGCCCCAAGATGGAGATCAAAGGAAGCTATATGATACTGGCCATATCATGTTACTATTATTTGATTGCATGTGATGTTTATCATGTTTTTGCATCTTGTTACTTAGAACGACGGTAGTAAATAAGATGATCCCTCATAATAATATCAAGAAAGTGTTCCCCCTAACTGTGCACCGCTGCGACAGTTCGTTGTTTCGAAGCACCACGTGATGATCGGGTATGATAGATTCCAACGTTCACATACAACAGGTGTTAGACAGATTTACACATGCAAACACTTAGGTTGACTTGACGAGCCTAGCATGTACATACATGGCCTCGGAACACAGAAGACCGAAAGGTCGAGCATGAGTCGTATAGAAGATACGATCAACATGAAGATGTTCACCGATGTTGACTAGTCCGTCTCACGTGATGATCGGACACGGCCTAGTTAACTCGGATCATGTTATACTTAGATGACTGGAGGGATGTCTATCTAAGTGGGAGTTCATTGAATAATTTGATTAGATGAACTTAATTATCATGAGCTTAGTCTAAAATCTTTACAACATGTATTGTAGATCAAATGGCCAACATTGTCCTCAACTTCAATGCGTTCCTAGAGAAAACCAAGCTGAAAGACGATGGCAGCAACTATACGGACTGGGTCCTGAACCTGAGGATCATCCTCATAGCTGCCAAGAAAGATTATGTCCTACAAGCACCGCTAGGTGAAGCACCTACTCTCCCTGCAGAACAAGACGTTATGAATGCTTGGCAGACAAGTACCGATGACTATTCCCTCGTTCAGCGGCATGCTTTACAGCTTAGAGCCGGGGCTCCAAAAGCGTTTTGAGAGACACGGAGCATATGAGATGTTCGAAGAGCTGAAAATGGTGTTTCAAGCTCATGCCCGGGTCGAGAGATATGAAGTCTCCGACAAGTTCTTCAGCTATAAGATGGAGAAAACAGTTCTGTCAGTGAGCACATACTCACTATGTCTGGGTTACATAACCGCTTGACTCAGCTGGGAGTTAATCTCCCGGATGACGTGGTCATTGACAGAATCCTTCAGTCGCTTCCACCGAGCTACAAGAGCTTTGTGATGAACTTCAATATGCAGGGGATGGAAAAGACCATTCCTGAAGTATTTGCAATGCTGAAATCAGCAGAGGTAGAAGTCAAAAAGGAACATCAAGTGTTGATGGTGAATAAAACCACTAAGTTCAAGAAAGGCAAGGGTAAGAAGAACTTCAAGAAGGACGGCAAGGGAGTTGCCGCGCCCGGTAAGAAAGCTGCCGGGAAGAAGCCAAAGAATGGACCCAAGCCCGAGACTGAGTGCTTTTATTGCAAGGGAAGTGGTCACTAGAAGCGGAACTGCCCCAAATACTTAGCGGACAAGAAGGCCGGCATCACGAAAGGTATATGTGATATACATGTAATTGATGTGTACCTTACCAGTACTCGTAGTAGCTCCTGGGTATTTGATACCGGTGTGGTTGCTCACATTTGTAACTCAAAGCAGGAGCTGCGGAATAAGCGGAGACTAGCGAAGGACGAGGTGACGATGCGCGTCGGGAATGGTTCCAAGGTCGATGTGATCGCCGTCGGCACGCTACCTCTACATTTACCTACGGGATTAGTTTTAAACCTCAATAATTGTTATTTAGTGCCAGCTTTGAGCATGAATATTGTATCAGGATCTCGTTTAATTCGAGATGGCTACTCATTTAAATCCGAGAATAATGGTTGTTCTATTTATATGAGAGATATGTTTTATGGTCATGCTCCGATGGTGAATGGTTTATTCTTAATGAATCTCGAGCGTAATGCTACACATATTCATAGTGTGAATACCAAAAGATGTAAGATTGATAATGATAGTCCCACATACTTGTGGCACTGCCGCCTTGGTCACATAGGTGTCAAACACATGAAGAAACTCCATGCAGATGGACTTTTAGAGTCTCTTGATTACGAATCATTTGACACGTGTGAACCATGCCTCATGGGTAAAATGACCAGGACTCCGTTCTCAGGAACAATGGAGCGAGCAACCAACTTATTGGAAATCATACATACTGATGTGTGCGGTCCAATGAGTGTTGAGGCTCGCGGTGGCTATCGTTATGTTCTCACCCTCACTGATGACTTGAGTAGATATGGGTATGTCTATTTAATGAAACACAAGTCTGAGACCTTTGAAAAGTTCAAGGAATTTTAGAGTGAGGTTGAGAATCAACGTGACAGGAAAATCAAGTTCTTGCGATCAGATCGTGGGGGAGAATACTTGAGTCACAAATTTGGCACACACTTAAGAAAATGTGGAATAGTTTCACAACTAACGCCGCCTGGAACACCTCAGCGTAATGGTGTGTCCGAGCGTCGTAATCGCACTCTATTAGATATGGTGCGATCTATGATGTCTCTTACCGATTTACCGCTATCATTTTGGGGCTATGCTTTAGAGACTGCCACATTCACTTTGAATAGGGCTCCATCGAAATCCGTTGAGACGACACCATATGAATTATGGTTTGGGAAGAAACCTAAGCTGTCGTTTCTAAAAGTTTGGGGATGCGATGCTTATGTCAAGAAACTTCAACCGGAAAAGCTCGAACCCAAGTCGGAAAAATGCGTCTTGATAGGATACCCTAAAGAAACTATTGGGTATACCTTCTACCTCAGATCCGAAGGCAAGATCTTTGTTGCCAAGAATGGATCCTTTCTAGAGAAGGAGTTTCTCTCGAAAGAAGTAAGTGGGAGGAAAGTAGAACTTGATGAAGTAGTACCTCTTGAACCAGAAAGTGGCGCAACTTAGGAAAATGTTCCTGTGTTGCCTGCACCAATTAGAGAGGAAGTTAATGATGATGATCAAGATACTTCTGATCAAGCTCCTACTAAAATTCGAAGGTCCACAAGGACACGTTCCGCACCAGAGTGGTACGGCAACCCTGTCTTGGAAATCATGTTGTTAGACAACGGTGAACCTTCGAACTATGAAGAAGCAATGGCGGGCCCGGATTCCGACAAATGGCTGGAAGCCATGAAATCCGAGATAGGATCCATGTATGAAAACGAAGTATGGACTTTGACTGACTTGCCCATTGAGCGGCGAGCCATAGAAAATAAATGGATCTTTAAGAAGAAGACAGACGCGGATGGAAATGTGACCATCTATAAAGCTCGGCTTGTCGCTAAGGGTTATCGACAAGTTCAAGGGGTTGACTACGATGAGACTTTATCACCCGTAGCGAAGCTGAAGTCCGTCCGAATCATGTTAGCAATTGCCGCATTCTATGATTATGAGATATGGCAAATGGACGTCAAAACGGCATTCCTTAATGGTTTCCTTAAGGAAGAATTGTATATGATGCAGCCGGAAGGTTTTGTCGATCCTAAGAATGCTGACAAGGTGTGCAAGCTCCAACGCTCGATTTATGGGCTGGTGCAAGCATCTCGGAGTTGGAACATTCGCTTTGATGAGATGGTCAAAGAGTTTGGGTTTATGCAGACTTATGGAGAAGCCTGCGTTTACAAGAAAGTGAGTGGGAGCTCTGTAGCATTTCTCATATTATATGTAGATGACATACTTTTGATGGGAAATGATATAGTGCTTTTGGACAACATTAAGGCCTACTTGAATAAGAGTTTTTGAATGAAGGACCTTGGAGAAGCTGCTTATATATTAGGCATCAAGATCTATAGAGATAGATCAAAACGCCTCATAGGTCTTTCACAAAGCACTTACCTTGATAAGATATTGAAGAAGTTCAATATGGATCAGTCTAAGAAGGGACTCTTGCCTGTGTTGCAAGGTGTGAAATTGAGCTCAGCTCAATGTCCGACCACGGCAGAAGATATAGACGAGATGAGTGTCATCCCCTATGCCTTATCCATAGGGTCTATTATGTATGCCATGCTGTGTACCATACCTGATGTAAACCTTGCCATAAGTTTGGTAGGTAGGTACCAAAGTAATCCCGGCAAGAAACACTGGACAACGGTCAAGAATATCCTGAAGTACCTGAAAAGGACTAAGGAAATGTTTCTCATTTATGGAGGTGACGAAGAGCTCTTCGTAAGGGGTTACGTCGATGCTAGCTTCGACACAGATCTGGATGACTCTAAGTCACAAACCGGATACGTGTATATTTTGAATGGTGGGGCAGTAAGCTGGTGCAGTTGCAAGCAGAGCGTCGTGGCGGGATCTACATGTGAAGCGGAGTACATGGCAGCCTCGGAGGCAGCGCATGAAGCAATTTGGGTGAAGGAGTTCATCACCGACCTAGGAGTCATACCCAATGCGTCGGGGCCGATCAAACTCTTCTGTGACAACACTGGAACTATTGCACTTGCCAAGGAGCCCAGGTTTCACAAGAAGACCAGGCACATCAAGCGTCGCTTCAACTCCATTCGTGAAAA
The DNA here is from genome assembly GCF_002162155.2 of Triticum dicoccoides. Taxonomy (NCBI): domain Eukaryota; kingdom Viridiplantae; phylum Streptophyta; class Magnoliopsida; order Poales; family Poaceae; genus Triticum; species Triticum dicoccoides. The sequence goes on along the minus strand of NC_041380.1, from coordinate 548,648,831 downwards.
TGTTCAATATGGAGACATAGATATTTGTAAAGTACATACGGACCTGAATGTAGCAGATCCGTTGACTAAACCTCTCCCTAGAGCAAAACATGATCAACACCAGAATTCCATGGGTGTTCGATTCATCACAATGTAACTAGATTATTGACTCTAGTGCAAGTGGGAGACTGTTGGAAATATGCCCTAGAGGCAATAATAAAAGGATTATTATTATATTTCCTTGTTCATGATAATTGTCTTTTATTCATGCTATAATTGTGTTATCCAGAAATCGTAATACATGTGTGAATACATAGACACCAAACATGTGCCTAGTAAGCCTCTAGTTGACTAGCTCGTTGATCAATAGATAGTCATGGTTTCCGGACTATGAACATTGGATGTCATTGATAACGGGATCACATCATTAGGAGAATGATGTCATGGACAAGACCCAATCCTAAACATAGCACAAGATCGTATAGTTCGTTTGCTAGAGTTTTTCCAATGTCAAGTATCTTTTCCTTAGACCATGAGATCATGCAACTCCCGGATACCGTATGAGTGCTTTGGGTGTACCAAACGTCACAACGTAATTGGGTGACTATAAAGGTATACTACGGGTATCTCCGAAAGTATCTGTTGGGTTGACACGGATCAAGACTGGGATTTGTCACTCCATATGACAGAGAGGTATCTCTGGGCCCACTCGGTAATGCATCATCATAATGAGCTCAATGTGACCAAGTGGTTGATCACGGGATCATGCATTACGACACGAGTGAAGTGACTTGCCGGTAACGAGACTGAACAAGGTATTGGGATACCGACGATCGAGTCTCGGGCAAGTAACGTATCGATTGACAAAGGGAATTGTATACGGGGTTGCTTGAATCCTCGACATCGTGGTTCATCCGATGAGATCATCAAGGAGCATGTGGGAGCCAACATGGGTATCCAGATCCCGCTGTTGGTTATTGACAGGAGAGTCGTCTCGGTCATGTCTACATGTCTCCCGAACCCGTAGGGTCTACACACTTAAGGTTCAGTGACGCTAGGGTTGTATAGATATGAGTATGCAGTAATCCGAAAGTTGTTCGGAGTCCCAGATGAGATCCTGGACGTCACGAGAAGTTCCGTAATGGTCCGGAGGTGAAGAATTATATATAGGAAGTGTTATTTTGGCCATCGGGAAAGTTTCGGGGTCACCGGTATTGTATCGGGACCACCGGAAGGGTCCCGGGGGTCCACCGGGTGGGACCACCCATCCCGGAGGGCCCCATGGGCTGAAGTGGTGAGGGAACCAGCCCATAGTGGGTTGGTGCGCCCCCCTTGGGCCCCCCATGCGCCTAGGGTTGGGAACCCTAGGGGTGGGGGCGCCTCCACTTGCCTTGGGGGGCACTCCTCCCCCTTGGCCGCCGCCCCCCTAGGAGATCCCATCTCCTAGGGCCGGCGCACCCCCCTAGGGGGCCTATATAAAGGGGGAGGGAGGGAAGCCGCACCCTGAAGTCTTGGCGCCTCCCTCTCCCCTGCTACACCTCTCCCTCTCGTAGAAGAACGGTGAAGCCCTGCTACGGTGACTGCTGCATCCACCACCACGCCGTCGTGCTGCTGGATCTTCATCAACCTCTCCTTCGCCCTTGCTGGATCAAGAAGGAGGAGACATCACGCTGACCATACGTGTGTTGAAAGCAGAGGTGCCATCCGTTCGGCGCTAGGATCTCCGGTGATTTGGATCACGACGAGTACGACTCCCTCATCCCCGTTCTTTGAACGCTTCCGCTCGCGATCTACAAAGGTATGTAGATGCATCCGATCACTCGTTGCTGGATGAACTCTTAGATGGATCTTGGTGAAAACGTAGAATTTTTTTGTTTTCTGCAACGTTCTCCAACACCCTTGTGCACAATATGAGATAATTTGAACAAACTCTGCCATGAATGTGGTCATAAGATTGATCATTTGGCTTGAAAGCCATTGATCTCCACACGTGATAGCTCGTTTCTGAGAACACTTTTTTTAAAATCATTGCCTTATTACAAGTTTATTATTTTTCCTGGTAACTTGGCCACATATAATGACACAATGCGAAGGTTTCCCAATTTTTTGATTTTGTTTGAATTTTTTATCCCCGTTTCAAAATGCGGTCAAAACAGCGGGAATGACCGTTCCAAGCTAGTGGTTGAATCTTCGAATTATTTTGATGTTTCTCTGATTAAATAGATACTTATGTACCTAGAAATGATTTTTGGAAAAAATAAAGAGCAAACTACAAGGCAGCTACAGTTCAAATTTGACCCGCTTCCAACTGAATCAACGGAAATTTGTCTTTTTCATGAGAGGTGGATCAAAACTTTTTACATCCAACCATTTGGTCAATTGTGCATTAAATATGGCCTAGTATTTTAGAAAAATGATTTGGTCCAATTTTGCAACAAATATATTATAGGTCCTTGACAAAAAAACTTATTTTGGGCATTCGAAAAATGGAAAATTGATTTTTCGTGCAAAGGAAATAAAACTCCCTTTGTCAATATTGTTTGCAAATGCATGATGTTAACTTGTGCAAAATATGATATCATTTGAACAAATATTTGATAGGACTTTCACAAAAATACTCATTTTGAGCATTGAAAAATGAAATGAAATTTTTTATCTTGAATCGATCACGACCAATTTATATGGTCATAAGGTCATCAAATGGTTTGTTGCGTTCTGATTGGACCATGAGAATATCACGCGGATCACACATCAACCACCGTCGGATTCTTCCGGATCCAACGGCCCAAACCCACCCGAGCCAAAACCCTAGGTCTGTCCTCATGGACATTTTCCACCCACCCCCGCCTCCATTCTTTCTTTCTTTCTCTCCCTCCCCCCTCAGATCCTCTCCCCTCTCCCC